>NC_092716.1:87043405-87353526 GCF_047496885.1 Scyliorhinus torazame | reverse complement strand
GTCTATCATGATGTGTGTGTTTGAATATCATGACAGTTCCAAGTACTAATCCAAGCTCTAAGTTCATCTGCCTTACCCGTAATACTTCTTGCATTAAAACATATGCACTTCAGGCCACCAGACCCGCTGTGTTCAGCAACTTCTCCCTGTCTGCTCTGCCTCAGAGCCACACTGTCCTTATTCCCTAGTTCTCCCTCAATGCTCTCACCTTCTGACCTATTGCTCCCGTGCCCACCCCCCTGCCATACTAGTTTAAACCTTCCCGTGTGACACTAGCAAACCTCGCGGCCAGGATATTTATGCCTCTCCAGTTTAGATGCAACCCATCCTTATATAGGTCACACCTGCCCCGGAAGAGCTCCCAGTGGTCCAGATAACGGAAACCCTCCCTCCTACACCAGCTGTTTAGCCACGTGTTTAGCTGCTCTATCTTCCTATTTCTAGCCTCACTGGCACGTGGCACAGGGAGTAATCCCGAGATTACAACCCTCAAGGTCCTGTCTTTTAACTTTCTGCCTAGCTCCCTGAACTCCTGCTGCAGGACCTCATGCCCCTTCCTGCTTATGTCGTTAGTACCAATATGTACAACGATCTCTGCCTGTTTGCCCTCCCCCTTCAGGATGCCCTCTACCCGTTCGGAGACATCCTGGACCCTGGCACCAGGGAGGCAACATACCATCCTGGAGTCTCTTTCACGTCCACAGAAGCGCCTATCTGTGCCCCTGACTATAGAGTCCCCTATTACTATTGCTCTTCTGCGCTTTGACCCTCCCTTCTGAACATCAGTGCCAGCCGTGGTGCCACTGCTCTGGATGCTGCTGTTTTCCCCTGATAGGCTATCTCCCCCGACAGTATCCAAAGGGGTATACCTGTTCGAGAGGGGGACAACCACAGGGGATTCCTGCACTGACTGTCTGCCCTTTCTGGTGGTCACCCATTTCTCTGCCTGCACCTTGGGTGTGACCACATTTATATAACTGCGATTTATGACGCTTTCCGCCATCGGGTATATATGAGATATTCTCCTTAAGGTGGATGCTGTTCATCGACTTCTTTAGAAGTATTGCGTCTTCGGGGGGGTGGGGGTTAATAGTTAAAAAGGGTGGCAGGCGCTGGAGTGGCAGTGGGAGGAGGGGTGGAGGAATTTATTGGAGGAAGGTGTAAAGATGTTGTGGCTGTTCGCTGTTGCCATGGTTGTTTTTTTATTTTTCTCCTTTGTTATGTATATATTTGAAAATGCCTCCAAGACAATATTTTACAAAAAAAAGATAAATGCCAGAACTGCGATTCAAGAATGCTGTGCTTTTTAAAAATAAATTTAACTATTTTGATTAGGAGATTTACCAGAATGATTCCAGGGTTCAAGAATTTTGGCTATCGGAGTAGTTTGGAGAAGGTGGGGTAATTTTCCTTGGAGGAGATTGAGGGGAGATTTGATAGAAGTATGCAAGATTATGGCAGATTTAGATATAGAAGAGAAAAAAAAGCTGTTCCTCTTGGCTTATACAAGGAATAGGGAACACAGATGTTGGGTTTTGGATGAAAGTTGTGGCGGAGATGTGAGGAGAGGTTTTTTTTACACAGCAAGTGAAACAACTTGGAACACACTGCCCACGTGGATGGGGGAAACGGAGACAAATAATTTCAAAAAGAAATTCAGTGGGAATTTGAAGGGAATAAATTTACAAGGCTGAGGGGATAGAGCAGGAGGATGGGACTGATTGGATTGCTTTACAGAAAACCGGCATGGGCTCAATTGGCCAAATTCCCACCACCTGTGCTGTGATGATTCTACAATTATTGCCAATGAATACTATCAAAAACAGGAATCATGCGTCATTGATGCATTTTTCCCATTACCTATTTATTATAAATAGACTTTGAACAATGAAAAATAATCAAGGCCTGCAATGAATTTAAAATTAAGATTAAATATTGAGAATGTTCAAGAACAGTATGCTGCACCCTTTCTAAGCAGCCTGTTCTTTCCTTAATTTTTACTGGCTTTACCAGTTGCACTTTCGTACAGACATTCCTATAATGCAAGCAAAATTTGCCAAGGAGGCCTAATTTGGCTGGAAATATAACCGTAATCATGTTCTATGTTAAAATTTGTTTTATTAAAGTTTGTTGATTGCATATATAGTATTATGCTTGTGTGTAATTCTGACTTTCCCATTTTAAGAGCAAAGAAGCAAGGGTACTTCCTTGAGCATATTCCATAATTAAATTAAGTCATGTCTGATCTCAACTCCATTTAGCTGTTTTGATTTATTAACCTTTATATTCCTGCTTAACAAAAATCTATCGATCGCTGTATTAAATTTTCTATTGACTTCCAATCTGAACAGTTCTTTGAGGAATAGAGTTCCAGACTTCCTCTACCCTTTCTGACATTAAGCCTAGTTCTAATTTTAAAGTAATGTTCCCTTGTTCTGGATTCACCTTCCAGAAAAATATGTTTCTCTCTATCCACCAAATCAAATTATTCAATAATTTTAAAGATCTCAATTAGATCAACCCTGAAATCTTATGTACTCAAGGGAATACAAGCCTTGTCTATGCAACCTGTTCTCCTAATTTAACCCTTTTAGCCCCAGATTCACAGGATTTCAGTTTCTATTACTCTTTCAGGCAGAGAGTTCCAGACCCCAGCACCCTCTGATTTTCTTATCAACTCTTCTTCTATCAAATAGTTAAAACCTATGCATGCTGGTTATTGACTTCTCTATTAAAGGCAATCGGACCTTCCTACATACTCTTTCAGGGTCCTCACAATTTTGTGTACACCAGTTAAATCTCTTCAGGTTTCCAAAGAAAATAACATCACTTTGTTCAATCTTTCCTCATGGCTAGAATTCTCCCATCCCTGATAATACCCTTGTTAACCTCCTTTGTGTTACCTAGTGTGATCACGCTGACATGCCAATAAGACACAAAAGAAATCAAAACTGTGTACATCAAACTTTCTTATTTTCTCAGTGAATTGAACAATGGCTGGTGCAGGTCACATATTCATAAGATTGGCCATTTGTCCTGGAAGCTTCCAGCAAAAATTACAAGAACAAAAGAGTTCCCCTCTCACCTTTGTGGAATCTCAAAAGCCCATAACAAGGACAGTATAAGCACAAAATCAGGCAACCCGCAGAGAGACAATCTCATTATTCTTGCGCAGTGGTTAACAGACCATCTCATACCTAGGGTTGTCCAGGTCCATTTCAAAAGGGAACCAGTGAGAGGAAAATGGGGCGTCATTTGCATCTTGATAAGTTTGCCCCTCGTGTGGAGTCACAGCGTTTGCCAAGACAATAGCTTCTGAAACACGGATTCGCAACATGTGTGGTGACACTTTCCAGTCTAATCACTGGGACATTTATAAACTAACTGGAAAGAACTCTAGCAGGCCTCCTGGCTGACTAAGCATTGGCACCATCTCTCAACTCCTCGAAGCCTGTTTTATTTTAAAAGCCTCTGAACATTGGCTGCCAAGCAGTCTTATCTACAGAGACATCATCATGATGCATAGTCCTTCGCTTTAAAGGACTGTCGTGCTTCTGTCTCCAACCAAGGACTCGTCTTAACTGATTTCCTCCATGAAGGAAACTCCCTCTGGTCTTTGACTTTCTGGACTTTACATGGAAATCACGTGAATTAATTTTTTTTTTCAATTTAGAGAACCCAATTACTTTTTATGTGTCAGGATCAATCCAGGGTCCACGGCGCTATTCATTTCTGTGATTTTTTTACTGTTGTTATCTTCTTTCTATCCCCTTACTACCTGTGTATGTGTGCGCATGGAGTTGAGAACACCCTGACCCCCTCGGGATTTGAATGTGGAATAAACTCACCTGAAGTAATAATAAAGCGAGTTTGCTCTGAGTTAATTATACAATTGGACCATATAGTCAGATGATTGGGGAAACATGCCACAGCCTTGTTTAAAACAATTTAAAACAATTAAGAACATCTCTACTTACAGACAGACAGTGAGAGCATAAAGAATAAAAACAGAAAATGCTAGATAAACTCAGCAGGTCAACAGCAACTGTAGAGACAATCCGAGTTAATATTTCGGATCAACAGCAGTTCTGTCGATCCTTCTCTAGAAAGATCATTTGGATCTGAAACATTAGCTATCTTTCCCACCACAGATGCAGCCAGACCTGCTGAGTTTACCCAGTATTTTCTGTTTTTATTTCAGATTTCAAACATCCGCAGTATTTTGCTTTTATTTGAGATGTTAATAAAGTTCAGTTTGCCTCATTCTCCTGTCCATAACAACATCCTTTTAGTAATGTGGTGACCACAACTGTGTGCAATATTCTAGTTGTAATCTAACTAGTGTTTCATACAGTTATAGCATAGCCTCCTTGCTCTTGTTTGCTATGCTTTAGCCAATAAAGAGATGTGTCCCATATGCCTTACTAATCACCTTGCTTATCTGCCTAGCAACCTTCAGGGATCTGTGGACATGCAGTTCAAAGTATCATTCTCGTTCTAGAAGTAAATTAGGGAGGGTCTCATTAAAAGGGTGAAATTAAGATTCACTAGAATAAAGTAGAAGTGAAAGGCTGTGATTAGAAAAAAATAGTTTGAGGACTTCTGGTGGCGGCCATGGAGTGAGTGGTGGCTCCCGCTCGTGCTGGTCATTTTGTGGCCTCTGCCCTGGTTTGTAGCAGGACTTTGGGCGGAAAATGGCATAGAAGTGAGAGCAGAAGAGAGTGACCCCTAGTTTATGTAGTGGCAGACCACAAGTGCCCGGAAAAAAGCAAACCCAGTTGGCTGAGTCGGGTGAGGAGCTGGCAACGCATGTGGAGATGGCAGATAGGCAGGGGCAGGGTCCGGCCCTGTCGGCCCAGTGGTCGATGGAGCAGTTGGTGAGCTTCTTGAACGAGAAGTTCACCCAGCAGCGGAACGAAAGTTTGGAGGATCTGGCCCGGGCGGTGGACTCGATCCAAGGCGATGGTTGACCACGTGGAGACGAGACTGGCAGCCCACGGACAGGTGATCCAGAGGTTGGAGGAGCTGGCGGGGAGCATGAGGAACCGTCCGCCTCGATGGCAGCGGAGATGGGACTGATTCAAGACCAGCAGAAGTGACTGCCGGTGAAAGTGGAGGACCTGGAGAACCATTCCCGCAGACAGAAATCCGGATCGTGGGCCTCCGGAGGGGGGAGAAGGAACGGATGCTGGTGCGTACGTTGGGAAGATGCTGGAGAAGCTGCTTGGGGAAGCTATGTTTGACCAGCCGCTGGAGGTGGATCGAGCTCACAGGATGCTGATGCCCAAGCCCCAGGGGGGCGAGCTGCTGAGGGTGATGGTGGTATAGTTGCATCAGTTCCTGGATAAGGAACGTATCATGAGGTGGGCCAGGCCTTTGGGAAGGCGTCGAGATTTGTGTGTATCAGGACCTGGGGGCAGAGCTGGCGAAGAGGAGGGCGAGCTTTAATAAGGTCAAGTCGGCCCTGTACAAGAAGGGCCCTAAGTTTGGTCTACTGTACCTGGCTTGCCTATGGGTGACCTATGGGGGCCAGGAGTTGTACTTTGGCTCGGCGGAGGAGGCAATGGACTTCATGAAAGTGAATGGACTGGCAGCAGAAGGAGGACCTTGAACTTTGATGAAGGAGAAGTGGAGTGCATGTACTGTACTGTGGAAAAACTTTGGGTTTTTGATGTTCGGGTTTCTTTCATTTTTCTGTTTCTGTTGGGGATAGGCTGGTTTACAGTCTTTGTTAAGGGATGAGGGGTGGGTTTCTGTGTTCGGACCTTGGGAAGGATTGTCTGTTTGTTTTTACTTGCCTTTGTTTTGGCTGTTTTCGCTAAAAGTAGGGGGGAGGGGAATCAGTGGGGAGTAGGATGCTCGGCGCCATGGGTGGGGACTGCCAGGCTAGCTGGGCGGGCTAGTTCACAGAAGTGAAGTGGGGCGAGAGCTGAAGATCTATTGGAGGAGGGGGCATTATACTGCTGACGGGGAGGGGACTTTCAAAGTGGAGGAGGAGGAGGGTTGATGACGGAGTTGCCCGAGGGTGGGCATGGGGAGGTGCGGGTCATGGGCCGAAGACTGGCCTAGGAGAGGCTATGGTTGATCGGCAAGGGATGGGGTGCCAACTGTCTAACTCCTCAAATGTACTCACTGTCCCAGCATCCACCTCACTCTGGGGTTGCAAATTCCACAGATTCACGACCCTCTGGGAGAAATAGTTTCTCCTCAACTCCATTTTAAATTTGCTACCTCTTATCCTAAGACTATGATCTCTCATTCTAGAATGCCCCACAAGAGGAAGCATCCGCTCCACTTCTACTTTATCCATACCTTTTATCATCTCGCATACCTCAATTTGATCTCCCCATATTCTTGTAAACTCAAGAGAGTATAACCCTAAACTGTTCAATCTTGCTTCATACAACAAACTCCCTCATCTCTGGAATCAACCTAGTGAACCTCCTCTTATCTGTCTCCAATACCACTACATCTTTCCTCAAATAAGAAGATCCAAACTGTGCACAATACTCCAGTGTGGTCTCACCAATGCCTCATATAGCCGCAACAACACTTCCTCACCGTTGTACTCTATTCCTTTAGCCATAATCCCAATATTACATTTGCTTTCTTTATTATCTGCTGTACCTGCATGCTAGTTTTCTGTGACTCATGAACTCATAAATCTCCTTAAATCATAAATGCTTGTGATTTATTGTTCCAACTAAAATTGACGACATATGGACTCACCAAAAATTACAAAACTGTAACACACCTTAAACTGAATATCATTGGTTTATGGATGGTATGAACTTTATATGGGAAATATGGTGCTACGTTTATCTATTTAATATTCCAAAAAGGTGGGCAACAGTTGTTTGTATATTGTGCTTTCTATAAAAATAGTCCCAAGTATTGTGTAAAAGTTAACTAAGAGGTGCAGCATTGCATTAATGATATTTCATACTTCTGCAGGACACAATTCCGAATGCAATCCATACTGTTTTGCTGCTTGTTGAAAGGGAGCTTGCATTCCGATTTGAGAAACCATCTTGCATGCAGGTATGTGTTGAAATTTTACAAAATGGCTACCCTACACTTGTCACCTAACTTGATGTATTTGAAGTAAAATGTGTCCATATGGTATGACTTGACAGTTGGCAGTATTGTGGTATAAATGTATACTGAGCTCAACAATAGTATGAATTACAGCATTAAAGTAATGGAATATTAATGTGTTTGACAAAACGTGTTTAAATAATCGATAGACAAATGTAAAATCATAAATCTTCAATTAAATGGGCATTCAATGTGTAGATGCTGGTACAAGTATAATAAATGCATGTATCAACTGTTTGCATTCTGTCTGTACATGAAGTACTTCCATATCCTGTTCTCTGTTTGTTTGATACTAGAATTGAATGTAATTCCCAAAATCTGGGTGCTAAAGTCCCTGACTGTTTTAATACAATGGCTTATGTATAGAAACCCAGTGCTGACTTTTAAGCTTGCAACTGTTTAGACATTGGGGTGGGAGGTTGATTTGCTGTTCCAATACAGTCAGGAAGTTAAATAAAATCCACAGTTGGGTAATTCAGTGGTAGGTAAATTCATAACCAATTAATGATGGTGCTACACATTGTTCAGAAAATTGAACATCCAACACATTGTTCAGAAAATTGAACATCCCAAGTCCTCAATCGATGATGGTATGCAAACAACGAAAAGTGAAGCAAAATTCATGAAGTGGTAGATTTAGCAGACAACATGAAAAACTTCTGGAGCAATTGTGAGCAAAGTGAATAGAATATTTATTTACCTTGCTAGGTCAGTTCAATACAAGTTAGAAGATTGTATATTAAAACTGGACAATTCCCTGGTCACACCAGAGCTTGTATTACTGTAATAAAATAAAAAATACTGTAAATACTCCGCAATCAGTTGGTATTGGGGAGAAACATCTGGTTAATGGCCAGTGACCTTTCAAAGGAGCTCTCTTGCAAACTGGGTTCAGTAAGGCAAGAGAAGCATTCAAACAATAAAAACAGTGAAGAGAGGAGCAACCAAAGTTATCCTTGCTATTATTCAGCTTTAAAAGTACATGTAATCAGGGGACTTTATACAAGTCCAAAACCTCTGGGCAGAATCCCATCTCTCTTTATTGCAATTTTATTTGATTCACTTTGATGCGATTTCTGTTCCATAGCAGCAAAATAGCCAAACCAAAGCCATGAATGACATTCTCTGAAACCTTAATCATTGCAAATTATCCAGTTTTGATCTTTCTGCAGCCTCTGACATGGCCATTCACACCACCTTTCTCCAATAGGACAGATGGTTTACAACCTCCAATTGTTGTGTTCTATGGCTCCCCATGAAGATACGCATAGAACATGGGTGTGTGGTTGTAACAAGTATTTCTTCTTAAAATGATGGTAGCTGAGTGATGCGCAATCAATTGCACAAAGACGCAGATTGGGTACAACTGTGGCTTTATTGCAGTCAGATGCGTGGTCTCCTGCTGCAGCTGGCGAAATGGCAGGGCAATGGAGGTCATGCATATTTATACAGTTCGTAATGGGCGGAGCCATCTGGCATGGGCTGCAGGTCCTACCTTACATCCCCTAATACAGTGGTTCACCACACTGAGAAAGGCAAGTTGTCCCCCTTTCTGTCCAGATCCTTTGTGAGCAGCTGCTTTACTATGTGCACACCTTTTCTGCCTTCCCACTCAACTGGGGATAGCATGTGTTTAAAATCATATCGACAAGCAAACTCAGTCCATTCATGATTTCTGAAGCAAGGACCATTGTTCGACATCACAACGGGTGGAATGCCATGCTGGGCAAAGATTGATTTGAAATGTTGGATTACACAATGAGCTGTTGCGTTGGACAACTGCGCCACCTCTGGGTAATTTGAGTAAGGATTGATGACAACCAGGTAATGTCTCCCTTGAAAGGCCGTGTGGAAAGTGCAGTCTTGTACTTGCCTCATCAAGCATGAGCTGTCAGAACCCCTGCGACGCATCCAGCTTGCTGAAGCATGTTGCTCCGGCCATTTCACAAGCAATTCCCTCCCTTTTTGGGATGGGGTAGTGCTCCCTATTAATGCTTGTGTTACGATCCTTGCAAATTCTCAGGTTTCCATTCTTGACGCATACCATTGAGTTTACACAGTCAGTGGGCTCTTTTATGTGCCTAGTGACACCCAGTGTAGTCATCCGCTGCAGCTCAGCTTTGCGTTTCTCTTTCAGCAGAACAGGCACTCATCTGGGCACATGCACAACTGATCTGGCATCCTCCTTCAGTTGTGTGTAATAGATGGGTAGGATGCCAAACCCCTGAAATACCTCCGGGTGTGTCTTTGAGATCGACTCCACCGAGATATGTCGGTGGGGTGCCATGCAATCTGTGGTGTACACCCTCTTGATGAGCCCGACCTCTTCTCATGTCTGCACTCTAATAAGCGATTCACTTACCTTCTCTACCACGGAGAATCGTATTCTGCGCTTTACCTCTTCGACAGTGGCATCAAGCTCACATTCCCCCAAAGTTGGGATCCGATGACCATTGTAGTCCTTCAGAAGCATTCCTCCCGGAGTGATGTGATGTTCAACCTTTAGCTGCTGCACCGCCGAGAACGGGATCAGGTTTGCTCTAGCTCCCGTATCAAGTTTCCACTTGATCGTCGATCCATTGAGCATTGTGCATTGTACGGTAGCATTGTGGATAGCACAATTGCTTCACAGCTCCAGGGTCCCAGGTTCGATTCCGGCTTGGGTCACTGTCTGTGCGGAGTCTGCACATCCTCCCCGTGTGTGCGTGGGTTTCCTCCGGGTGCTCCGGTTTCCTCCCACAGTCCAAAGATGTGCAGGTTAGGTGGATTGGCCATGATAAATTGCCCTTAGTGTCCAAAATTGCCCTTCGTGTTGGGTGGGGTTACTGGGTTATGGGGATAGAGTGGAGGCGTGTGTTTGGGTAGGGTGCTCTTTCCAAGAGCCGGTGCAGACTCGATGGGCCGAATGGCCTCCTTCTGCACTGTAAATTCTATTCCCGGGGTCGTCCATGTGTCTTCAATGGTTCCTGCATTCGCCTCACTGTGACTGCAGACTGGAAGCGTTGGTTCTTTGTCTCAACCAGCCTAACTGTTTCAATCATCCTTCATCACCATATTCACATCGGCCCAATAGGTAACCCCTTTGTCTTTGTCTGGACTCTCCTTTTCTGCCCGGCAACTGTGCATCGGCAAGCAAAGTGACCCATTGAGCCACACTTCTGACAATTCTGTTTTAAGGCAGGACATCGTCGCGGCATGTGTCTGCTGCCATATTTTTGGCACAAAATGGTGGATGGGACTTGTTGCCAAAATGGGCATCCCCATCGAGACCACGTTTATTTTGATGTTGCGTAGCGGTGCGCCCAAAATGGCCCCCTGCATCTGGACCACGTGTCATGAGCGGTTGCATACCGCTGTGCTCAAAATGGCCACGCTTACCGTGACCACATTTCTTTTTGAACTACTTGACGGAATTTATGGCACCAGCATCGCTTCCAAGATTGGCGCCAACACTTTGTGCTGAAGGCCCTGATCCGCTGCGCAGGAAGCTCACTTGTCTGGCATATTCTGATGGTGGTGTCCAGCGTGAGGTTGTCTTCCCTCAACAATCGTTCTCGTAGCGCAACATCTGAGATCCCATAAACAATTTGGTCACGGGCCATTGAAGTTTGCAACTATCTAAAATTGCACGACTGGGCCTTTAATCTTAAATCCGTTGCAAAGTTGTTGAAGGATTCCTTGTCTTTTTTGGCACGTTAGCAGAACATATATCGTTCAAAAGTCTAATTTTTCTTAGGCGAACAATGGAGATCAAAACGCTGAATCACCTCATCGTAGCTTTATTTTTCGTTATTCAGACTGAACGAGTTAAACAGTCCAAGGGTTTGCAACCTGCTGTCGTTAGCAGCAATATAACGTGCCTTTTATCAGGCAGCGCCTGGAGGCCATGGGCCAAAAGATAGAGTTCAAACCATTGTTTAAAAGCAAGCCAGTTTGCATCCAGATTTCCCGAGACTTGAAGTTGGTGGGGTACCTTTGTTGCTCTCTTTGGTTGGCTTTTAATTTGGCTCTGTTTAATTATGTTTGCTCAAGAGTCGCCAGGTATCTTTCGACACCCTCACAAGGTTCAGAACCGAATACTGATCAATGACTCGATACACCAGTTAGTAAGTTCAAAAGCAGTGCGCATTTATTTACACACCGTCAAATCTACTCCTGCATAAACTCTACATACTAAACTACCACTATTACTAAAGCCTATACTTAGCTTCGGGTGCCCAGTCAGAGGAACAATGGCCGTTGCTCGGTTCTGAGGCTGCTGGGTTGAGCTGTTTACAGGGTAGCAACTAGGAGCGTCTATCTCGTAGCGTGCGTTGACTTGGGACTTACTTGTCTGCTGTAGCTGCTAGGCTGGTCTCTCTCTTCGATGAGAGCCAAAGCCAAAGACGGAAGATTCTCCCTTGGGGAATATCTTTTATACTAAAAAGGGCTTTGCACGCTTTTGGGCAGGCCTTGAACTTGGCCTCAACTAATTGGGTCTTTCCCAATCAGTCGTATCGATCTTCCTCCAATAGAGGGGTGGTTTCCTGATCGCTGAGCGTGTCCTGGTGACTGTTAGTCTGCTTTGTCTTAGCATCTTCTGGCGCCGGGGAGTCTGCCTTAACATTGTGTATCTAAATGTTTCTCTTTTGTCCCCGGAGATGGCTCATTAGTATGTAGATTGCTTGGTAGTTTCTGTCCTGTCTGAGAGGTTAAGGTTCTAATCAACAGACAGAGCTTGCATCTGCTTGTTTCTTAGTATTGTCCAATTTTCCCTGCATTCTTTGCAAGTGACCATTTTGTAATCGGGACGTGGCCATCCCAGATGGCTACACATTCAAACCATCCTTCTCACACTTCACCGTCTGGCATTGAGTGGAGTCACAAATCCTTAGTTCGCCAGGTTGGTAGAGCAGTCATTCGTTCAGGTTCTTCAATTCTTTTGTATAGATTGTCTCGTATATGGTTACCGTTCTTCAGTACGCCTGGTACCATGTTGTGTTCTATGGCTCCCCTGATCATACGCATAGAACGTGGGTGTGTGGTTGTAACAAGTTCTTAACACATGGGAAAGGCAACCATTAATTCTATATACAGACAATTGTCTCTACGTTCCTGTGGAGCTAAGGTGAGATGTGACCGTCTTGTTGCCTGTCCTGCTACCAAATGCCTCGGTCTCATCCATCCCCCGGTGTACGCCTCAATGTGTGTCTGGTTTCACTTACTGGCAGGAGGTCATAACTGTCACTACGCGTGTTGATTATCAGCTATATACATTGGTACTGTTATATTCATTAGTGCAACTATGTACAGTTATATACAGATATGCATATGTGCAAATTACCACACCAATGTTCTGTTCATTCCTGAGCAATCCCGGCATCCTATTCAACTCCTGTCTAACTTCATAACCCTTTATTCTCTCCATCACAAAATCTCTCTGTTTTGACCTCCATCGCATCACTTGCCAAACCGCATCGACAAGTGGAACCGTCATCATTGCCTTTCTCATTTCCATGCTTGAATTCCAGTCCCCTCCTGGCCAGCCTTCCATTCCCCACACTTTGTAAAATGTAGTTTATCTGAAAATTGTTATTCATATCCTATCTTGCACAAAGCCTTACTTGGCTGGCATCCCTGACCTATTTTGGTTCTCAACACTGGAACTGTAAAATTCTTGTTCTCATATATAGATCCTTCCCCCTCCCTATCTCTGTCACTTCCGCCAGTCGTGCAACCACTCATTGTACCCCAGCTTTAGGTACCTAGGCATTCAAGTGGTGCGGGAATGGGACTGGTGGCATAAATTAAACCTGGCCTGGCTAATAGACCAAATGAAGGACGATTTCCAGAGATGGGACGCACGCTTCTGTTGTCCTTAGCTGGGAAGGTGAAGATGACGGTCTTCCCGATATTCCTGTTCGTGTTTCAATGTCTCCCCATCTTTATTCTGCGGTCCTTTTTTAAACGGGTCAACAAAGTAATCTCTAGCTTTGTTTGGGCGGGCAAGACCCCGCGGGTAAGGAAGATAATGCTTGAGCGGAATTGGGGAGAGAGCGGGTTGGCGCTGCCAAATTTTAGTAACTATAGCCATGATCGGGGGTGGGGGGGTGGTTTCAGCATGGGAGCGTATGGAGGTGTCTTCATGCAAGGGCACCTGTTTGGGGACGTTGGTAACTGCGCCTCTGCCGTTCCTGCCGGCATGGTACTCCACCAGCCCCGTGGTGGTGGCGGCCCTGAGAGTCTGGGGCAATGGAGGAGACATGTGGGAGCAGAGGGAGCATCCGTCTCGTCCCCAATCAGTAATAATCACCGGTTTGCCCCGGGAAGTGTGGATGGGGTGGTTCCGGATATGGCGGAGAGCAAGGATTGAGAGGATGGGGGATATGTTTATAGAGGGGAGCTTTCGAGTATGAGGGCGCTGGAGGAGAAGTTTGGGTTGGCGAGGGGAAACAAATTCAGGTATCTGCAGGTGCTGGACTTCCTACGTAAACAGGTGTCAACCTTCCCTCTCGTACCGCTAAGGGGGATTCAGGACAGGGTAGTTTCCAGAGGGTGGGTAGGAGAAGGGAGCGTCTCGGACATTTACAAGGAACTTATGGGGTCAGAGGAGACGCAGACCAAGGAGCTGAAGCGCAAGTGGGAGGAGAGATAGAGGATGGTCTATGGGTGCACGTGTTGAGTAGACTCAACGCGTCCGCAACATGTGCCAAGCTCTGCCTAATACAATTTAAGGTCGTTCACGGGGCTCACGTGACAGTGGCCCGGATGAACAGATTCTTTGGGGTGGAAGACAGGTGTGCAAAATGTGCTGGAGGACCAGCGAACCATGTCCACATGTTCTGGGCATGTCCGAAGCTTAGGGGATTTTGGCAGGGGTTTGCAGATGTCATGTCCATGGTGTTAAAAACAAGGGTGGCGCTGAGTCCAGAGGTGGCGATTTTCGGGGTGTCGGAAGACCTGGGAATCTAGGGGGAGAAAGAGGCAGACGTTCTGGCCTTTTGCCTTCCTGGTAGCCCGGAGATGGATACTATTAGCTTGGAGGGAAGAGACCTGGCTATCGCACATGGCTAGCTTTCTCTGTTTGGAGAAAATCAAGTTCGCCTTGAGAAGGGTCACTGTTAGGGTTCGCCCGGAGGTGGCAACCGTTCGTCGACTTCTTCACGGAAAATTAATTGTCCGGGGGGGGGGGGTTTAGTTTAGCTTAGAGTAGGGGATTAATAAAGGTGGGACCTGTAAGGGAGGGAGACGGCTTTGCACTATGTTTATCGTTTCATGTACATTGTTTATTGTGTTGTTATAATACCAAAAAATACCTCAATAAAATGTTTATTAAACAAAAAACACTCTTTGTACCCTGTCCTTGAACTCTGTAAATGAGATTGGTATGCATGATCTTGTAGCAGTTATGCTGTGGCTCCACACTCACCAGAATCTGTATTGAGACTGCCTGTGCTTATTTTATGTACAATGAACATGGGTAAATGTTCAAATCTAGACTAATGAGAAAAAAAAGAGTGAAATTTCCCAAGTTTATTTTTGCTTATACTTCCCTCCATAAAATCCCAGGGACTTTACCTGCAGCTATATTATAGTTGGAGTAATTGAGTAATACTTTTATTTGTAAATCATATCAGGCTACTAATCTTTTCCTGTGATTTGTACAATAGCAATAAAACAAACTTTTGGATTAACAGCAGGTCATCTTAACCTCTTGATTCAATTTGTTGCCACTTAGTGTTAGATTTTATTCTATTGATTAGTTAAATGCAGATTCAAAAAAGTGACCTTCAATGAGTTTGAGTTGTGTGCTATTCTTTCCACCGTGGATGAAACTTGCCACACGTTTTTGAACAGTTCTGCCGGTTGTGTGCACTTTATCTCTTTACATAGTTGAGGAATGAGGGCAACATGGTTATTTTAAGCCTGTACAAAAAGATTCATTTGAGTGCACTCACTTCTATTCATGCCAATTTTATGTCAACTTTAAGGTATAATTTGTTTTTAAAGTAACTTACAAAATACCTTTTATCGGTTTGATTTGTAGAGTTGAGACAAAATTGAAAGAAAAGTCCGCTGTTAAGAACGATTGAAGTACTGGTTATAGGACAGCATAGCAGTTAGATGTGTGAGAGCACTAACCTGCTTCACGGATATGAGTCATGCTGTGATTTTTCATGCAGTTGCCATTCAAAGGGAGTATTGAGCTGAGGCCAGTTAACTCCCGACAAGGATGGAAGGAGGGAAAAATTGAAGAGAGTTGCAGCATAACATTGTAGCGCACAATGACTTACGAGAGACGAATAGAGATGAAGTCGATGAGGCTTTATTAAGCGTGACTTGTTCCCCGCAGTTCAGCAACAGACTGGAGCTGCGGGGAGAACTCCTGGTTCTTATACTCCGCCTTCAGGGCGGAGCTAGAGATCAACAGCCAACCAGGACCCGGGATCTGTCAGCCAATGGCATCACGGCTTCACAGTCCCACATGACCCCTAATGCATACTACCACATTCACCCCTTGTTAAAAATGAACCCGGCGGGGTGGTGCTTCGCATGGTGGTAGGGGTTTACAAGGCTGGTCCTGGGAGGAAAAACTTTTGCATGTCATTACAGTGCCCTACACTTTGCCCTACACTGGGCTATGTACAGGGTTTGTGAACTATTTACAATATTCGTAAGAAGAAAAAAAAAATTCTCGTTAAAGTCCACAACATTCTTGTGTTACACCGATGCCACGAGTCGAGCAGGCGGTCTGGTCTTCCTTGTCGATCGCCTCAGCCCCGGTGGTGGTGCCGGTGCTTGTTCCAGCGTTGTCGTCTCCGGGAGCTTTACGGTGTCTGCTTCTGCTTCACTCCTGGTCGGACATGGGAGGAGGACCGATCCTCCCGGGAAGGGGGCGGTCGTGGGGTGCGCCGGTGGCAGGGAGGGGGTGATTGGTGTCGGGGGGGATGTGCGTGTTGCCGGCGGGCGCCAGGTCTCGCAGGGAGACCGTGTCCTGTCTGCCGTCGGGGTACGCCACGTAGGCGTACTGCGGGTTCGCGTGGAGGAGGTGAACCCTCTCGACCAACGGGTCCGACTTGTGCGCCCGCACATGTTTCCGGAGCAAGATGGGTCCTGGGGCCGCCAGCCAGGTCGGCAGCGACGTTCCAGAGGAGGACTTCCTGGGGAAGACAAGGAGGCGCTCATGGGGCGTTTGATTAGTGGTGGTACACAGCAGCGGCCGGATGGAGTGGAGAGCGTCCGGGAGGACCTCCTGCCACCGTGAAACTGGGAGATCCCTGGACCGTAGGGCCAGTAGGACGGTCTTCCAGACCGTGCCGTTCTCCCTCTCTACTTGCCCGTTCCCCCGGGGGTTGTAGCTGGTCGTCCTGCTCGAGGCTATACCCTTGCTGAGCAGGAACTGGCGCAGCTCGTCACTCATGAAAGAGGACCCCCTGTCGCTATGGATATACGCGGGGCAACCGAACAGTGTGAATATGGTGTTGAGGGCTTTAATAACTGTGGCCGCTGTCATGTCGGGGCAGGGGATGGTGAAAGGGAAACGAGAGTACTCGTCCACCACGTTCAGGAAGTATGTGTTGCGGTCGGTGGAGGGGAGGGGCCCTTTGAAATCCAGACTGAGGCGTTCAAAGGGACGGGAAGCCTTGATCAGGTGCGCTCTATCCGGCCTGAAAAAGTGCGGTTTGCACTCTGCGCAGATGTGGCAGTTCCTGGTGACTGTACGGACCTCCTCCACGGAGTAGGGGAGGTTGCGGGACTTTATAAAATGGTAGAACCAAGTGACCCCCGGGTGGCAGAGGTCCTCGTGGAGGGTTTGGAGATGGTTTATTTGTGCGTTGGCACATGTGCCGCGGGATAGGGCATCGGACGGCTCGTTCAGCTTTCCGGGACGGTACAAGATCTCATAGTTGAAGGTGGAGAGCTCGATCCTCCACCTTAAGATCTTGTCATTTTTAATTTTGCCCCGCTGTGCATTATCGAACATGAAAGCTACCGACCGTTGGTCAGTGAGGAGAGTGAATCTCCTGCCGGCCAGGTAATGCCTCCAATGTCGCACCGCTTCCACTATGGCTTGGGCTTCCTTTTCCACTGAGGAGTGGCGGATTTCTGAGGCGTGGAGGGTTCGGGAGAAAAAAGCCAAGAGTCTGCCCGCTTGGTTAAGGGTGGCCGCCAGAGCTACGTCGGAGGCGTCGCTCTCGACTTGGAAGGGGAGGGACTCGTCGATGGCGCGCATCGTGGCCTTTGCGATATCCGCTTTGATGCGGCTGAAGGCCTGGCGAGCCTCTGTCGACAGGGGGAAGGTAGTGGTCTGTATTAGGGGGCGGGCCTTGTCTGCGTACTGGGGGACCCACTGGGTGTAATATGAAAAGAACCCCAGGCAGTGTTTCAGGGCTTTGAAGCAGTGGGGGAGGGGAAATTCCATGAGGGGGCGCATGCGTTCGGGGTCGGGGCCTATTATCCCATTGCGCACTACATATCCCAAGATGGCTAGCCGGTTTGTGCTAAACACGCACTTGTCCTCGTTGATGTGAGGTTCAAGGCTTTAGCGGTCTGGAGGAATTTTTGGAGGTTGGCGTCGTGGTCCTGCTGATCGTGGCCGCAGATGGTTACGTTGTCAAGATACGGGAACGTGGCCTGCAACCCGTGTTGATCAACCATTCGGTCCATCTCCCATTGGAAGACCGAGACCCCGTTTGTGACGCCAAATGGGACCCTTAGGAAGTGGTATAGTCGCCCGTCTGCCTCGAAGGCTGTGTACTTGCGGTCACTTGGGCAGATGGGAAGCTGGTGGTAGGCGGACTTGAGGTCCACGGTGGAGAAGACCTTATATTGGGCAATCCGATTGACCATGTCGGATATGCGGGGGAGAGGGTACGCATCTAGCTGTGTGTACCTGTTGATGGTCTGGCTATAGTCTATGACCATCCTTTGCTTCTCCCCTGTCTTTACTACTACCACCTGTGCTCTCCAGGGACTATTGCTGGCCTGGATTATGCCTTCCTTCAGCAACCGCTGGACTTCGGACCGAATAAATGTCCGGTCCTGGGCGCTGTACCGTCTGCTCCTAGTGGCGACGGGTTTGCAATCCGGGGTGAGGTTTGCAAACAAGGATGGGGGTTCAACTTTGAGGGTTGCGAGGCCGCAGATAGTGAGTGGGGGTATTGGGCCGCCGAATTGGAATGTTAGGCTCTGCAGGTTGCACTGGAAGTCTAATCCCAGTAATGTGGGCACGCAGAGTTGGGGAAGGACGTAGAGCCTGTAGTTTTTAAACTCCCTCCCTTGCACCGTTAGGGTCACTATGCAGAACCCTTTGATCTGTACGGAGTGGGATCCTGCAGCTAGGGAAATCTTCTGCGTACTGGGACGGATGGTCAAAAAACAGCGTCTTACAGTGTCGTGGTGGATGAAGCTTTCTGTGCTCCCGGAGTCGATCAGGCATGGTGTCTCGTGTCCGTTGATCAGCACCATTGTTGTCGTCGTCTGGAGTGTCCGGGGCCGTGCTTGGACCAGCGTCACCGAGGCCAGACGTGGTCGCAGTGTCTCAGCGTCTTCTTCGAACCCCGTGGAGCCGTCGATGCTGGGGTCCATTGTTGTCGTCCGAGGTGGCGGCGGGGGTGAACAAAATAGCCGTCCCCATGCATCGCACATGGCTGGGGGGTCCCAAGATGGCGGCGGGGGTGGACAAAATGCCCGCCCCCATGCATCGCACATGGCTGGGGGGGGTCACAAGATGGCGGCACCCATCCTCCCCTCGTGGTGGCCGGGACCCAAAATGGCGGCGCCTGCGGGTCGCACATGGGGCGCTGGGGGGGGTTGGGGAGCGTTTGGGATGCGCTGGACTCTTTCTTCTCCGGGGACAGCGGCGACCCCCCGGGACCGGCACACAGCCGCGAAATGGCCCTTTTGCCGCAGCTCTTGCAAATCGCTGCGCGGGCCGGGCAGCGCTGCCGGGGGTGTTTCGCCTGGCCGCAGAAATAACAGCGGGCCCCCCCCGGATGACCTGGCGTCTGAACCGCGCAAGCCTGTGAGGGGGGGGTTTGTCGCGACGGGGGTCCACGGAGCCCAAGGGGCTGCCGCGCGGGCGTTTTGCGCGGCCACATCTAGGGAAGCTGCAAGGGCCCGTGCCTCAGAGTCCTAGCGACTCTTTTTCTAAAAGTCTTTGGCGGATTTGGGGAGAGTTCATACCTGCCACAAACGCAGCGCGAATTAACATGTCCGTGTGTTCAGCCGTGTTTACCGGCGGGCAGCTTCAGGCCCGTCCCAAAATTAGCAGCGCGGCGTAGAATTTGTCTAGCGATTCTCCGGGACTTTGCCGTCTCGTTGCGAGTTGGTAGCGTGCGTAGACCTGGTTCACTGGGCGAACGTAGACGCTCTTTAGTGCTGCGAACGCCATCTGGAAATCCTCTGCGTCTTCTATGAGAGGGAAAATTTCCGGGCTTACCCTCGAATGCAGGACCTGCAGTTTCTGGTCTTCTGTGATCCGGCCGTGGGCCGTTCGGGGGTAGCCTTCGAAACAAGTCTGCCAGTGTTTAAAAATTGCTGCTGAGTTCACTGCGTGGGGGCTGATCCTCAGGCATTCCGGGACGATCCTGAGCTCCATAGTCCTTTAAGCACGCTGAATAAATTGTAGCGCACAATGACTTACGAGAGACGAATAGAGATGAAGTCGATGAGGCTTTATTAAGCGTGACTTGTTCCCCGCAGTTCAGCAACAGACTGGAGCTGCGGGGAGAACTCCTGGTTCTTATACTCCGCCTTCAGGGCGGAGCTAGAGATCAACAGCCAACCAGGACCCGGGATCTGTCAGCCAATGGCATCACGGCTTCACAGTCCCACATGACCCCTAATGCATACTACCACAAACATTAATGAAGATTTTCTTTGAGTAGGTTGAAGTTAACCAGCAAATAATGGCCAGGGTTTTGTGCCCCGATTGCTGCAGGTATGAATGTTGATGGGGGGTGCAAAATCTCACAAGAAACCGAAAACGAGTTTCACGCCAGCGAGTTCTCGTGACACGATCATCCTTGCCCCCTTGCCAGTGACGTAATGGGGTTCCTGCCATGTAATGATGGGAATCCCATTTAATACATTACAGTGTCATTAGCGGGCTTCCCCGCTGTACTGCCTGCCACATTCAGGTCTTCCCCGAGCCGACATGACGTTTACAACCGGTCTGGAGCAATGTCATCCAGGCGCAGAGAATCTGCCTGGGGTGCACAGGTAAATACTACATCCAGGGATAACGAAGACATGTGTGGGCAGCGCCCCTTGACCGGGAACTGCCTGGGGCAGTGCCATTTTGGGGGTTTGGGGGGGGGGTGGGGGGGAGAGGAGAGGAAAGAGAGAGAAGCGTCCACTGGGCTTCCACTGGGGAGGTCTATGGGGGAGTGGGGGTGCTTCCCATGTGGAGGGGTGGGGGGTCTTTGGCTGTGCTTTTCATCCTGTGAGAAAGGGCATTCCGATCTATGGAAGACTAATGTTGCTGGCTTGTGACTGCATGGGATTGCCTCTGCATTTCCTTACATTCTCAAACTTAGCCTCTGGTATGTAGGATTTCTCACTTTCCCACTCAATTGATTCAGCCCTTGATTTGCGTCCACCAACAGCCAGATTGTATACGAGGTCTCTTGAGACAGTTGCCACCAATAGGGCATATAGAACGCCTTAGCTAGGTTCATGACAGTCCTAGTGGCACAGATTCCCCAGAGATTCCTTTATACAGCCCTTTTAATACACCTCATTAAACTGTCTGTTTAGCTCCTGCAAGACTCAAACTTAAGCAAAGCTGCAAACTCTTAAAAGTTTGTTTCAAGCACCTTTAAAAACAATTGGAGATTCCTCAGACATTTTCTAAAAATTACAAGTTTCCTTACTGAGCAACCTCCAGGTTAAAGGATGGCACAATATTTCTTGTAGGTAGTTGAGATTCTGGGCTGGATTCTCCGGTCTCCGACGCCAAAATCACGTTTGGCGGAGAATCCACATTGGCGCCGAAACCGGAGGCGTGCTGTCTTTGCGATATTACCGTAAGCCCTCCCCCATCGATGCTCCACCCCTGACCGGCTAGTTCCCAACGGCGTGGGTCCCCATTGCTATTTCTTTTCGGGAACACGGCGTGGCTGCTGCGGATTGAGTCCAGCGCCACCACAGGCGGGGCGGGGGGGGGGGAGCCGATCCGCAGGCAGTGGGGGGGGGGGGGGGGTCTTTAGCGGGGGCTGGGGGCACTGGTCGGGGGTGGTCCGGGGTGGCGAGCCTGCCAAAGGGGGGGGGGTCTGCGCGCGGCTGCCGCAATGTTGCACAGTGTGGTCGTTGCAGGCCGCCGCCATACGCGGCCACAGTTCGGCAATTCTCCGGCCGTATCAGCAGCTAGAGACGGGTGCTCTAAACTGCATGCCTGTTAGCCCCCCACCAGACAGAGGATTGGTGGCAGTTTTGCGCCGATTTTCTGGTTGTAAAACGCCACCATTCCCATGCCGGCGGCAGGGCATAGTCTCCAAATTGGAGAATCCAGCCCATTGTGTTTGGGATGATCCACATATGTTACATATGCAGAGTTGACTTTGCTTTGTTTTGTGGATATTTTTAAGTTGATTTTGGAGAATTCTGTATATCCAGTGTGATGGGCATGAGGACTAAACATTTGTGGATGGGTTTCAAGCCAACTATGCTAAGGGAAAGAAATTTATGCTGTCTGGATCTTATTTGCCTCCTGGTTTCTACTCTTACCATCTCCCTCCGACTAGAACTGCAGGTGGGGACTGTGATAGTCACCAATGTCGCATTATATTGTATATATGGGTATTACGGTAAGGCCCCTGTACTACAGGTACGGGAGTAGATCCCTGCCTGCTTGCTCCACCCAGTAGACGGAGTATAAATGTGTGTGCTCTCCGAACAGCAGCCATTTTGTAAGCTGCTGTAGGAGGCCACACATCTCTGTAATAAAGCCTCAATTACATTCTACTCTCGTCTCGTCGTAATTGATAGTGCATCAGGGACAATAAAGTATAAATGGGTGACAGAATCCAGTGGCATGCTGCAGAAGGGAGTGGGTAAGACAATGTGCAGGGTCTGGGAGGTACAGAGGTTTAGTCTTTGGGCATTTATTCTTCACTCCAATCATAGGATGTCAAACCTGACATGTGACAGCCCAAGAAGAGAGTGGGCAGATGGGATACTGCCTACTCAGGCAAGTATTACCTAGAATACTGATTTTGGTTGTAAAAGTACATTAAAGCACTGGAAAGTTTTTAATCAGCTTGTATTTTTTGGAAATACTGATTTTATTTTTACTTATGATTGTTATTTGTTTTTTGACATAATAGAGTGGATAATCAAAAGCTGGGCTGGATTAGATGTTTGCCAGTGAAATTTTGGTCAGGGCAGTATGATTAGTTCAGTCACCAAGAATAACAATCAGAAATAGGATTTGGAACTTGCTTGGTTCCTGAATCTGATCAATTAAAATCAGTTTGAATATACAGTGGGATCTAGTATCTAATTACTTGTAATTAATTGATTATAGTTGATTCAATGGAAGGACTCTGATATGATGACATGTGGAATATATTTGCACGGATAAAAGATATTTCATGTTGTAGATGTGATGAATTGAACAACATCTGAAGATGATGACATACTGATTTAATTTTCATGACTTTTTAAGTAATTGTAATCATTTTTTAAAAATTGTTTTTATATCTTTTGCTTAATTTTATGTTTTCCCCAACTTTTTAAACAATATGACATCTTAATTGAGTTTTATTTTCGGTCTACAGTTTGAACTCCTTACCTCATTGAAGTCACTGCATAAACATGTGGAAAGTAATCAGCTGCCGCCAGAATTTGATGGAACTTTCCCTTACTGTCATAGTAACTGGATGTGTTTTCGTATGGTGAGTGATGGGTGAATAGGAGCGTACACTGCAAGTTTGACCCGTAGCAGCTGGATTTGATCACCAAATTTAAGAGGACAAAATATAATGACTAAACTTAAAAGCAACCAAGACATAAATGAAAATCATTTGCTTGCATTTTGTTATTGTTTATTAGGTACTGTTTTGTATCATTAGACATCAAGGGTAGAAATTTATCTTGGGCAGTGGCTCAAAAGAGTGATTTCAGTTTGATTACGTGTTACACTCAGTAACCAGGTTTTTCCACTTATTCATGATGGGCGGGTTTGGTGACAAGAACAAAATATATCGCAGAAAGGCCAGAGTTGCGTTTCACGTTGACGTAAAAGCAGGAAGCCATTGTACCCTTCCCCTGTCAGTGGCAAACTAGATTTTATTTCATTTATTTAGTTTTTGTCATGGGTACCAAGGCACAGTAAAAAGTATTGTTCTGCTTACAGTCCAAGCAGATCGCTCCATACATGAAAACTTAGAACATGCGATAAATAACAGTTCTAAAAGATGTAGGAAGAGGATCGGTAGGCGTAAGCTCGCAGAATGTCGCCACGCTCTGGCACCATCTTGGGGATAAATCCAGCTGCAGCCTGTTATTTTTTTTCTGCTGTCTTTTTTTGCCGCCGTTTTAATGCCTGGAACCTCATTGGAATAAATTAGCATATATTTATTGGGCCCATACGCCGGAATCATACCCTCACGTCAAAAAATGTGTTCACGGTGGCATGATGTCAGAATGGCATGATGCACGACTGGCCAGAGGAGACGTGCACCTGCCGAGCAGTACTCTGAGGGTGCACTGAGGTGAGCACAGTGGTCGGCAGAATGGCCATGCTAGGAGTGTGCCAAGGTGAAGATAGCTTCCAGGTTTGCTCGCTGTGTGCTGGGGCAGCCTTTAAAAATGACCAGTTGGGAGTGTATACATTTACAAGTATTACCGGTGCCTCATCCAGGACACTGCTGACCATGATGTACCATCCTCCTTGGTCTGTAACCGTCCTTGTCTCCGTGAACTTCGTCCTCTTGCTGATCAGTATGGCTACTCCCCTAGCCCTCGACCGTAACATGAATGGTACGTCTGTCCCACCCAACGCTTTCTTACCCACAGTCGGTTCGTCTCCCTCAAGTATGTCTCCTGCAGGAAGATTATGTCAACCTTCAGGCTTCTTAAGTGGGCGAAGATTCTGGACCTTTTCACTGGGCCATTGAGTCCCCTGACATTCCAGGTGATAATCCTGGTGGGGGGTTTCTGTCCCCTCGTTCCTGCGGGATCAACCATACTTACCCGGTGGAGGCGCACCTGCACTCCAGGGTTTCTCTTTGTAAAGGGGGCTGTCCAAAATGGCCACGTCGTCATTGTCACCATCAGGCTGGGCTCCTGCATTCTGGGGTTTCCCTTTGTTTAGGGACCCTCCAAAGCGGCTACTTGCGCCATCATCTTGTTTCCTTGGCCTGCACCCTGCCTGCGAAAGCCAGTCCGAGTGCCAACTCTTTTTTCCCCCCCCCCGTCCTGTTTCCTACATATTCCCTGTTCTTCCCCCTGCCCCCTCTCTCCCCTCCTCCCTGCAACTCTTTTCTTTCCTTTCCTCTCTCCTTTCCTCTCCACCCCCCACCCGGCCAGGCGCTTCCTCCATGTCAGGAGGTGCGCAGTGGCCCCAATTACTGCCTGTCTTCCCGTGCTACCCCTCCGCTAGTACGTTGGCTCCCCTTGCAGGGCAGGTCTAGCCCTTTGCCTATGTCCGTCAACTGCCTGATTTTTCTGTCTGCCCCCTCAGCTGCGTTTCACTGCTATCTCCTCGCTCTCTCCTGTGACTGGCCTTTCTGATCAGAACGAGGCAGTACAGTCCAGCGCAAACGAATAGCATTGTCCACGAGTCTTGTTTCTGCTTCTTTCAACAGTCTTCCTCCGACCCACCTTCATCGCTGCCTTGCCTGTCCTTTGTCCAGGTCGTTGGTCCGTACAAAGTCTTTTGCCTCTGCCGGGGTATTGAAATAGTACTTCTTGCACTGGTGTGTGACCCAGTGTCTGGCTGGGAGTAATATGCCAAATCGCATTCTACTTTTAAAAAGCGCTGATTTTGCCTGATTAAACTCGAGCCTTTTTTTTTTTTGCCAGGCTTGCCCCAATGTCCTGATCGATAACTAATTCTATGTCCTTCCCATGTGCTTGCTTTCGTCTGTCTAGCCCACCGCAGGATCCTCTCACGATCCTGGTATCGGTCTGAGTGACCTGTGTGCCCTGTTGTGTTCCGGGGGTTGGGGAATCTGTCTCTCCCGACTAGATTGCCCAGCGTTTGGACGATATATTCTGTCGGGTCTCTGCCCTCGATGCCTTTCGGTAGTCCCACGATCCGCACGTTCTGCCATCGGGACCTGTTTTACTGATTCTCGACCGTCACCTTCAAGCTCCCCTGGGCCACCACCAACCTTTTCACCTCTGCTTTCAGAGCGACGATCCTGTCACTAGTCTGCTGAGGCTCTCTCAAGGTCTTGAATCATCCTCTCCTGCGCCTCCACTTTCTTTCCCAGTACGTCGATCGTCCTTTGTAGGCAGACCATCATCTCCGTCACCACCACCTTCACTGCCACCTGAATCTCGATTCTAATTGCCTCCTTCCTGGCGGCCAGCTCCTTCTTGAGGAAGGTCCTCCATCCTTCTCCTGGTGAGGGGGAGGCTGATGTTTGGGCCGACGGTGTCTCCCTCTCTAAGCGACCGGGGCCTCCTCGCCTTGGGGGTCTACCGGTTCGTCCGTTCATTTCTCGTGGCCCTTTCCGCCACTTATGCCATCTCTTCGACCTCTTCATAGAATTTACAATTTACAGTACAGAAGGAGGCCATTCAGCCCATCGAGTCTGCACCAGCCCTTGGAAAGAGCACCCCACTTAAGCCCCACGTCTCCACCCTATCCCCATAACCCAGTAATCCCACCTAACCTTTTTTTACACTGAGGGCAATTTATCATGGCCAATTCAGCTAACCTGCACATCTTTGGACTGTGGGAGGAAACCGGAGCACCCGGAGGAAACCCACGCACACACGGGGAGAAAATGCAGACTCCACACAGACAGTGACCCAAGCCGGGAATCGAACCTGGGACCCTGGAGCTGTGAAGTAACGGTGCTAACCACTATGCTACCGTGCTGCCCACGTTTGAGCTCACGTTTGCTGCCATTTTTCCCTCTTGTTCTTTTTCTTCAGTTGGGGTTGTTTTATTGTTCATTTTTCAGGCAAAATTCGTCTAAAAGTGACTCTTTTGTTCTGGTTGGGAGGAGAGCCGCCTGATGTGCATCCGCTCAGCACATCATTGGAAGTCGTCAGACGATACAGTTAGATAAAGATTGGTTGGAGATTTGGGCAGAGAAATGCATTTTGGAAGGTCTAATACAGGTGGGAATTAAACAGTAAATGGCAGAACCCTTAGAAGTATTGACAGGGAGAGCGATCTGGGTGTACAAGTTCACAGATCACTGAAAGTGGCAACATGGGCGGATAAGGTAGCCAAGAAGGTATATGACAGACTTGCCTTCATTGGACAGGGCATTGAGTGTACAAATTGGCAAGTCATGCTGCAGCTGTGCAGAACCTTAGTTAGGCCACATTTGAAATATTGCTTATAAATCTAGTCGCCACACTATCAGAAGGATGTGGAGGCTTTGGAAAGGGTACAGAAGAGGTTTACCAGGATGTTGTCTGGTCTGGAGGGGAGAGGTCAAGTGGAATATTCCACTAGCACAAGTCCCCCAGGCCGCACCTCCGATGAAGGACCCATCTTGGCACCCAGGCGGCATGTTGTTGGGAGGGTACTTAACATCTTGCCACTCCTTGGCTTGCAAGCCGCCAGGTCCATTTCCCTCAATACTATCACCAATTTACACCAGCAAAATTCTCAGATGCGGGGTGGGGGGGGAGGGCGGAGCACCCACCTGGCTTGTGAATGGTGTGTCCTGCCTGCCATTGAAATGCAAAATAGCTCTAATGAGCTATTTGCATTGTCCGGTCATGGCAGGAAGCCCAGCTGGGACATCTGGACACCTGCTGTGGCCAGCGGGGCAGGCACAGAGAATTGCGACTGGTTTGCCGCCTGGTGTGAATCGTGATTTTTGCTTCATCGTGGGATTCTCAGGCTGATTAGGAATCACACTTCCAGCAGGCAGACCTAGAGAATCACTCCTAAGTCTTTTATAATAGTGGCGTTCAAACATTTCTGAGTGAATAATTTTCACAGCGCCAGGGGCCCAGGTACTGATGTAGACCTTGGATGCCCCAATGTGACTTCCAAATGTCTTTGTCAATTACTCAAGGTAAAACATTGCTACCATTGTTTAAAATACATCACTTACAGCACTGTTCCCTTCTCCCCAAGAGCCATTCCCCCTTTTTGATGAATAGTTTATTGTTTATTACAAGTTAATTAATCTGAAGAGCATATTCCACTTAGAAAAAACACATTCTGTGTAAACCATTCTGTCATGCAAGAGTGCCTTTAAGAAATGGATGTGTAAGCAATGTACCTTTAAGAAAACAGTGATGTCAGAGAGTGGATGGGTTTTTAGTTTCAGTTTGAAAAGTGCCTGGCTGTTTTGCTGGAGCTGAAGGCAACCAAGCCTTCTACAGAAAATATATATATCCTTTAACCTGATGTGACACTGTTTAAAGGTGTTAAGTCTCTTGGAAGTTTGAAGGAACATTTTAAGGAGTTATTTACTGTTGCAATTTTCTCTGAGTTATCTTTGAAGTAAGGGGTTTTAAGAGATCCAATGTTTATTTAAGATGTTAAGTTGAGTTCATGGAATAAACAGTGTTTTGTGTTTAAAAACCCACGTGTCCATAATTGTAATATCACACCTAGGAAAAGCCGTGTGCTAGGAAAAGCAACAAATCCATTAAATGGAGAGGTTTGTTGAACTCCATGATACATTTTGGGGTTCTGAATACGCCTCACCCATAACAATTGACTTCTCAATTAAGTATGTAAAATTAATATCAATGATAAAGTGTGGTAAATGTTTATTAAAATAATATGCATCAATTTGGAACTAGATTATGGATACAGACCATTTATTCCTTTTCCCTCTTCTATGTGACCTAAAATGCAGTCTCTCCTTTTGCCATAATATTATCAGATTGAAATAATGTGCATGTTAAATTCTATTCAACGGATTTCCTTGTTCCGACAGAAACTGGAACAGCTTATGCAGGGGTGCAAAGCTGCAAAGAGCTTCCTCCAGAGCAACATACACAGCCTGAAATCAAGTAAACTACCAGAAACATCTGAGGTAACTGTTAAACTGTTTTGTAAGGAAACATGTTACGTTTTAAAAATTATTTCACAGGATGTGGGTGTCACTGGCTAGATCATCATTTATTGCCCATCCTTAATTGTCCTTTAGACAGTGGTGGTGAGCCACCTTCTTGAATCACTGTAGTTCATGTGATATAATTACACCCACAGAGCTGCTAGGAATATAGTTTCATGATTTTGACCCAGTGAAGGAATGGGACTATAGTTCCAAGTCAGCTCAGAGGGTGGCTTAGAGGGGAACATGAAGGGGTTGATGTTCTCATGCATATGCTGCCCTTGTCCTTGGTGGTAGAAGTCATGATTTGGAAGATGCTGTTGAAGGTGAATTTCTGCAGTGCAGCTTGAGTTTGGTAAACACTGCTGCCACTATGCTTCAGAGGTGGGGAATGCAAGTGTTTAAAATGGTAGATGGAGTGCCAACCAATTGGGCTGCAATGTCCCAGATGATATTGAGCTTCTTGAATGTTGTTGGAGCTGTCCTCATCCATGCAATTGGAAAGTATTCCACCACACTCCTGACTTGTGCCTTGTAGATGATGGACAGGCTTTGGAGAGTCAGGAGGTGGGTTACTTGCCACAAAATTCCCAATCTCTGACCTGCTCTTGTAGCCACATTAATTACATGGCTGGTCATGTTCATTTTATGGTCAATGGTAACCCCCCAGGATATTGATAGTGGGGGATTCAGTGATGATAGCACCACTGAATGTCAAGGATAGATAGTTGGATTGCATCTTGTGGGGATGGTTCTTTCCCAGCACTAGTGTGGAGCGAATGTTACCTGCCAGTTATTAGCACAAACCTGAATGTTGTCCAGGTCCCGAGGTGCGATCTCACCAAGGCTGTATACAGCTATAGCAATACTGCTTTACTCCTGTACTCAAATCCTCTTACAATAAAGGCCACATACCATTTACCTTCCTTGTTGCTTGCTGCACTTGCATGTTAGCTTTTAGTGATTGGACATCAATACTTCCCAATCTCTCACCATTTAAGAAGTACTCCGCATTTCTGTTTTTCCTCCTAAAGTGGATAATGTTACACTTTTCCATACTATTACAATTTTTTTACACTGTATTCCATCTCCCATGCTCTTGTCCATTCATTTAGCCTGTTTAAATCCCCTTGAAGCCTGTTTACATCCACCTCACAACTCTGATTCCCATCTAGCGTTGTGTCATCAGTAAACTTGGAAATATTGCATTTGGTCCCCACATCCAAATTATTGATACAGATTGTGAATACCTAAGGCCCATGCACTGACCCTTGCATCCTCCTAACCTCAGATTTGACCTGTTTTGTGGATGTTTTCTATGCTAACCAGTTCTCAATCCTTGCCAGTGTATTACCCCTAATCCATACACTATTATCTTTCTTCCTAATCTCCCGTATGGGACCTTATCAAAAGCCTTCTGATCATCCAAATATACCACATCCACTGGTTATCCTTATCTATTCTGGTTGCATCCACAATAAATTCTTTTTTTTTTAAAAATAATTAATTTTATTGAGATATTTTTGGCATACAAAACAATGACATTGTATAGTACCGTACAAAAGGAAAAGCAAATAATACATAGTGCAAACCCCGACTCCATTCTTGCAAGGACCTGCCTAAACCACCCCCTACACTGCACTACCCTAGCCTCCACCCCCCCCCCCCCCCCCCCCACCCCAGCTGACGATCAATTCTCCGCGAAGAAGTCAATGAATGGCTGCCACCAAAGGCCGAACCCCGATAATGAACCTCTCCACGCGAACTTAACCTTTTCTAGGCCGAGAAAGCTCGCCATGTCCGATAGCCATGCTTCAGTCTTCGGGGGCTTTGAGTCCCTCCATGCCAACAGTATTCGTCGCCGGGCTAACAACCAGGGATGCAAAGGCCAAGACGTCGGCCCCCTTCTCCTCCTGGACTCCCGGGTCCTCCGACACCCCAAAGATTACCACCTCAGGACTCATTACCACCCCAGTTTTCAAAACCCAGGACATGATGTCCGCGATTCCTGCCAGTACCCCCTGAGTCTAGGGCACAACCAGAACATGCGCACGTGATTAGCCGGCACACTGGCGCAACTGGCACCCGAAAAATTTACTGATCCGGGCCATCGCCATGTGGGCCCGGTGCATGACCTTAAACTGCAACAGACTGAGCCTGGCACACGTTGCGGTCATGTTTACTCTGCCCAGAACTTCTGCCCAAATACCTTCCTCCATCCCCCCCCCCCCCGAGCTCCACTTCCCACTTAAGCGCCAGGTCATCAGTCTGTATGTCCTCTGCTCCCATTAGTTCTTTGTAAATATCTGAGACTCTACCCTCACCCACCTCTCCCCTAGAAACTACCCTGTCCTGCCTCCCCTTTGGCGAGAGGTGTGGGAAGGACGGCACCAGTCTGCGCACGAAGTCCCGCACCTGTAAGTAACTAAAGTCATTCCCTCCCGCCAGCCCAAACTTCTCCTCCAACACCCTCATGCTCGGAAAGCTCCCTTCCAGGAACAGATCACCCACCCTCACAATCCCCGCCCTCCGCCACAGTCGATACCCAGCGTGCATGTTCCCCGGGGCAAATCGGTGATTGCCGCAGATTGGGGTCCACACCGATGCTTTCACTTCCCCTATATGCCTCCTCCACTGGCCCCAGATCCGCAAAGCCGCCACCACTATAGGCTGGTGGAGTACCGTGCCGGCGGGAGCGGCAGAGGCGCCGTAACCAGGGCCGTCAAACTGGTGCCCCTGCACGAAGCAGCCTCCATCCGCTCCCAGACCAACCCCGTGCCCACCATCCATTTCCTTATCATTGCTATGTTGGCCGCCCAGTAGTAGTTGCTAAAGTTCGGCAACGCCACCCCCCCTCCCCTCTGTTCCTTTCGAGCATCACCTTCCTCACCCGCGGGGACTTCCCCGCCCAGACAAATCCCAGGATAATTTTATTCAGCCTCTTAAAGAAGGACCTCAGGGTGAAAATGGGGAGACACTGAAATATGAACAAGAATCTCGGGAGAATCGTCATCTTAACAGTCTGCACCCTCCCCGCTAGTGACAGCAGGAGTGCATCCCATCTCCGAAACTCCTCCCTCACTCGTTCCACCAATCGGGACAGGTTGAGCTTATGCAACCTGCCCCACTCCCATGCCACCTGTATCCCCAAGTATCTAAAGCTTTCTCCTACCAGCCTGAATGGCAACCCCTTCAGCCTACTCTCCTGCCCTCTCGCCTGAATTACGAACAACTCGCTCTTAACCATGTTCAATTTATATCCTGAAAACCGGCCAAATTCCCTCAGGATTTCCATGATGCCGTCCAACCCCGCCATTGGGTCCGCTACGTATAACCTATCACTATCTCTGCCTCCCTGCTCTCCGGGAGCATCATGATCACATTAAGCAGCCTTCTTAGATTGGCCGCCAGTTGTCTACCCTTTACGAACCCAGTTTGGTCCTCCGCAATTGCGTCCGGTACACAGTCCTCAATTCTAGTCGCCAAGATCTTGACCAGTAACTTAGCGCCTGCGTTGATCAATGAGATCGGCCTATAAGACCCACAGGCCTCCAGATCTTTATCCCGTTTCAGAATAAGCGAAATAGTGGCCTGCGACATCGTCGGGGGTAGGACCCCTCTGTCGCTTCCCTCGTTAAAAACCCTGACCAGCACCGGCCCCACTATCTCGGCAAACTTTTTGTGAAACTCCACCGGATACCCATCCGGCCCCGGGGCTTTACCCAACTGCAATACCTTCAGGCCCCCCAGTACCTCTTTGATCCCACCCAGGGCTCCCAGTCCGTCTACCTACCCACTCTTGGGAAGGTCAGTCCGTCCAGGAATCGTCTCATCCCCTCCGGTCCCCTGGGGGGTTCCGAAGTGTATAGCTTACTATAAAAGTCCCTAAACACCTTGTTCAGCCCTGCCGGGTCTCCCACCAGATTTCCCTCCCCATCCGCTATCCTTCCTATCTACCTAGCCGCTTCTCTCTTCCTTAGTTGTTGCGCAAGCATTCTGCTGGCCTTCTCCCCATGCTCATATATCGCGCCTTTTGCCTTTCTAAGCTGCTCTACAGCCTTGCCTGTAGTCAGCACCCCGAACTCCGCCTGTAGCCTCTGTCGTTTCCTGAGTAACTCTGGCCTCGGGGACTCCGCGTAGCTCCTGTCCGTCCGTAAAATTTCCTGAACCAGTCGGTCCGTTTCTGCCCTGTCTGTCCTGTCCCTATGGGCCCGGATTGAGATCAGCTCCCCTCTCGCCACTGCCTTCAGTGCCTCCCAGAGCGCTGCTGCTGAGACTTCTCCGGTATCATTTACCTGCAGGTAATTCTACATGCATTTCCTGAGTCTCTCACACACTGCCTCGTCCGCAAGCAACCCAACTTCCAACCTCCATTGTGGGCGCTGGAAGCTATCTTTACAAATCCGTAGGTCTACCCAGTGCGGAGCATGGTCCGATATGGTAATTGCCGAATATTCTGCCTCCACCATCCCGGCCAGCAGTCCCTACTCATGACAAAGAAGTCAATTCAGGAATACACCTTGTGGACGTGGGAGTAGTACGAAAACTCCCTCGCCAACGGCCAGCTAAATCTCCACAGATCAGCTCCCCCCATTTGCTCCATGAACCCTCTCAGTTCCTTTGCCATCGCTGGCAACCTGCCCGTTTTTGAAGACAACCGATCCGAGCTCGGGTCCAGGACTGTGTTAAAGTCCCCACCCATGATCAGTTTGCGTGAGTCCAAGTCGAGGATCTTCCCTAGCAACCTCCTGATGAAATCCACATTGTCCCAATTAGGGGCATACACACTGACCAAGACTACTCTCACCCCTTCGAGCTTACCCCTAACCATAACAAATCTGCCGCCCCCGTCCGCAACTGTACCCTCCGCCTCAAATTGAACCCTTTTATTAATCAGGATCGCAACCCCCCTAGTCTTAGTGTCGAGCTCCGAATGAAAGACCTGAGTAACCCAGCCCTTCCTCAACCTCACCTGGTCTGCCACTTTCAGGTGCGTCTCCTGCAGCATGACTACGTCCGCCTTCAGAACCCGCAAATGCGCGAACACACGCGCCCTCTTCACTGGCCCGTTTAGCCCTCTAACATTCCAGGTGATCAGCCTGGTTGGGGGGCACTTCCCCCCCCCCCCTCCCCCCCCTTGCCGATCAGCCATCCCCTTTCTTTGGCCGGCCCCCCAGCCATGTGTCGCGCTTCCTCTGGCCCGCCTCCTGGCCGGCTCCACCCATGACCTCCTCACTGTTGCCCAGTTTCCATCCTCGTCACCCCCCCAAACCTGGCTTCTGTTGACTAGCCCACCCAGCTAGCCTGGTGGCTGCCCGCTTCGGCGCCAGGGCGTCTCTCACCCATTGTTCTCTGGCTGCCCTCCCCCGGCCCATCCATACCACTTCCCTAACCAGCCCTGCTTAAACACACACTCTATACAAGTCAAAGACATCCCCTACAATAGTGCAATTTTTATTATTTTTTTAAAATATGTTTATTCAGAGTTTTTCCAACAGAAATTTTCAACCAATTAAACCCCCCCACCCCTGTAACAGAAAAGAAAAAGAGAACAGAACAGAACAGAACATAGACATATCAATCAAACATAATACAGAACTTATACAATGGGTTTCTCCCGCACATATTAACCCTCCCATATGCTTTTGTTTTACAAGTACCCCTAGGAGTCCCCCCTCCCCCGCCCGCCCAAATTAACCCCCCCCCTCCCTCCCTGGGTTGCTGCTGCTGCTGACCGACCTCATTCTAACGCTCCGCGAGATAGTCTAGGAACGGTTGCCACTGCCTGAAGAACCCCTGTGCAGACCCTCTCAAGGCAAACTTTATCCTCTCCAGCTTAATGAACCCTGCCATGTCATTTATCCAGGCTTCCACACTGGGGGGCTTCACGTCCTTCCACATCTGAGCAAGATCCTCCGCCGGGCTACCAGGGACGCAAAGGCCAGAATACCGGCCTCTTTCGCCTCCTGCACTCACGGCTCGTCCGCCACCTCAAATAATGCCAACCCCCAAATTGGCTTGACCTGGACTTTCACCACCTTGGACATAGTCTTCGCGAAACCCCTCCAGAACCCATCCAGTGCCGGGCACGACCAGAATATGTGGGCGTGATTCGCCGGGCTTCCCGAGCACCTCCCGCATCTGTCCTCCATCCCAAAGAACCTACTCAGCCTCTCCCCTGTCATATGCGCTCTGTGAATAACCTTAAACTGTATCAGGCTGAGCCTAGCACATGAGGAAGAGGAATTAACCCTACTCAGGGCATCAACCCACAGACCCTCTTCGATCTCCTCCTCCCACTTGCCCTTCAGCTCCTCTACCGAAGCCGCCTCCTCTTCTTTCATCTCTTGATAGATCGCCAAAACTTTGCCTTCTCCGACCCATACACTCAAAATCACCCTGTCCTGAATCCCCTGTGCCGGGAGCGGCGGGAATTCCCTCACGTGCCGCCTCACAAACGCCCTCACTTGCATATACCTGAACGCATTTCCCGGGGGTAACCCAAACTTCTCCAGCGCCCCTAGGCTCGCAGACATCCCGTCTATAAACAGGTCCCCCATCCTTCTGATCCCTGCCCGATGCCAGCTCCGAAACCCCCCATCCATCGTTCCTGGGACGAACCGATGGTTCTCCCGGATCGGGGACCACGCCGAGGCTCCCATCTCACCCCTATGTCGTCTCCACCGCCCCCAGATCTTTAGCGTTGCCGCCACCACCGGACTCGTGGTGTACCTTGTCGGCGAGAGCGGCAGCTGTGCAGTCAGCAGCGCCCTCAGGCTCGTTCCTTTGCAGGACGCCATCTCCAACCTCTTCCATGCCGCCCTCTCTCCCTCTGTTACCCACTTACGCATCATCGCCACGTTGGCTGCCCAATAATAGCCACCCAGATTCGGCAACGCCAGCCCTCCTCTGTCCCTACTCCGCTCCAGAAACCCCCTCCTTACCCTCGGGGTCTTGTTTGCCCACACAAAACCCATGATGCTCCTACCTACTCGCTTAAAAAAGGCCTTGGTAATCATAATAGGAAGGCACTGGAACACAAAGAGAAACCTTGGGAGGACCATCATTTTAATCGACTGTACCCTGCCCGCTAGCGAGAGTGGCAACACATCCCATCTTTTGAAGTCCTCCTCCATCTTCTCCACCAGCCGCGTCAAATTAGGTTTGTGCAGGGCCCCCCAGCTCCTAGCTACCTGGATCCCCAAGTACCGAAAGCTCCTTTCCGCCCTCCTCAACGGTAGGTCGTCTATCCCTCTTCCCTGGTCCCTCGGATGGATCACAAAGAGCTCACTCTTTCCCACGTTGAGCTTATAGCCCGAGAAGTCCCCAAACTCCCTTAGGATCCGCATGACCTCCACCATCCCCTCCACTGGATCTGCCACATACAGCAACAGGTCGTCCGCATACAGCGATACCCGATGCTCCTCTCCCCCTCGAACCACCCCCCTCCATTTCCTGGACTCCCTTAGTGCCATGGCCAAAGGCTCAATTGCTAATGCAAACGTCAGGGGGCACCTCTGCCTCATCCCTCGATACAGCCGAAAATACTCCGACCTCCGCCGATTCGTAGCCACACTCGCCACCGGGGCTCTATAAAGGAGCTTAACCCAGCTGATAAACCTCTCCCCAAACCCGAACCTCCGCAACACTTCCCAGAGATATTCCCACTCCACCCGGTCAAAGGCCTTCTCCTCGTCCATAGCCGCCACTATCTCCGCCTCTCCCTCCACCGATGGCATCATAATCATGTTTAGGAGCCTCCGCACATTGGTGTTTAGCTGCCTACCCTTTATAAATCCCGTCTGGTCCTCATGATCACCCCGGGACACAATCCTCAATTCTCGTAGCCAGCACTTTTGCCAGCAACTTAGCATCCACATTGAGGAGCGAAATCGGCCTATACGACCCACATTGCAGTGGGTCCTTGTCCCGCTTCAGGATCAGAGAGATCAGCGCCTCGGACATTGTCGGGGGCAGGGTCCCCGCCTCGGACATTGTCGGGGGCAGGGTCCCCCCCTCCCTTGCCTCATTGAAAGTCCTCACTAGCAACGGGGCTAACAGGTCCGCATACTTCCTGTAAAACTCAACCGGGAACCCATCTGGCCCCGGGGCCTTCCCCGCCTGCATGCTCCCCAGTCCTTTAACCAGCTCCTCCAACCCAATTGGCGCCCCCAAACCAGCCACCACCTGCTCCTCCACCCTCGGGAACCTCAGTTGATCTAGAAATCCTCGCATCCCCTCTTCCCCCGCTGGGGACTGAGATCTGTACAGCTCCTCATAAAAGTCCTTAAATGCTTCATTTACTTTCACCGCACTCCGCACCGTAGTTCCCCTGCTATCCTTGACTCCACCATCTCCCTCTCTGCCATCCTCTTATGGAGCTGATGTGCCAGCATCCGGCTCGCCTTCTCCCCATACTCGTACGTCGCCCCCTGTGCTTTCCTCTACTGTGCCTCTGCCTTCCCTGTGGTCAACGGGTCGAATTCCGTCTGGAGACTTCGCCGCTCCCTAAGTAGTCCCTCCTCGGGGGCCTCTGCATATCTCCTGTCCACCCTTAGGATCTCCCCCACTAACCTCTCCCTTTCCCTGCCCTCTTTCTTCTCCCAGTGAGCCCTGATGGAGATTAACTCCCCCCTGACCACCGCCTTCAGCGCCTCCCATACTACCCCCACCTGCACCTCACCATTGTCGTTGGCCTCCAAATACCTTTCAATGCACCCTCCCGCACACCACCTCATCCGCCAGTAATCCCACATCCAGACGCCACAGCGGGCGTTGGTCCCTCTCCTCTCCTAACTCCAGCTCCACCCAGTGCGGGGCGTGGTCTGAGATGGCTATGGCCGAGTACTCCGTTCCCTCCACTTTCGGGATCAGCGCCCTACTCAAAACAAAAAACTATCCGGGAGTAGGCTCTGTGTACGTGAGAAAAAAAAGAAAATTCCCTGGCCAAGGGCCTAGCAAATTTCCACGGATCTACTCTCCCCATCTGGTCCATGAACCCCCTAAGCACCTTGGCCGCAGCCGGCCTCTTCCCCGTCCTGGATCTGGGGCGATCTAATGCTGGGTCCAACACCGTGTTGAAATCCCCCCCCCCATTATCAAGCTTCCTGCCTCCAGATCCGGAATCTGCCCCAACATGCGCTTCATAAATCCAGCATCATCCCAGTTCGGGGCAATAGTGCAATTTAGATCAAACAGATCGAGATAAGAAGTACCAGGCACTCTCAGCCCTTCCCCTCCACACACACAAAAAAATTGCAAAACATTCCCCCGAAACCCCCATCATAACCACACCTTTTTAACGATTTTATTTTTTATTTTTCCCCTACCAAACCTCCAACCAAACAAAAGACCCCAAAAAGGAAACATTTAGGGAAACCACGCAAAAGAACACGACAAACCCATCGCAACCAAAATACATCAACCTAAAAAGGTCAAAAAATCGAAAAGAACGGAACCAAGCATGCAGGCATCTCTCAAAGCGAGAAACAAAATAGACTTAAAAGTGCTACCATGAGTCCAAGAGTCCTCAGCTCAGAGCCAGCCCTTGCTTCTTAACAAAGTCCATCGCCTCCTCGGGTTCCTCAAAATAGGGGTGCTGGCTCTCATACGTAACCCACAGTCGCGCCGGAAAAAGAAGCCCGAATTTTACCTTGTTCTTGTAGAAAATCTCATTCACCTGACTGCAGCCTCCCCTCCTCCTGGCCATCTCAGTGCTCAGGTCTTGGTAAACAAGCAGGGTGCTATTGTCCCGGATACAGCTTCATGTGCTCTTGGCCCATGCAGAACCCGCTCCTTGTCCAGGTACCTGTGGAACCGGACCACCATCGCTCGTGCGGGACCCCCTCGTCGTGGCTGCCTCACCTGCACTCTGTGTGCCCTGTCCACCACCGGCGGGCGAGGGAACACCTCGTTCCCCAGCAGCTTCTGAAACATACCCTCCACATATGCGGCGGCCTCCAGCCTCTCAGCCCCCTCCGGGAGGCCAATAATTCTTACATTCTGCCGGCGAGATCTGTTGTCCAGGTCCTCCAGCCTTTCCAGGAGCATTTTTTGCTGATCCCTCAGCCTCCGAATCTCCACGTTCGCCACTGTTTGAAAGTCTGCCTGCTCCTCCACCGTCTTCTCCAGCTTCTTGAGCTTCTCAGCCTGATCTTCCAGCCTTTTTTCCAATCGGTGCATCGACTTCTGGAGCGGCTCCAAATTATCGCGCTTCAGAGCTAAAAAGCCCTCCTGCGTGGCCTGTAGCAGCTGCTCCATTGTAGGCTGGACTGTCGACGCCTTGCTCTGGACACCGGCCATATTGGTCTCTCTCACAGCCTCCACCATGCCCTTGTTTGACCACTTCTTCTGCTGTTTACGGTCCCTCCGGCTTCTTAAGTCCATACAACTCTGTATGGGTTCAGTGCCTGAGTACTATTGCTTTCCAGTTCCACGCTCAAAAGCGCAGAAATGTCAGGGGAAATGGTCCAAAAGTCCGACTGAAACGGGAGCCACCAAATGTGCGACCTACTCCCTCATAGTCGCCACCGGAAGTCCACAATAAATTCTAACAGGTTTGTCAAATATGATTTTCCTTTCATACATCCATGTCGATTTCGGCGGGAGAATCAGCTGATGAGTCAGTTTCAGCGGGAGCAGTGCGGAAGTGGTTGCTGGGAGGTAAGTCTGTCCTTTAAAAGCACTTGTCTTTGCAGGGGCAGGCCAGTCGATTTCGGCGGGAGAATCAGCTGGTGAGTCAGTTTCAGCGGGAGCAGTGCGGAAGTGGTTGCTGGGAGGTAAGTCTGTCCTTTAAAAGCACTTGTCTTTGCAGGGGCAGGCCAGTCGATTTCACTTAAATTAGTGTTTTAGGCGGGAACAGGAAGTCGACCCGCGGACGTCTGGGAAGACCCTTACCAATAAATTCTGGTGGAGAGGAAACCCGAGACACTACACGTATAGTGTCTCCCACCCGCCCTCCTCCTCTAACCTAATAATAAAACCCATTGGTCTGAGGTAAGTACCATATTTTGTTATATTATTATTATTTTTTATAAAAAATTTAATTTAGTTGTTAGCCAGATCTTGGTAGAAAGTTAGAGGAATGGCAGGGAAGGGAGTGCAATGTTCCTCCTGCAGGATGTTTGAGGTGAGGGATGCAGTTAGTGTCCCTGCTGATTTTACCTGCAGGAAGTGCTGCCATCTCCAGCTCCTCCAAGACCAAGTTAGGGAACTGGAGCTGGAGTTGGAAGAACTTCGGATCATTCGGGAGGCAGAAGGGGTCATAGATAGCAGCTTCAGGGAATTAGTTACACCAAAGATTGGAGATAGGTGGGTAACTGTAAGAGGGACTGGGAAAAAGCAGTCAGTGCAGGGATCCCCTGCGGTCGTTTCCCTGAGAAACAAGTATACCGCTTTGGATACTTGTGGGGGGGGGGGACTTACCAGGGGTAAGCCATGGGGTACGGGCCTCTGGCACGGAGCCTGTCCCTGTTGCTCAGAAGGGAAGGGGGGAGAGGAGCAGAGCATTAGTAATTGGGGACTCTATAGTCAGGGGCACAGATAGGAGATTTTGTGGGAGCGTGAGAGACTCACGTTTGGTATGTTGCCTCCCAGGTGCAAGGGTACGTGATATCTCGGATCGTGTTTTCCGGGTCCTTTGGGGGAGGGGGAGCAGCCCCAAGTCGTGGTCCACATTGGCACTAACGACATAGGTAGGAAAGGGGACAAGGATGTCAGGCAGGCTTTCAGGGAGCTAGGATGGAAGCTCAGAACTAGAACAAACAGAGTTGTTATCTCTGGGTTGTTGCCCGTGCCACGTGATAGTGAGATGAGGAATAGGGAGAGAGAGCATTTAAACACGTGGCTACAGGGATGGTGCAGGCGGGAGGGATTCAGATTTCTGGATAACTGGGGCTCTTTCTGGGGAAGGTGGGACCTCTACAGACAGGATGGTCTACATCTGAACCTGAGGGGCACAAATATCCTGGGGGGGAGATTTGTTAGTGCTCTTTGGGGGGGTTTAAACTAATGCAGCAGGGGCATGGGAACCTGGATTGTAGTTTTAGGGTAAGGGAGAATGAGAGTATAGAGGTCAGGAGCACAGATTTGACGTCGCAGGATGGGGCCAGTGTTCAGGTAGGTGGTTTGAAGTGTGTCTACTTCAATGCCAGGAGTATACGAAACAAGGTAGGGGAACTGGCAGCATGGGTTGGTACCTGGGACTTCGATGTTGTGGCCATTTCGGAGACATGGATAGAGCAGGGACAGGAATGGATGTTGCAGGTTCCGGGGTTTAGGTGTTTTAGTAAGCTCAGAGAAGGAGGCAAAAGAGGGGGAGGTGTGGCGCTGCTAGTCAAGAGCAGTATTACGGTGGCGGAGAGGATGCTAGATGGGGACTCTTCTTCCGAGGTAGTATGGGCTGAAGTTAGAAACAGGAAAGGAGAGGTCACCCTGTTGGGAGTTTTTTATAGGCCTCCTAATAGTTCTAGGGATGTAGAGGAAAGGATGGCGAAGATGATTCTGGATAAGAGCGAAAGTAACAGGGTAGTTATTATGGGAGACTTTAACTTTCCAAATATTGACTGGAAAAGATATAGTTCGAGTACAATAGATGGGTCGTTTTTTGTACAGTGTGTGCAGGAGGGTTTCCTGAAACAATATGTTGACAGGCCAACAAGAGGCGAGGCCACGTTGGATTTGGTTTTGGGTAATGAACCAGGCCAGGTGTTGGATTTGGAGGTAGGAGAGCACTTTGGGGACAGTGACCACAATTCGGTGACATTTACGTTAATGATGGAAAGGGATAAGTATACACCGCAGGGCAAGAGTTATAGCTGGGGGAAGGGCAATTATGATGCCATTAGACGTGATTTGGGGGGGATAAGGTGGAGAAGTAGGCTGCATGTGTTGGGCACACTGGATAAGTGGGGTTTGTTCAAGGATCAGCTACTGCGTGTTCTTGATAAGTATGTACCGGTCAGACAGGGAGGAAGGCGTCGAGCGAGGGAACCGTGGTTTACCAAGGAAGTGGAATCTCTTGTTAAGAGGAAGAAGGAGGCCTATGTGAAGATGAGGTGTGAAGTTTCGGTTGGGGCGATGGATAGTTACAAGGTAGCGAGGAAGGATCTAAAGAGAGAGCTAAGACGAGCAAGGAGGGGACATGAGAAGTATTTGGCAGGAAGGATCAAGGAAAACCCAAAAGCTTTCTATAGGTATGTCAGGAATAAGCGAATGACTAGGGAAAGAGTAGGACCAGTCAAGGACAGGGATGGGAAATTGTGTGTGGAGTCTGAAGAGATGGGCGAGATACTAAATGAATATTTTTCGTCAGTATTCACTCAGGAAAAAGATAATGTTGTGGAGGAGAATGCTGAGCCCCAGGCTAATAGAATAGATGGCATTGAGGTACGTAGGGAAGAGGTGTTGGCAATTCTGGACAGGCTGAAAATAGATAAGTCCCCGGGACCTGATGGGATTTATCCTAGGATTCTCTGGGAGGCCAGGGAAGAGATTGCTGGACCTTTGGCTTTGATTTTTATGTCATCATTGGCTACAGGAATAGTGCCAGAGGACTGGAGGATAGCAAATGTGGTCCCTTTGTTCAAAAAGGGGAGCAGAGACAACCCCGGCAACTATAGACCGGAGAGCCTCATGTCTGTAGTGGGTAAAGTCTTGGAGGGGATTATAAGAGACAAGATTTATAATCATCTAGATAGGAATAATATGATCAGGGATAGTCAGCATGGCTTTGTGAAGGGTAGGTCATGCCTCACAAACCTTATCGAGTTCTTTGAGAAGGTGACTGAACAGGTAGACGAGGGTAGAGCAGTTGATGTGTATATGGATTTCAGCAAAGCGTTTGATAAGATTCCCCACGGTAGGTTATAGCAAAAAATTTGGAGGCTGGGGATTGAGGGTGATTTAGAGATGTGGATCAGAAATTGGCTAGCTGAAAGAAGACAGAGGGTGGTGGTTGATGGGAAATGTTCAGAATGGAGTACAGTCACAAGTGGAGTACCACAAGGATCTGTTCTGGGGCCGTTGCTGTTTGTCATTTTTATCAATGACCGAGAGGAAGGCGCGGAAGGGTGGGTGAGTAAATTTGCAGACGATACTAAAGTCGGTGGTGTTGTCGATAGTGTGGAAGGATGTAGCAGGTTACAGAGGGATATAGATAAGCTGCAGAGCTGGGCTGAGAGGTGGCAAATGGAGTTTAATGTAGAGAAGTGTGAGGTGATTCACTTTGGAAGGAATAACAGGAATACGGAATATTTGGCTAATGGTAAAGTTCTTGAAAGTGTGGATGAGCAGAGGGATCTAGGTGTCCATGTACATAGATCCCTGAAAGTTGCCACCCAGGTTGATAGGGTTGTGAAGAAGGCCTATGGAGTGTTGGCCTTTATTGGTAGAGGGATTGAGTTCCGGAGTCGGGAGGTCATGTTGCAGCTGTACAGAACTCTGGTACGGCCGCATTTGGAGTATTGCGTACAGTTCTGGTCACCGCATTATAGGAAGGACGTGGAGGCTTTGGAGCGGGTGCAGAGGAGATTTACCAGGATGTTGCCTGGTATGGAGGGAAAATCTTATGAGGAAAGGCTGATGGACTTGAGGTTGTTTTCGTTGGAGAGAAGAAGGTTAAGAGGAGACTTAATAGAGGCATACAGAATGATCAGGGGGTTGGATAGGGTGGACAGTGAGAGCCTTCTCCCGCGGATGGATATGGCTGGCACGAGGGGACATAACTTTAAACTGAGGGGTAATAGATATAGGACAGAGGTCAGAGGTAGGTTCTTTACGCAAAGAGTAGTGAGGCCGTGGAATGCCCTACCTGCTCCAGTAGTGAACTCGCCAACATTGAGGGCATTTAAAAGTTTATTGGATAAACATATGGATGATAATGGCATAGTGTAGGTTAGATGGCTTTTGTTTCGATGCAACATCGTGGGCCGAAGGGCCTGTACTGCGCTGTATTGTTCTATGTTCTATCTATGTTGGCTCTGCCCAATCCTGCCATTATTTTCTAATTGTCCAGTTATCAAGCATTTTCCCTACTACTGATGTCAGGCTAACAGGCCTGTGGTTTGGCATTTTCTCTCCCTCTACAGTGCAGAAGGAGACCATTCAGCCCATTGGGTCTGCACCGACAACCCTGCCTGAGCCCACTCCCCCGCCCAACCTCCTGAACCCCACCTAACATTTTGGACATTAAGGGACAATTTAGAATGGCAAATCTACCTAACCTGCACATCTTTGGATGAACGAATCCCCAACACCCATCACCAGACCTGCCCAACCACATAAAACACTATGAGGTCCTGCTCTTGTTCGCAAAAACTGCTCAATATTCGAGGATCATTTTGGAATGCAAAGATTACTCCTGGTCTTTTGCTTGGTAAGGTGGTGGAGGTGGAGATGATTGTGGCTTTTAAAACAAAATCGGATAATTTATTGAAGAGAGAAGGATGGCAGAGTGGGACTAACCGTAATGTGTGCCGAGAGACAGCATGAACATGGGGCTGCATGACCTCCCTCTGTGCTGTAACAATTCTGTGATTCTTTGACATTTACAATGATCATATTCTGGCCTCTGGAGCATCCCAATTTTAATCACTGCACTGGTGACCTTGCCTTCAGCTGCTTGGGTCCTCAGGTCTGTAATTCCCTCCCTGAACTGCTATTCCTCCTTTAAGATGCTCCTTCAAACGTGCCTGTTTGACCAAGTTTTCTTTGCCATCTGTTCTTGTGTCGCTCTATATGGCTCGGTATTGAATTTTGGAATGTGCCTGAGATGTGTCTTGAATCCTTTTATTATGTTAAATATGTTTTCCTGTTATTACACAGTGAGTTGTGATAGATTCCCCGCAGTGCAGAAGGAGGCCATTCGGCCCATCAGGTCTGCACTGACCCTCCGAAGGAGCACTCTATGTAGGTCCACTCCCCACCTTATCCCCGTAACCCTACCTACCCTGCACATCCCTGGACGTTAAGGAGTAATTTGGAATGCTTTGTCTGAAAAGGCGGAGGAAATGGATTACTTTCAACAGGGAGTTGGCCGCACAGACAGAGCCTGGGAATGGGAATCAACAAGTAGACCTTGCACAACAAGATGGGCTGAATGGCCTCATGTGCTCTTCAGATTCTTAATAATACATTACCTCAGTTGAGGGAAAACATTTTGGCATCAGGAATGATTATTGACCGAGTATGGCATCAAGGAGAACTTGGTAAACTGGAGCCAATGGGAACCCCACCACCTGGAGGTTCCCCTCCAAGTCGCTCACCACCCTGACTTGGAAATATATAGCCGTTCCTTCGCTGTCGCGGGGACAAAATCCTGGCACTCTCTCCCTAACAACACCTACACCTGAAGGACTGCAGCAGTTCAAGAAGGCAATTCATCACCACCTTCTGAAGGCAAGTAGGAATGGGCAATAAATGCTGAACTAACCAGCGATGTCCACATCCCAAAAATGAAAATAAGGACATTTTTAAAAATCAGGAGAAACCCTTGCCCCCAACTCCCCTCTCTTCGTGCCCTCAGTGATCCTCGAACGTCTTAGCCTTACATGCTCTGACGCTGCACCTAGGTGTATCCCCAGAATGCACATCAGAAGTTGAGGCAACCTACTGCCTACCGCGTACTGTGGCCTTTGCTCCTGGTGGGCATCCTCTGGGGGCTCTGGCGGCACGTGCCCCACCATGCCATCCTGTTCCCAGTGCTGACTCTGAGGCACGCCATTGTCAGGAGGGTGGGTCTTTGGGAAACTGGTGGTTTCCACCGCCACTCCATAGGGTGGCTGTGGGTTGGCACCCAGCACCCCCTCCTCCCGGTTGGTGCCCATAAGGCCCTGGGGTTCACCTCAGGACCGAGGGTTGCTGGATCGAACCCCAGCTGCCCCTGCGTCATCTGGCTTGTCAGACCTGCTGTCTCCCCATTATCTGCAGCATGGTGTCGACGCCCTCTGCGATTCTCCTCAGTGACTGGGACGTGCTCTGGAGCGTCCTGGCAATGCCCATCTGAAACTGGGACATGCTCCGCAGAGCCTCATCAAGGTCCACCTGGGACACCTCTTCCAGTGACTGGAACATGTCGTCGAGGCACTCAGCCATGATCGCCTCTGACTGAACCATGCCTTGGACACCTCCACTCATGCTGCCAATGTTGTGCACCAGGATCGTCACTGCGGTCGCCAACCCTAGCAGTGTTGGCCTCTGTGCCACCCATTGCTGGTGCTATCTCCTGCGTCTGTAGCTCTGAGACTCCTCCAATCGGCTATGGAATGCTGGAGTGTCTCTGACATTCCCCTTTAAATCCAGGGGCCTCACCCTATCGACTGCATCAGCTCTGGGTAAACCAGGTCCAGAGGCTCAGCATCTGACTGGGACCCAGCTGGGTCCTGGAATCCAGCAGACTTCCGACTACTGTCTCGCCTGGGCATCCCTGCCTCCAACTGATGTGCTTCCGCAATTGTGTAGTGCTCAGACAAATGTGCCCCAGAAGTCTGTCCACTACTGTCAACCACCAAGGTGGGTGTCCCTACGCAGGTGGAGGGTGGGGATGACTGCTGTGCCGTGAATATGATGGTTTTCTCGGAACTCCCTTCCTAGGTGTTCTTGTGGCCGGGGGGATGGCCCCACATTGTCAGATGAGGATCCTGCGGGAGAATGGACATGTGGTCAGTGGGAGGGATGGATCATTTTGTATGGTATTAACGACTCATGAGTGACAAGTCATCAACTTGGGGGCCGGTGATCCTCACCTGCGTTGTACGTCAACCTCTACGCTGGTGACAGATCTGTCCTCTGCCACCCGCGCAAACTCCAGGGCCCTTTCCTTGGAGGGGGTGTAGACTCTGAAGTCTGGCACTCCGCTGCCTGTCTGGGCCCTCTCCCATCTGTTGTGGCTCAACTTCTTCTGCGGGGCACAGGGGGCATTGTGAGCTGCGCACTTCGTTCATCGCCGGTGGGGGGGGGGGGGGGGGGAAGTATTGTTGGCACGGCCGGCACTGATGGATAGGCTTGTGGCCGGGGAGGGAGGTGGGGGCTGTCTGGAGGCGGGCCAGGTGGCCAGTGCCAACCCATTCGCGCAGCCCAGTGGAGGTCGTGACCTCCTTCCGGCACTGGGTTCTGAGCCCCTTGGGGGAACAGAGCATCCCTTCTGATTTTGATCACATCCAACAGTCTGACCAGGTCGCCATTTCCCAACTCGTGGGGCTGGTCTCAGCATGGCTGCGAGTTGTGTGGGTTGGCTGTGGAGGAGCCGTTTTAAGTGCTGCTCTCCCTTGTTAGCAGGGGGCTGGTGAGACGGTCCCGGTCAATAAGCTGGCGGGACAGTCATTTGCGACGTTAAGCCCGTGAAGCCTCATTAAGTGTTCCAGTTGACGTTTTATGGCGGTGACGGACTTGCTGGGCCAAGCGTCGGGCAGTTTGCAGCAGTTTCTGCTCACAACCACCCTGAGAAACATGTCCATTAAATCGCGCCCTTGGTGTTAAGCGCCCCCCAGGTATTTGCTTTTGCCGCCAAATCACATGGCAGTGTTGCATCCATTTTCCAGCTGCTGCCAAGCAAGGCAAGTGAACTGTGAAGTTGAATGGTTTTCTTAAAAGTAAGAGAAGACCAGAGACACAAATGGGTTGTTTACGAGGGTACAGATGATCAAGGTGAATGTGCGGCCAAGGTTGTTCTTCCTGTTCTGATCCATACCGATCTTCACCCCCAGGATCTTTTTCCAAGGGATAAGACAAAATGATCATGGTGTTTGAGTTGGGGAGGGGAAAAAACCCAAGGATCCCCAAGTCTACATTCCAATGAGAAGAATCATGGGCGGCCGGGCCCTTCCGAACCTGCAATACTACTGGGCAGCCACAGCCGAAAGAGTGAGCGTATGGATAGGGGAACCGAACACTGAATGCGTGAGGCTGGAGGAGTCGGCCTGCAAGGGAATGACCCTCCAAGCCCCTGCCATGGGCAGCTCCTCCTCTCTTCTCTCTCCTTGAGAACATGGAACCAAATGCGGCGACATTTTGGTTTAACCGAGATGTCATCCATGGGGCCTACGGCAACCAGAAATTCCCACCAGCCATGCTAGTCGCTACCTTTAAGAAGTGGAGACAGGACGGGGGGACGCTAGCAGCTTTTACATGGGGGACATCACAACCCTAGACTAACTAACGGAAGAACTGGAGCCACCGAAAGGACAGGCGCTCCGGCACCTACAAATGGAAAGCTTTCTCCGCAAGGAGACGACGAGGTACCCTAGGGCCCCGAAAGACACTTTACTGGAGGAATTTTTGGGCACGGACAGTAGGGGTAAGGGGAACTGTGGGTTATCTACGGACGACTGCTGAAAAGGGCAAGAACACCATTGGACGGAGCCAGGCAGAAATGGGAGGACGAACTTGGGACTGAAATGGGGTGGGGACTCTGGAGCAAAACACTAAGTAGAGCAAACTCCACTTCCTCCTGCGCAAGGCTAAGCCTCATGCAGTTTAAATAATAATCTTATTAGTGTCACATGTAGGCTTACATTAACACTGTAATGAAGTTACTGTGTAAATCTCCTAGTCGCCACACTCCGGCGCCTGTTCAGGTACACTGAGGGAGAATTCAGAATGTCCAAATTACCTAACAGCACGTCTTTTGGGAGGAGGAAACCAGCGCGCCTGGAGAAAACCCACGCAGACACAGGGAAAACGTGCAGACTCTGCACAGGCAGTGACCCAAGCCGGAATCAAACCTGGGACCCTGGCGCTGTGAAGCAACAGTGCTAACCACTGTGCTGCCTGCTGTGCTACTGTGCTGCCCGCACAATGACGCACAGAGCTCATGTAACCAGAACCCGAATGAACAGGTTCTTCCCGGAGGTGGAGGATAGATCTGAATGGTGCCAGGGATGCCTGGTCAACCACGCCCACATGTTCTGGGCCTGCCAGACTTGTCGTGTTCTGGACAGTCTTCTTCGCGGTGCTGTCCAAGGTGAGGGTGGAGCTGTGTCCGAGAATGGCAGTCTTCGGGGTTTCGGACCTGCCAAAACTACATATGGGGAAGAGGGCCGATGCCCTGGCTTTTGCTTCATTAATCGCATGCCGGTTAACCCTGCTCAGCTGGTGATCAGCACCACCCACAGCTGCAGACTGGCTGGCCGACCTGTCGGAATTTCTCCACCTGGAGAAGATCAAGTACACCATCCGAGGGTCGGACGAGGGCTTCCACAAAGCATGGGGGCTATTCATCAGCCTATTCCAAGACCTGTTTGAAGCCAATAGTGATTAGGAAGAAAGGGGGGAGGGAGGAAGAAAGGGGGGAGGGAGGAAGAAAGGGGGGAGGGAGGGGGGACCAATGAGGGCTGACGAGCCCACAGAGCAGAGAGGAACAACTGGGGGGGGGGGGGGGAGGCAAGGAAGGAACCTAGAGGAGTATCCGGGAGAGACCGAAAAAGAGGGGAGACGTCAGAGCCCCCCCCCTGCCCCAGTGAACCCACCGGGGTAACAGCAGGAATCGCATTAGGAGGAAAGAAGCAATACGACACCCAGGGTTCTTTCTATCTTCCTCCGTGAGTACAGACACAAAGTATTTGTTTGGTTTTTCTGTTATTCCCTTATTCCTCATGATCGATTCTCCTGTCTTAGCCTGTAGTGGGCCTGCATTTGTCTTTACTAATATATCCATTTTTATATACCATTGGAAAATCCTACAATCTGTTTTATGTTTGTTAGTTTATTTTCAGTTTCTTGGTCCTCCTTTGCTGAATTCTAAAATACTACCAATCCTCAGGTTTACAACTTTTTTTTGACAACTTTATAAACCCCTTCCTTTGATCTAATGCAATCATTAACTTCTCGTTAGCGATGGTTGAAACACCTTTCCATGGATTTTTCTGCTCCAAAGAATGTCAATTTGTTGTGTACCTTGTATTAATTCCTGAAATGCTAACCATTGCCTGTCTAATTTCACACCTTTAAATGTAGTTTTCCAATCTATCACAGCCAATTTTCCCCTCATACCTTTCTGGTTTCCTTTGTTTAGACCCTAGTTTCAAGAATACTCTTGAACATTTAGCTCCCAATCTTGATTTAGAGAGCATGGCTACCTCGGGCAGTTGCTTGATTAATGTATGGGTCAGCTCTCCTGATTTTGGCACAAACCTGCAGATATTAGTAAGGAGGACTTTGTGAGGGTCGACATGGCTGAACGTGCTGTTGTCATTTCTGGTGCCTAGGCTGATACTAGTTGGTCCATGTAGATTAATTCCTTTTTTACTCTGTTGTGCTTGGTAGTACTGAGCTGCTTGTTTGGTTATCTTGGACTGCTTTTAAGAGTCAACCATATTACTGTGGGTCTGGCAGGTAAGCCAGCCCAAGTAAGGATGGGACATTTCCTTCCCTAAAGGACATTAGTGAACCAGATGGATTTTTACAATAATCGGTGATGGTCAAATGGTCACTACTTTTTAATTACAAAGTTAATAATTAATTGAATCTAATTTCACCAGCTAGCGTGGTGGAATATGACATTTTGCCACTGCCTCTCCTACAGTATTCTCCTACAGAGTGAAATTTTGGAACAGGGATCACTAATTTTTGTGGTTGGAAATTCCAGCAAGTCCCACAGACCTCCATGCAAAACGGCAAATTCATGAGATATACCTTCTGGTTTCTGCACTGTTATCTGTCACTATATTTAATCAGTGGTTAAATATCTCGATATCTTATTTTAATGAATTTGTTCATGAAAACAATAGTGTTCAAATTCTCCACCCAGGGGTCGGGAAAGGGCTTCCACAAGACGTGGGAGCTATCCACCAATTTGTTCCAAGACCTGTTTGTAGCCAACAGCCAATAAGCCAGAGGGAGGGAAGGGGGAGCCACAGAAGAACCACAGACACAAATGAAAAAAAAAGGAGAGTGGGGAAAGAGGGGAGGGAACAAAGAGGCATAGTACGCACGGTAGCATTGTGGATAGCACAATTGCTTCACAGCTCCAGGGTCCCAGGTTCGATTCCGGCTTGGATCACTGTCTGTGCGGAGTCTGCACATCCTCCCCGTGTGTGCGTGGGTTTCCTCCGGGTGCTCCGGTTTCCTCCCACAATGCAAAGATGTGCAGGTTAGGTGGATTGGCCATGATAAATTGCCCTTAGTGTCCAAAATTGCCCTTAGTGTTGGGTGGGGTTACTGGGTTATGGGGATGGGGTGGAGGTGTTGACCTTGGGTAGGGTGCTCTTTCCAAGAGCCGGTGCAGACTCGATGGGCTGAATGGCCTCCTGCACTGTAAATTCTATGATACACAACACGTAACAATGTACGTAGCACAATGCCACCCCAACAGGTATAGGTTGGAAGACCCACGAATGAAGAAGGCATGCTAGACGGCAAGAAGTGGAGGGGAATTGGGTGGAAAGGGGGAAGAGGGGAGCAGGAGATATAGCTAAAACTAAGCACCTGCTGAAAAACAAGAAATTGTAACTGATGAACGTTAACCGATGTATACATTTTCTGTGTACGCTCATCTTTGCTCTGTATAAAAGAAAAAAAACCTAATAAAAACATTTTAAAAAAGTGAAATCAATAGTGTTCAAATGCATTAACTTTAAAGTAAATTCAAACAATTTGACATTTATTGTCAAATTACCTTGCTGTGAAGTACACCGATGAGATTACATTTAAATGATCTTCTTTCCATTAGGTAGTTAACTCCCATTGAGATAAGACATGGGAGCAGAATTAGGCCATTCAATCTTGGCTGATATTTTCTCATCGTCATTCTCCTTCCTTCTCCCATAACCCCTGATCCCCTTATTAATCAAGAACCTATCTATCTCTGTCTTAAAGACATTCAGTAATTTGGCCTCCACAGCCTTCTGCGGCAAAGAGTTCCACAGTTTCACCACCCTCTGGCAGAAACAATTCCTCGTCGTCACAGTTTTAAAGGATCTCCATTCAGTCTGATGCTGTGCCCTCGGGTTCTAGTTTTTCCTACTGGTGGAAACATCCCCTCCCCATCCACTCTATCTAGGCCTGTCAGTATCCTGTAAGTTTCAATGAGATCCTCCCCTCATCCTTCTTAACGCGTACAGACCCAGAGTCCTCATATGGCAAGCTCTTCATTCCAGGAATCATTCTTGTGAAGACCCTCTGGACCCTTTCCAAGGCCTTCGACTTGAGGCGGTTTTATATTCTACAAACCATCAGAGGATAGTTTATTATACTTGTTTTAGCTAGACATATACTGGGAAATGACATGGAGAACAAATTTGCAGTTTTCTATTCAAATTAAGCATTGCAAGGTTTTTCATGGGGCACTTAACAACACATTGCTTTTGTAAATATGAGGGAGAATTTCCTAGTTAACAAAAATGCGTGTAACCTTTAATGTAGGAAGCATCTCGGATTACTGTATGAAGGGAGAGGAGGTTAAAAAGAAATGCACATAGGAATAAATTGCAGCTAAAATTGATGCCCTGCAGAATAAATGTACATGGTGAACATTTAAAACTGTATCGTTGTCTGAATTTTCTGGATGTGACAGCTGTCGCTGCATAACTGGGAGTGAGCAAACACTTTGTAACGTGTTTACTGTGCCTATCTATTCAATTTAAATACTAGTGGGTCCTCCTATTCTTGATTATTTTCCTCAACTCTGATTTTATTTCCCCCTGCATTTTCTACCTGTATCGCTGAAGGATGCAGAATAAATTGATGCATTGCACCATGAACTGTCAGGATCTGTTGACTGCTGTCCTGCACATGTAAATAGGACAACTCTCTATACCTCCACTTGAAGTAACGTACCTATTTCATTTGTAGAATGGAAGATACAGCCTTCGTGATGCACCATTATAAGTTTATGAGCATCTAAACAGCAACTTCTCTAGTTTTTAATAAAGCATCCCATGGGAGTTCACAGGAGCATTATATTTTTTTTTAAAAACTACTTAAACCACATAAGACAGATGGGCAGAAGCTTTCTCATAAAGGTAGACTTTAAGGTTCTTGTCTTGTAGGAAGGAAGGCACAGTGAATCAAAGGTTTAGGGAGGAAATTCCAGGGTTTAGGCAGCCAACCAATGATGGAGCAATTAAATTTGGGAATGCTCAAGAGGCCAAAATTAGATGAATACTGCTATTTCGGAGGATTGTGGGGCTGGAGGACATTACAGAGATGGGGAACATGAGACCATGGAGAGACTAAAAACAAGGATTAGAATTTTTAAATCAAGGCTTTGTTTGCAAGGAGCTAATGTAGGTCAACAAACAAGGGTAAAAGGTGAATGGGACTTGTTGAAAGTCGGGGCACAGGAGGCTAAGTGATGAATGACATCAAATTTAGGTAAAGTAGAACGTAGGAATTTCTTCCCAATGTTTTGCTCATCCAGTGCTGGATGTCAAATAAGCAGTTTGATAACTGAGAAAGCGTGGAAGAGTCGAGGTTGTGAGATAAAGCTGGATATCATCAGCATATGTATGAAAGCTAATGCAGTGCTTTCAGCCAGGATCTTCTGGTCCTGCTGAATGTCACTGGACATTTGGCTGGCCTATTGCATCTTCCTTGATGGGTCCTGCCACGGCAAGGCCGTAAACCCCTAGCCTTTAGAACAGCAGCTAGATAAGAAATAGGAGGGGGCTAAGGGCAGATGCTTGGGGAACACCAGAGGTAACTGAAGCCATTGTCTTCAGTCCCAATCCAAACTCCATTTCCCAGCTATCAATGCCATCCTTTTCCCTGACGATTGCTGGGTCTAAACTAGTCTGTTTGAAACCTTGGCCATATTTAGCCTTGTAATAAGTTTCCAATCACATATTTGTGGCGTAACTAAGGCCATTTATTTTCAACTCTGTAATATTGCCTGACTTTGTCCCAACCTCAATTCATTTACCACTGAAATCCTCAGTTCATGCCTTTTGTTATGGGTGAGATGTTTTCAAAACCCCAAAATGTATCATGGAGTTCAACCAACCTCTCCCTTTAATGTATTTGTTGCTTTTCCTAGCACACGGCTTGTTCCCTAGGTGTGGGATTACAATTATGGACACGTGTGTTTTTAAACACAAAACAATGTTTATTCCATGAATCAACTTAACACCTTAAATAAACGTTCGATCTCTTAACACCCCTTACTTCCAAGATAACTCAGAAAATATTGCAACAGTAAATAATTCCTCAAAATGTTCCTTCAAACTTCCAAGAGACTTAACACCTTTAAACAGAATCACATCAGGTTAAAGGCTTTACTATTATGAGTTTAAATCACCCAAATGATCCAGAGATAGTCCTTCATGGCAGAGATCCAGCTCACTGCAAACACAGACGCTCCCCAATCTCTTTGTGGTAGTATGCATTAGGGGTCATGTGGGACTGTGAAGCCGTGATGTCATTGGCTGACAGATCCCGGGTCCTGGTTGGCCGTTGACCTCTAGCTCCGCCCTGAAGGCGGAGTGTAAGAACCAGGAGTCCTCCCCCGCAGCCAGTCTACTACTGAACTGCGGGAGAACAGTCACGCTTAATAAAGCCTCATCGACTTCACTCTTTTCGTCTCTCGGAGTCTTTGTGCGCTACAATTTATTAAGCGTGACTAAAGGACTATGGAGCTCAAGATCATCCCGGAATGCCTGAGGATCAGCCCCCACGCAGTGAACGCAGCAGCAGCTTTCAAGCACTGGCAGACTTGTTTCGAGGCCTACCTCAGAACGGCCCCCGGCCGGGTCACAGAAGACCAAAAACTACAGGTCCTGCACTCGAGGTTAAGCACGGAGATTTTCTCTCTCATCGAAGACGCAGAGGATTTCCAGACGGCGTTCGCAGCACTAAAAAGTCTCTATGTTCGCCCAGTAAACCAGATCTACGCTCGCTATCAACTCGCAACGAGACGGCAAAGTCCCAGAGAATCGATAGATGAATTCTACGCCGCGCTACTAATTTTGGGACGGGCCTGCAGCTGCCCGCCGGTGAACGCAAATGAACACACGGACATGTTAATGCGCGATGCTTTTGTGGCAGGTATGAACTCCTCCCAAATCCGCCAAAGACTTTTAGAAAAAGAGTCGCTAAGACTCTCAGAGGCACGGGCCCTAGCAGCCTCCCTAGACGTGGCCACGCGAAACACCCGCGCCTACGGCCCCGACCGCGCGGCAGCCCATTGGGCTCCGTACGCACCCGTCGCGACAAACCCCCCCCCGGACACCCTACAGGCTTGCGCGGTTCAAACGCCAAGTCGCACCGGGGGAGCCCGCTGCTATTTCTGCGGCCAGGCGAAACACCCCCGGCAGCGCTGCCCGGCCCGGGCAGCGATCTGTAAGAGCTGCGGGAAAAAGGGCCATTTCACGGCTGTGTGCCGGTCCCGGGAGGTCGCCGCTGTCCCAGGAGAACAGGGAGCCCTGCACGCCTTTTACGCTCCCCAACCCCCCAGCGCCCCATGTACGACCCGCAGGCGCAACCACCTTGGGTCCCGACCACCGCTCTCCCCGGAGAACAGGGAGCCCTGCACGCCTTTTACGCTCCCCAACCCCCCTCCCCGCGCCCCATGTATGACCCGCCGGCGCTACCACTTTGGGTCCCGGCCACCGCTGTCCCCAGAGAAGAGGGAGTCCTGCGTGTTCCTAACGCTCCCCAACCCCCCCAGCGCCCCATGTGCGACCCGCAGGCGCCGCCATTTTGGGTCCCGGCCACCACGAGGGGAGGAGGGGCGCCGCCATTTTGGACCACCCCAGACCTGTACGACGCATGGGGGCGGCCATTTTGTCCACCCCAGCCGCCATCTTGTGACCGCCCAGCCATGTGCGAGGCATGGGGGCAGCCATCTTGTTCACCCCCGACACCATCTTGGACGGCAACAACGGACCCCAGCGTCAACGGCTCCACGGGGTTCGAAGAAGACGCTCAACCATTACAACCACGTCTGGCTTCAATGACGCTGGACCAAGCACGGCCCCGGACGCTCCAGACGACGACGACAACGGTGCTGATAAACGGGCATGAGACACCATGCCTGGTCGACTCCGGGAGCACGGAGAGCTTTATCCACCTCGACACGGTAAGAAGCTGTTCTTTGGCCATCCGTCCCAGCACACAAAAGATTTCCCTCGCTGCAGGATCCCACTCCGTACAGATCAAAGGCTTCTGCATAGTGACCCTAACGGTGCAAGGGAGGGAGTTCAAAAACTACAGGCTCTACGTCCTTCCCCAACTCTGCGCCCCCACATTACTGGGATTAGACTTCCAGTGCAATCTACAGAGCCTAACCTTCAAATTCGGCGGCCCAATACCCCCACTCACTATCTGCGGCCTCGCAACCCTCAAGGTTCAGCCCCCATCCTTGTTTGCAAACCTCACCCCGGATTGCAAACCCGTCGCCACTAGGAGCAGACGGTACAGCGCCCAGGACCGGACCTTCATTCGGTCCGAAGTCCAGCGGCTACTGACGGAAGGCATAATCCAGGCCAGCAATAGTCCCTGGAGAGCACAGGTGGTAGTAGTAAAGACAGGGGAGAAGCAAAGGATGGTCATAGACTATAGCCAGACCATCAACAGGTACACACAACTAGACGCGTACCCTCTCCCCCGCATATCCGACATGGTCAATCGGATTGCCCAATATAAGGTCTTCTCCACCGTGGACCTCAAGTCCGCCTACCATCAGCTCCCCATCCGCCCAAGTGACCGCAAGTACACAGCCTTCGAGGCAGACGGGCGATTATACCATTTCCTAAGGGTCCCATTTGGCGTCACAAACGGGGTCTCGGTCTTCCAACGAGAGATGGACCGAATGGTTGATCAACACGGGTTGCGGGCCACGTTCCCGTATCTCGACAATGTAACCATCTGCGGCCACGATCAGCAGGACCACGACGCCAACCTCCAAAAATTCCTCCAGACCGCTAAAGCCTTGAACCTCACGTACAACGAGGACAAGTGCGTTTTTAGCACCAACCGGCTAGCCATCCTGGGCTACGTAGTGCACAATGGGATAATAGCCCCCGACCCCGAACGTATGCGCCCCCTCATGGAATTTCCCCTCCTGCACTGCTCAAAAGCCCTAAAACGCTGCCTGGGGTTCTTTTCATAATACGCCCAGTGGGTCCCCCAGTATGCAGACAAGGCCCGCCCCCTAATACAGACCACGACCTTCCCTCTGTCGACAGAGGCTTGCCAGGCCTTCAGCCGCATCAAAGCGGATATCGCAAAGGCCACGATGCGCGCCATCGACGAGTCCCTCCCCTTCCAGGTCGAGAGCGACGCCTCCGCGTAGCTCTAGCAGCCACCCTTAACCAAGCAGGCAGACCCGTGGCCTTTTTCTCCCGAACCCTCCACGCTTCAGAAATCCGCCACTCCTCAGTGGAAAAGGAAGCCCAAGCCATAGTGGAAGCGGTGCGACATTGGAGGCATTACCTGGCCGGCAGGAGATTCACTCTCCTCACGGACCAACGGTCGGTAGCCTTCATGTTCGATAATGCACAGCGGGGCAAAATCAGAAACGACAAGATCTTAAGGTGGAGGATCGAGCTCTCCACCTTCAACTACGAGATCTTGTATCGTCCCGGAAAGCTGAACGAGCCGTCCGATGCCCTATCCCGCGGCACATGTGCCAACGCACAAATTAACCGCCTCCAAACCCTCCACGAGGACCTCTGCCACCCGGGGGTCACTCGGTTCTACCACTTTATTAAGTCCCGCAACCTCCCATACTCTTTGGAGGAGGTCCGTACAGTCACAAGGAACTGCCACATCTGCGCAGAGTGCAAACCGCATTTTTTCAGGCCGGATGGTGCGCATCTGATTAAGACTTCCCGCCCCTTTGAACGCCTTAGTCTGGATTTCAAAGGACCCCTCCCCTCCTCCGACCGCAACACATACTTCCTTAATGTGGTGGACAAGTACTCCCGCTTCCCATTCGCCATCCCCTGCCCTGACATGACCGCGGCCACAGTCATTAAAGCCCTGAACACCATATTCACACTGTTCGGTTACCCCGCATACGTCCACAGCAACAGGGGGTCCTCCTTCATGAGTGACGAGCTGCGCCAGTTCCTGCTCAGCAACGGTATAGCCTCGAGCAGGACGACCAGCTACAACCCCCGGGGGAACGGGCAAGTAGAGAGGGAGAACGGCACGGTCTGGAAGACCGTCCTACTGGCCCTACGGTCCAGGGACCTCCCAGTTTCATGGTGGCAGGAGGTCATCCCGGACGCCCTCCACTCCATCCGGTCACTACTGTGTACTAGCACTAACCAAACGCCTCATGAGCGCCTCCTTGTCTTCCCCAGGAAGTCCTCCTCTGGAACGTCGCTGCCGACCTGGCTGGCGGCCCCAGGACCCATCTTGCTCCGAAAACATGTGCGGGCGCACAAGTCGGACCCGTTGGTCGAAAGGGTTCACCTCCTTCACGCGAACCCGCAGTACGCTTACGTGGAGTACCCCGACGGCCGACAGGACACGGTCTCCCTGCGAGATCTGGCGCCCGCCGGCAACACACACACCCCCCCCCCGACACCAATCACCCCCTCCCTGCCACCGCCGCACCCCGCGACCGCCCCCTTCCCAGGAGGATCGGTCCTCCTCCCAGGCCCGACCAGGAGTGAAGCCCAAGCTGAAACCGTAAGGCTCCCGGAGAGGACAACACCGGAACAAGCACCACCACCGGGGCCGAGGCGACCAACACGGACGACCAGACCGCCCGACCGACTCGTGGCGTCGATCTAACACTACAATATGTGGACTTTTAACGAGAACATTTTGTCTTTTTCTCCTGACGATTGCTGTAAATAGTTCGAAACAAAAAAAACCTTGTACATACTGTAATAACATGCGAATGTTTTCCTCCCAGGACCAGCCTTGTAAACCCTTACCACCATGCGAAGCATCACCCCGCCGGGTTCATTTTAACAAGGGGTGAATGTGGTAGTATGCATTAGGGGTCATGTGGGACTGTGAAGCCGTGATGCCATTGGCTGACAGATCCCAGGTCCTGGTTGGCCGTTGACCTCTAGCTCCACCCTGAAGGCGGAGTATAAGAACTTGGAGTCCTCCCCCGCAGGCAGTCTACCACTGAACTGCGGGGGAACAGTCACGCTTAATAAAGCCTCATCGACTTCACTCTATTCGTCTCTCGGAGTCTTTGTCGCTGCACTCTATTTCCCCAAACTGCAGCTCTCTGGAAACACCCAGACACACACAAGCTCTTTTTCCAACTGAAACTTCAAAATGGCTGATCTAAAGCCCAGCTCCACCCACTCTCTGACATCACTGTTTTCTTAAAGGTACATTGCTTAAACATCCATGTCTTAAAGCTACTCTCGCATGACACTTTGTTGCCTCTATACATGACTATTCCAGTAAAAACCTAACTGCTCTCCCACATTCTATTTGCAAACTTGCTATGACATACAGTGGTAGCAGTGTGTATCATATACAGATAAATTGCAGTAACTTGCCAAACCTCCTTCGACAGTACCTTCCAAACCTGCAATATCTACTCTTTAGAAGGACAAGGTCAGCAGATGCATGGGACGCCAGCACCTCTACGTTCCCCGCCAAGCCACTTGCCACCCTGACTTGGAACTATATTGTCATTTATTCACTGTCACTGGGTCAAGGTCATGGGGCTCCTTTCCTAACAGCTCTGTGGGTGTCCAAAACACATGGACTGCAGCAGTTTAAGAAGGCAGCTCACCATCATCTTCCGAGGGGAAATTAGAGATGGATAACATTGCTGGTCCAGCCAGCAATGCCCTCATCCTGTGAAAGAATAAAAAATTATCACCAATGGTCATTTCTGATGTATTCCATGATGGTAATGCTGTTGAACATCAAGTGCAGTTGGCTAGATTTTCTCTTGTTGCAGATGGTCATTGCCTGACATTTGTGTTGTGCAAGCAAGATCAGCAGCTAAGTTCCGCATAGCAAAGCTCAGCAAATAATAATCAAATCTTTGCTTGGATTTTTCTCCTTGTTAACCTTGTCCAGCTGGCAATGCTTTTTTATGACCAACGCTTAGAAGTCCAGTACTGTGAATGTAAATCCATGTCTCAGCATTAAATGATGGAGTTTTGGCTCTCCTTTTTGCCTCCTGCAGAAAAGAGCTGTTTAATTTTGTAGTTAAGGCATTCATTTACATTATATTCTTGTAAAATGTGTTGAGGCAGTTCTGGACTGATAAAATTTGCATATTAAGCACTTTAGCGATCTTTAGAACATAGAACATAGAATGATACAGCGCAGTACAGGCCCTTCGGCCCACGATGTTGCACCGAAACAAAAGCCATCTAACCTACACTATGCCATTATCATCCATATGTTTATCCAATAAACTTTTAAATGCCCTCAATGTTGGCGAGTTCACTACTGGAGCAGGTAGGGCATTCCACGGCCTCACTACTCTTTGCGTAAAGAACCTACCTCTGACCTCTGTCCTATATCTATTACCCCTCAGTTTAAAGCTATGTCCCCTCGTGCCAGCCATTTCCATCCGCGGGAGAAGGCTCTCACTGTCCACCCTATCCAACCCCCTGATCATTTTGTATGCCTCTATTAAGTCTCCTCTTAACCTTCTTCTCTCCAACGAAAACAACCTCAAGTCCATCAGCCTTTCCTCATAAGATTTTCCCTCCATACCAGGCAACATCCTGGTAAATCTCCTCTGCACCCGCTCCAAAACCTCCACGTCCTTCCTATAATGCGGTGACCAGAACTGTACGCAATACTCCAAATGCGGCCGTACCAGAGTTCTGTACAGCTGCAACATGACCTCCTGACTCCGGAACTCAATCCCTCGACCAATAAAGGCCAACACTCCATAGGCCTTCTTCACAACCCTATCAACCTGGGTGGCAACTTTCAGGGATCTATGTACATGGACACCTAGATCCCTCTGCTCATCCACACTTCCAAGAACTTTACCATTAGCCAAATATTCCGCATTCCTGTTATTCCTTCCAAAGTGAATCACCTCACACTTCTCTACATTAAACTCCATTTGCCACCTCTCAGCCCAGCTCTGCAGCTTATCTATATCCCTCTGTAACCTGCTACATCCTTCCACACTATCGACAACACCACCGACTTTAGTATCGTCTGCAAATTTACTCACCCACCCTTCTGCGCCATCCTCTAGGTCATTGATAAAAATGATAAACAGCAATGGCCCCAGAACAGATCCTTGTGGTACTCCACTTGTAACTGAACTCCATTCTGAACATTTCCCATCAACCACCACCCTCTACCTTCTTTCAGCTAGCCAATTTCTGATCCACATCTCTAAATCACCCTCAATCCCCAGCCTCCGTATTTTCTGCAATAGCCTACCGTGGGGAACCTTATCAAACGCTTTGCTGAAATCCATATACACCACATCAACTGCTCTACCCTCGTCTACCTGTTCAGTCACCTTCTCAAAGAACTCGATAAGGTTTGTGAGGCATGACCTACCCTTCACAAAGCCGTGCTGACTGTCCCTGATCATATTATTCCTATCTAGATGATTATAAATCTTGTCTCTTATAATCCCCTCCAAGACTTTACCCACTACAGACGTGAGGCTCACCGGTCTATAGTTGCCGGGGTTGTCTCTGCTCCCCTTTTTGAACAAAGGGACCACATTTGCTATCCTCCAGTCCTCTGGCACTATTCCTGTAGCCAATGATGACATAAAAATCAACGCCAAAGGTCCAGCAATCTCTTCCCTGGCCTCCCATAGAATCCTAGGATAAATTCCATCAGGACCCGGGGACTTATCTATTTTCAGCCTGTCCAGAATTGCCAACACTTCTTCCCTACGTACCTCAATGCCATCTATTCTATTAGCCTGGGTCTCAGCATTCTCCTCCACAACATTATCTTTTTCCTGAGTGAATACTGACGAAAAATATTAATTTAGTATCTCGCCTATCTCTTCAGACTCCACACACAACTTCCCATCCCTGTCCTTGACTGGTCCTACTCTTTCCCTAATCATTCGCTTATTCCTGACATACCTATAGAAAGCTTTTGGGTTTTCCTTGATCCTACCTGCCAAATACTTCTCATGTCCCCTCCTTGCTCGTCTTAGCTCTCTCTTTAGATCCTTCCTCGCTACCTTGTAACTATCCATCGCCCCAACTGAAACTTCACACCTCATCTTCACAGGCCTCCTTCTTCCTCTTAACAAGAGATTCCACTTCTTTGGTAAACCACGGTTCCCTCGCTCGATGCCTTCCTCCCTGCCTGACTGGTACATAAGAACATAAGAACTAGGAGCAGGAGTAGGCCATCTGGCCCCTCGAGCCTGCTCCACCATTCAATGAGATCATGGCTGATCTTTTGTGGACTCAGCTCCACTTTCCGGCCCGAACACCATATCCCTTAATCCCTTTATTCTTCAAAAAACTATCTATCTTTATCTTAAAAACATTTAATGAAGGAGCCTCTACTGCTTCACTGGGCAAGGAATTCCATAGATTCACAACCCTTTGGGTGAAGAAGTTCCTCCTAAACTCAGTCCTAAATCTACTTCCCCTTATTTTGAGGCTATGCCCCCTAGTTCTGCTTTTACCCGCCAGTGGAAACAACCTGCCCGCATCTATCCTATCTATTCCCTTCATAATTTTATATGTTTCTATAAGATCCCCCCTCATCCTTCTAAATTCCAACGAGTACAGTCCCAGTCTACTCAACCTCTCCTCGTAATCCAACCCCTTCAGCTCTGGGATTAACCTAGTGAATCTCCTCTGCACACCCTCCAGTGCCAGTACGTCCTTTCTCAAGTAAGGAGACCAAAACTGAACACAATACTCCAGGTGTGGCCTCACTAACACCTTATACAATTGCAGCATAACCTCCCTAGTCTTAAACTCCATCCCTCTAGCAATGAAGGATAAAATTCCATTTGCCTTCTTAATCACCTGTTGCACCTGAAAACCAACTTTCTGCGACTCATGCACTAGCACACCCAGGTCTCTCTGCACAGCAGCATGTTTTAATATTTTAAAATACATACTTATCAAGAACATGCAGTAGCTGATCCTTGAACAAGCTCCACTTATCCAGTGTGCCCAACACTTGCAGCCTACTTCTCCACCTTATCCCCCCCAAGTCACATCTAATGGCATCATAATTGCCCTTCCCCCAGCTATAACTCTTGCCCTGCGGTGTATACTTATCCCTTTCCATCATTAACGTAAACGTCACCGAATTGTGGTCACTGTCCCCAAAGTGCTCTCCTACCTCCAAATCGAACACCTGGCCTGGTTCATTACCCAAAACCAAATCCAACGTGGCCTCGCCTCTTGTTGGCCTGTCAACAAACTGTGTCAGGAAACCCTCCTGCACACACTGTACAAAAAACGACCCATCTAATGTACTCGAACTATATCTTTTCCAGTCAATATTTGGAAAGTTAAAGTCTCCCATAATAACTACCCTGTTACTTTCGCTCTTATCCAGGATCATCCTCGCCATCCTTTCCTCTACATCCCTAGAACTATTTGGAGGCCTATAGAAGACTCCCAACAGTGTGACCTCTCCTTTCATGTTTCTAACCTCAGCCCATACTACCTCGGAAGATGAGTCCCCATCTAGCATACTCTCCGCCACCGTAATACTGCTCTTGACTAGCAGCGCCACACCTCCCCCTCTTTTGCCTCCTCCTCTGAGCTTACTAAAACACCTAAACCCCGGAACCTGCAACATCCATTCCCGTCCCTGCTCTATCCATGTCTCCGAAATGGCCACAACATCGAAGTCCCAGGTACCAACCCATGCTGCCAGTTCCCCTACCTTATTTCGTATACTCCTGGCATTGAAGTAGACACACTTCAAACCACCTACCTGAACACTGGCCCCCTCCTGCGATGTCTAATCTGTGCTCCTGACTTCCGGTTGCGGTGATGCCGAGCTAGCCGCACGTTTCGGCGGCTCCAGCTCCAACGGACCTTCGGGCTCTTTTAAGAGCCCCAACGGGGAATTTTTCGACGACGCGACCCGGTGTGGGGTGTGTGGGAAGGGAGTCCCCGTCCCCCCCCCCCCCCCCCCCCCCCCCCCCCCCGAACAAAGAAGGAAGAAACCGGCGGCTGCAGCCCGAGGAATCATCGAACAAAAGGTCAGAGGGAGAGAAATACAAGATGGCGCCGGAGAAAGCGCAGGCGACATGGGGGCCTGAGCAGGATGAAATCGTGAGACGGTGTGTGGAGCTGCTGAAGAGGGAGGTGCTGACCCCGATGCTACAGGCAATTGAGGGGCTCAAGGAGACATTAAAGACCCAGGAGACTGAGCTCCGCGTGGTGGAGCAGAAGGTGACAGATATTGAGGACGAGATCCTGGGCCTGGCGGTTAAGACTCAGACGCATGAGGCACTTCATAAAAAGTGTACTGAAAGGACCGAGGCCCTAGAAAACGGAGCGCGAAGGAAGAACCTTCGGATACTAGGTCTCCCTGAGGGTGTGGAAGGCGTGGACTGTGGAGAGTACGCAAGTAAGATGCTAAGCTCGTTGATGGGAGCTGAGGCCCCTGCGGGCCCCATGGAGGTGGAGTGGGCAAATCGGATTCCGGCGAGAAGACCAAAAGCGGGAGAACCACCGAGGGCGATAATCGTGCGATTTTACCGCCTTAAGGTCAGAGAAGAGGTCCTGAGATGGGCTAAAAAGGTGCGGAGTAGCAAATGGGAGAATGCGGTGGTACGGATATACCAGGATTGGAGTGCGGAGGTGGCAAGAAGGAGGGCGAGCTTCAACCGAGCCAAAGAGGTGTTGCATAAAAGGAAGGTGAAGTTTGGGATGCTGCAGCCGGCAAGACTATGGGTCACGTATCAGGAGAGACACTATTATTTCGAGACGGCGGAGGAAGCATGGTCCTTCATCAAAGAAGAGAAATTGGACCGGAACTGAGGGACTGATGCTGCAGGAAATGTTATTGTTATTGTTTTTTTTAATGTTACGGTGGAAGTTAATTGAGAAGTAAACAGGGAAGGGGGGAGACATTGGGGAAATGTGGGCGCCGGTGAGGGGGGGAAAGACGGGACATAGTCGCTGAATGGGGAAGGAGAGGGGGAGGGGAAAGGGAGCTGCGCCATAAGAGGCGGGTCAGGTAAAGGGATGTTCCCGCGCCAGAAAGAATAAGGCGGGAAGACAGGCGCAAGGCGGATGGGAGTTCCCCCACACGGGGGGGGGGGGGGTCGAGGAGTGAGCAGGAGCAGCCGGGGTCAGTTGAAGTCAGCTGACTTACGGAAGTGATATGGGGGGAGCAATCATGCTAGATAGGGATCTAGCGGGGCTGGGGGGCGACAACTGGGTTGCTGCTGCGGAAATCCAAAAGGAAATGGCTAAAGGGTGGGTGGGCGGGGATGGTGTGCGACGCTGGGGGAGTGAGCGGGAGCGCGGAGGCGGGATATGGGACTGGCCTAGAGAAGGTAATGGCTAGTCGACACGGGAGGGGGGGCAGGTAGCCCCCTCGTGCGGCTGATCACGTGGAACGTGAGAGGCCTGAATGGACCGATAAAAAGTGCCCGAGTGCTCGCGCATTTGAAATGACTAAAGGCAGACGTGGTTATGCTCCAAGAGACGCACCTAAAGGTGGCGGACCAAGTTAGGCTAAGGAAAGGATGGGTGGGACAGGTGTTCCACTCAGGATTGGATGCAAAGAACAGAGGGGTGGCCATCTTGGTGGGGAAACGGGTAGCATTTGAAGCAAAGAACATCGTAGCAGATAGCGGAGGTAGATATGTAATGGTGAGTGGTAGGCTGGAGGGAATGGAGGTCGTGTTGGTTAATGTGTATGCCCCAAATTGGGATGATGCGGCGGGATTCATGAGACGGATGCTGGGGCGTATACCGGACCTGGAGGCAGGAAACTTGATTTTAGGAGGTGACTTTAATACGGTGCTGGACCCGGGGCTAGATAGATCCAGCTCAAGGACCGGAAGAAGGCCGGCAGCGGCCAAGGTACTTAAGGGGTTTATGGACCAAATGGGGGGAGTGGATCCATGGCGATTTTTTTAGACCTAGGGAGTTTTCCTTCTTCTCCCATGTCCATAAAGTGTACTCCCGGATAGATTTTTTTGTTTTGGGAAGGTCGTTGATCTCTAGGGTGGAAGAAGCGGAGTACTCAGCCATAGCCGTTTCGGATCATGCCCCACATTGGGTGGACCTGGAAGTAGGAGAGGACAGGGAGCAGAGAACACTCTGGCGATTAGATGTGGGACTGATGGCGGATGAGGGAGTGTGTGCAAGAGTGCGGGGGTGTATTGAGAGATACCTGGAGGTCAATGACGACGGCGAGGACCCTGTGGGAGTGGTCTGGGAAGCATTAAAAGCGGTGGTCAGAGGAGAGCTGATCTCTATTGGGGCCCACAAAAGGAAAACAGAGGCCAAGGAAAGGGAAAGATTACTGGGGGAGATTTTAAGGGTGGACAGGGAATTTGCAGAGACCCCGGAGGAGGAATTGTACAGGGAGAGGCGACGACTCCAGACGGAGTTTGACCTTCTGACCACCAGAAAGGCGGAGGTACTGTGGAGGAAGGCACAGGGGAGGAGGTATGAATATGGGGAAAAGGCTAGTCGCCTGTTGGCGCATCAATTGCGAAAGAGGGCAGCAGCGAGGGAGATAGGAGGAATTAGAGACGAAAGGGGAGACACGGTGCGAAGGGCAGGAAAGATAAATGAGGTGTTCAAGACCTTCTATGAGGAACTGTATAGGTCTCAACCCCCAGAGGGAGAGGAGGGGATGCGGCAGTTCCTGGACCAATTGAGGTTCCCGAAAGTGGAGGAGCAGGAGGTGGCAGGCCTGGGGGCGCCGATTGAGGTGGACGAGGTTATTAAGGGACTGGGAAGCAGGGAAGGCCTCGGGGCCAGGACGGGTTCCCGGTGGAATATTACAGAAAATATGTGGACTTGTTGGCCCCGTTGATGGCGAGGACGTTCAATGAGGCCAGGGAAGGGGGGACTCTACCCCCGACGATGTCGGAGGCGACGATATCGCTAATTTTGAAGAGGGACAAAGATCCGTTGCAGTGCGGGTCCTATAGACCTATTTCACTATTGAACGTGGACGTCAAATTGCTGGCAAAGGTACTGGCATCGAGGATAGAGGACTGTGTCCCAGGGGTGGTGCACGAAGACCAGACAGGGTTCGTAAAAGGGAGACAACTGAATGTTAACGTGCGACGACTATTAGGGGTGATAATGATGCCCCCAGTGGAGGGGGAGGCAGAGATAGTGGCGGCAATGGACGCAGAGAAGACATTTGATAGGGTGGAGTGGGAGTATTTATGGGAAGTGTTAAGGAAGTTTGGGTTTGGGAATGGGTTTATTAGCTGGGTTAGACTTTTTTATGGGGCTCCAACGGCAAGCGTAGTTACAGGTCGACATAGATCGGAGTATTTCCGATTATATAGGGGAACAAGACAGGGATGCCCGCTGTCTCCATTGTTGTTCGCGTTAGCAATTGAACCTCTGGCCATGGCGTTGAGAGACTCCAGGAAATGGAGAGGGGTGATTAGAGGGGGAGAAGAGCACCGAGTCTCATTATACGCAGATGACCTATTATACGTGTCGGACCCAGCGGGGGGGGATGATAGAGGTTATGCGAATTTTGAGGGGGTTCGGGGAATTCTCGGGGTATAGGCTAAACATGGGGAAGAGTGAATTATTTGTGATACATCCAGGGGACCAGAGTAGAGAGATAGAAGGCTTACCGCTAAGGAAAGTGGAAAGAGACTTCCGATACCTGGGGATTCAGATCGCTAGGAGCTGGGGAACCTTGAACAGACTTAATCTGACACGGCTGGTAGAACAAATGGAGGAGGACTTCAAGAGGTGGGACATGCAGCCTCTATCGCTGGCGGGCAGGGTGCAAGCAATTAAGATGATGGTCCTCCCGAGGTTCTTATTTGTATTTCAATGTCTCCCTATACTAATCACCAAGACCTTTTTTAATAAAATAGATAGGCGCATCACGAGCTTCGTGTGGGCAGGGAAAGTTCCGAGAGTAAGGAGGGGGTTCCTTCAGCGTAGTAGGGACAGAGGAGGACTGGCACTACCGAACTTGGGTGATTACTATTGGGCCGCCAATGTGGCAATGATACGTAGATGGATGATGGAGGGTGAGGGAGCGGCGTGGAAAAGACTGGAGAGAAAGTCCTGTAAAGGGACGAGTTTAGAAGCGCTGGTGACGGCGCCGCTACCGTTCTCACCTAAAAAGTTTACCACGAACCCGGTGGCGGCGGCAACACTGGATATCTGGGGACAGTGGAGGCGACAGAGAGGGGTGCGGGGAGCCCTGGTGGGGTCCCCTATCAGGAACAACCATAGGTTTGCCCCAGGAAGAATGGATGGAGGATTTCAGAGCTGGTACCAGTTGGGAATTAGGAAGGTGGGAGATTTATTTATAGATGGGACTTTTGCGAGCTTGGGAGCATTGGAGGAAAAGTATAAGTTGCCCCGGGGAAATTTTTTGCGATATATGCAGGTGAGGGCGTTTACTAGACAACAGGTGAGGGAATTTCCGTTGCTCCCGACACAGGGGATACAGGACAGGGTGCTTTCAGGGGTGTGGGTCGGAGAGGGCAAGGTGTCAGAGATTTATAGAGAGATGAGGGAAGAGGGGGAGGAGTCGGTGGGTGAACTAAAAAGAAAGTGGGAAGAAGAATTAGGGGAGGAGATAGAGGAGGGTATGTGGGCTGATGCCCTAAGCAGGGTAAATTCCTCTTCCTCATGCGCCAGGCTTAGCCTGATTCAATTTAAGGTGCTACATAGAGCACACATAACGGGGGCAAGATTGAGCAGATTCTTTGGAGTGGAGGACAAATGTGGGAGGTGTGGCGGGAGCCCGGCAAACCACGCACATATGTTTTGGGCGTGCCCGGCACTGGAAGGGTATTGGAAGGGAGTGACGGGAGTGATTTCGCAGGTGGTGAAGGCCCGGGTCAAACCAGGCTGGGGGTTAGCTCTATTCGGAGTTGCGGAAGAGCCGGGAGTGCAGGAGGCGAAAGAGGCCGATGTCGTGGCCTTTGCGTCCCTAGTAGCCCGGCGCAGGATCCTACTCATGTGGAAGGAGGCGAAACCCCCCGGACTGGATGCCTGGGTAAATGATATGGCGGGGCTCATTAAACTGGAGCAGATAAAGTTTGCCCTGAGAGGATCGGCTCAAGGGTTCACCAGGCGGTGGCAGCCATTTCTCGACTACCTAGGGGAACGTTAGAGGGAAGACAGGTGACCAGCAGCAGCAACCCGGGGGGGGGGGGGGGGGGGCGGGGGGCTTTAGTTTAGTTTAGGTCAATAGATAATGGGGTTTTGTTACTTGTGTATCGTTAAAAATCTCTGTTTTGTTATCGTTCCGTTTGCTTTGTAAGAGGGAAAAATTGTTTGGAAAAAATTTTCAATAAAATATATATTTTTTTTAAATCTGTGCTCCTGACCTCTATACTCTCATTCTCCCTTACCCTAAAACTACAATCTAGGTTCCCATGTCCCTGCTGAATTAGTTTAAACCCCCCCCCCCCCCCCAAAGAGCACTAACAAATCTCCCCCCCAGGATATTTGTGCCCCTCAGGTTCAGATGTAGACCATCCTGTCTGTAGAGGTCCCACCTTCACCAGAAAGAGCCCCAGTTATCCAGAAATCTGAATCCCTCCCGCCTGCACCATCCCTGTAGCCACGTGTTTAATTGCTCTCCCTATTCCTCATCTCACTATCACGTGGCACAGGCAATGTATCTTCAGAACAGTTATTAAGGCAGGTTGACCTTGCCCCTTTTTTCCAACAACTTGCACTGCAAATAAGCTCCCCCCCCCCCCACCCCAACTGCTTTTTTGAAACTATCATTATTCCATTGACTACTGATGCTGAAAATCTGTCCCCGAATGGTCCTAACCTATTATAAATGATGTCTCTAGGGTGGCCATCCAGACATTTAAAAGAGTCAACATTGTATTATTGGATAATCTTTTATTTTGGGAAGGGGTGTGGAGCAGCCAATGAGCAGCAGTTCTGGAAAAGTAGTGTTGAGGTTGTTGTATCAGCACCAATGTGTCGATTACGACTTTTCGAACAGAGAGCATGTACTGGAGAAATTAGACAGATAGACAGACTCATTGAGAACTAGCAGAAATATTTGTAGCCAAACCAGTGTCTCTAATGCAATAGTATTTCTTTAAATTGAGACTTAACTCGCCTCCTGACTACTCAAAGCCAGTCCACTATCTACAAGGCTCAAGTCAGGAATGTGATACTTTCCACTTGCCTGGATGAGTGCAGCTCACATAATAATCAAGAAGCTTGATACCATCCAGGATAAAGCAGCCTGTTTGATTAGAACCCTATTTGTCACCTTTAACATTCTCTCCCTCCACCACTGGTAATACAGTGGCAGCAATGTGTGCTGCCTACAAGATGTATTTCAGCAACTCACCAAGGCTCCATCAACAAAACCTTTTAAACCCATGACCTCTATCCCCTAGAAGGATTAGGGCAGCAGATGTGTGGGAACACCATCACTTGCAAATTTCCTCCTTTTTGCAAAATTATACTTTATTCATAAAGTGTCTGAAAGAACATTGCAAACCTTTTAAATGGCCATCTCACAAAGTGCAATAATATTCAGGTTTTCTATCTCGATCACGTTGCACTCTCAGGTGCTTCAATACAGTCAAAGAAACATCACAGATATTTCAAAATGGCCGTTACAATGATGCAATGGTATTTAAGTTGCCTCCATAGATCAAGATGCACTCTGAGGTGCTTCCATACAATTTTTATACATGTAATATACAGCCCGAAGGGGTTTCTATACAATTCTTCTACCCTTAGTTCACTATTCCCCCATTGTGCCTCTGCAGTGGCTGCCTCAAACTTTAATGCATCCCTCAGCTTTGGAATATGCCAGTCTGCAGCACTCGGTCAGGGACAACTCCTTGCCTTGGAAGAACAGCAGGTTTCAGGCAACAGATGATATTTGTCTTGGCATTCACCCCTGGGAACAACCCGTAGAGCTGAGAGCCTTGTGTCACAGAGCTGCTCGGGATGAACCTCGACATAAACCACCTCATCTCTCTCCAGGCACATTCCACAAGAAGGTTGATAACGGTCTCTTCACCACAGCCACATCTAGGGCAACGTGCAGTTGGAGTGAAACTCGGGGCATGTAGGAAGGATCTGATGGGGTGTGGGCCTTTCTCACCACCAGTCAAGTCTTCTTGCTTGTTTGAAAGTTCTGGTGAGGCATTTTGCTAAATGATTTTGAAGGGCTGCCAAGGGATCCACCATCTCCTTTTCCCGTAGGGCCTCTAGAACGTTATGTGCAGATGACTGCCTGGTGGACCTGTGGTCCAATGTGTTTCTCTACATCCATTTTCCATCAGGGAGTGGTGGCATGTCCGAGTCCAACAACTTGGAGCATTCTGCAGAAGCGTGGCCAAACGCATGCTTTGCAACACCAGTGACAAATAGAACCTCAGCACGTGGTGGCACTTGGTGTTTGCGTACCAAGGATCTATGCACAGCTTGATGCAGCCACACACAAAGCCATCAGCATTAGTGTGATATTGGACACGTTTTTCCCCCCTTTATCTAGAGGTTTGTACATCGCGTCCCTGCGAATGCAATCCATTTTCAACCTCCACATTATAGAATTCCTGCAGTGCAGGAGGAGACCATTTGGCCCATTAAGTAGGCACTGGCCCTTGGAAATAGTACCCTACTTAAGCCTGCCTCCACCCTATCCCCGTAACCCAGTAACCCCACCTAACCTTTTGGACACTGAGGGACAATTTAGCATGGCCAATCTAAATAATCTGCACATCTTTGGACATAGGAAACCGGAGCACCCAGAGATGCCCACGCAGACAAGGGAAGAAAGTGCAAACCCCACATAGACAGTCACCCGAGGCCAGAGTTGAACCCGGGTTCCTGAGGTGTGAGGCAGCAGCGCTAACCACTGTGCCACCATGCCACTCCATATGAAGCAGAAAACGACATGGGTGATTGCCACAGCAAAGGAATAAGGAATGGACCAGATCTGCTCAACGTACAGTGACACCCAGTGGCTCACACCTGATGATCAGGTTTTTAACCTGCAGTGGAGAGAGGGAGCATCACTCCCACATACCCAGTTTTTGTTCCAAACCTATTTCCTTCTTCGGATCTCTAATGCATGCCCTGGTCTCTCCAAACCATATCCTCAGCGCCTTTGGATGTCCGACCTGACGGTGATGGGAACAAGAGATCAGTCAGCCCAGTTTACAAAGAACATGGCATCGCTTATGCCACAATTTATCTTGGCACCTGAGGTCTGTTCGAACTGGGCGCATATGTTGATCAGCCTGCGCATCGACAGCGGATCTGAACAGAAGATGGTGATGCTGCCCATGTGCAGGGAGGCTTGGGATCATCACTCCTTTTATGCTCAAATCCTTCCTGATGGACCATAGCAACGGGTTCTATACAACACATTGAACAGGACAGGAGAGATGGGGCAGTCCTGCTTGTCTCCAGATTAAATTCAAAAACTTTCTGATTCCACTCGTTGATTGAAGCTGCTCTCCTGATGTTTAATCCAATTGTGGATTTCCTCTCCCAACCCCATTTTGGGAGCCCATCTATCGTAGGTGTGTGACATTCTGTCAAAGCCCTTCTCCTGGTTCAGTCTAATGAGACAGGCATCCACACCCTTGTCCCACACATAGGTGATCATAACCCTAAGGAGTATGAGGCAATCCGAGATCATCTTGCAAGGTACATCGCAGGTCTGGTCAGGGTGGATCACCGATTCCAGATCAGACCTGACCCGATTGGCAATGACCTTGGACAGTTGTTTATAATCCATATTTAACAATGAAATGGGTCACCAATTTTAAATTTCCTCCCTTTCCACCTTCCGTCTGTCGATGAGTGTAATGGTACCTATCCTCATGGGTACTGACCAGAAGCATACTTTTGTATACTTGCAACAAGTCTGGGCCAATCCAGTCCCCCAGAGCCGGATGCAGCTCAACTGGTAAGCAGTCTCTTCTGGGAGATTTATTCTTCTCGAAGGATTCCAGTGCCTTAATCAACTCATCCATATTTAGCAGTTTGTCCAGAACCTCCTGCTGTCTCCTGTAAGGATTCTATGATGGGTGACTGGGCTGTCTTTGGGCTTCACATCGTACAGTCTGGCATAAATGATTTTGCTGATCCTCAAAATGTCATACTGCGATGACTTTGTGATGCATGTAGGAATTTCAGATGTATTGTATTATAGGTATTTGGTGCAGTAAGGTTAAAAACCTTGGTTAGTGTGTGTGTGACTAATGAAATCATGTTTTGAAAGAAATCCTAGTTTTGAAAGGTTAAAGCCAAGGGTGAAATTAAACCATCTTAAAAAACTTGGGCTAAAGGAATTTTGTCTTGACTAAGTGGATTCCCCAATTTAGATTTCAGCTTGATAAGATATTGTTTGGTGGAGCTAAGGCGTCAGGCCTTTTTAGAAAGCAGTTCTGGACACAGCTTCATTCAGCTCAGAATTGAAGTGAAGCAGTTTTGCTCTCACTGCAGTTTAGTTAAAAGAGATTAACAGTCTTTAAAGTGGTGCAGACTTGACTGAGAACAAGCTGAGAAGCATCTTCTGAAAATTTTCAGCGAGAGTTTCTGAATGGGTCTGACAGGACTCCGATCTTGTCTTTAAAGCAGTGTCAAAGGATTTCTCTTTCTCAAAGGCCACCTCTGGAAAGAAATTCTTATGTGCTATTGGTAGTTGAAGTGGAGTGAGAGCTGAGATGGGTGTTTTTCTTGTTGTTTAAGTGAGATAGCAGTTGAGGGTATTGTATTCATTATATTGAGTAGTATTGTTAAGCTATTTTCTAGTGTGATGTTAAAGATTTTAATACTGTGTTAGTAATAAAGTTTGTTTCAATATACTATATTCCTATTTCTTTGTGAAATCACTGCTGGAGCGAGGTATCCTTTCCTCAGTCTTGCAAAATTAAAATCAAATATTGGGATTTTTGTCCAGTATGCCAGCCACTGTTGGGGTCTGTTCTGGGATAGTAATAATTTACTAAGCCATCTGCCTCCTGCAAATTCCTCTTCAAAACGCACATTATCCAGACTTGGAACTATTACTGTACCTTAACTGTCACTGGATCAAAATCCTGGAATGCCCTCCCTAATAACACTGTGAGTGTACATACAGCACATGGGCATGCAGTGGTTCAAGAAGATGGCTCACCATCACGTTTTCATGGGCAATTTGAGATGAGCAATAAATGCTGGCCTAGCATTGGTATGATTATGACACAAACATTAATTGATGATTTGCATGTTAAGTAGTAATATTGTGTAATGTGTAGTGTTGTAAGAATGAAGCTTATCCTATTATTATGTTTCCAGGAAGCCAGTGCTCTTTTGCAACAGTATAGACACCTAATGAAGAATGTCTTAGAAGATGCTAGGCTGGTTAGACTGCAGCTTGAAGGAGGAGCTATCCTGGCCAGACTGAGAAAAGAGGAGTCATTTATCTCTGGAACAGGAGTGTTCAGGTAACTTCAGCAATATCTTTTGTGAGAAAATTTCAGAATCTTGTTTGTTGAGAATTCAGTAATAATTTAGATCGCAAATCTATTAACATTTTATCTGGTAATGTTCATAGATGTTGCATTATATATTGTGTTGGATTTGGGGTATATTGAATACCTTCTATACAGTTGGAATTCCACATTAAAAGGTGGTCTTTTCAGCTGAATTATGGAGAAAATTACGTAGATTTTCACTGCATTATTAATTAAATCACTTGCTTTTATAGCATAGGTGGGTACATGGAGAATTAATTTCAGGAGAAACTGGTCATTCATCAAGGTGCCAGTCAATCCTGCCGAGAATAGTGAGAAGGAAATCTTGGTTTCCTGCCTGTAGGGGTGCTACATGTAGTGATTTTGTGCATCTTGAACCAGTTACTTATTAAAGTGGCAGAGGCCACAACAAAAATCTGCCATTAATTTGGCACTCGATTTACTGTCACTTACATCACAGATAAATGGGTAAAATGTTACATTGATGCTAGAAATTTTTCTTTTCTGTAGTTTGCAAAGTTACATTATTGTAGTAGGGTAGAGGCAGGAATACTCCAGATCAAAGTGTGCAATCGCATCTGCTGACAGTGGGTATTTGTCCATGCAAAGAAAGAAAGGATTTGCATTATAAAGCAATTTTCATGATCTTGTCACATTGCAAACGCTCCACTGCTAACAAATTCCTTTTGCATTACAGTCAATGTTGTGATGTAGGGAAAAGAAGAATTTCTTGGCACAAACACCTCTGCCTTGAAATCCAAAGAAGTCAAAAACGTACTTAATTTCTTAATCCATTTTAGAATGCTTTTGCTTTTATAATTTCCAGCATTTATGCTGGGAGTGCGTGTCAAGAGATTACATGACCTCATCCTGTGATATTTCTCATCTGTGGATAGAAAATCATGGGCTCACATGTGTAATTTTTGACTGCGCTTTTGGTGAGAGAGCTCAATGAAAAACTCAAGGTTTAGAATGCCTAGGTTCTTTGTATGTGCATCCAGCAAGAACAGTTCTGTACCTAGTGCACTGAAACAGAAAATCTCTCCTTAATATTTTTTACTTCCTCTTTGAAATGTATCAATGATATTTACTTCAAAAATATCTTTTAGAAAGATTTTAAAAACTGCAGTACCATCACTTTTATTCTGCATACTGAGTAAATCCTAGCCAAACTGAAAACAATTCTTATAAAATGCAGCTCTCAGCTTATAAAATGCAGGTCACATCTTAAAACTATCCACGGACCTGTTCAAATTTGTGACAACGGTCTTCCATAAATAGGCGGCAGGGTGGCACTGTGATTAGCAATGCTGCCTCACAGTGCCAGGGACCTGGGTTCAATTCTGGCCTTGAATCACTGTGTGGAGTTTGTATGTTCTCCCCATGTCTGCGTAGAATTCCTACTGGTGCTCCGGTTTCCTCCCACAGTCCAATGATGTGCAGGTTAGATGGATTGGCCATGTTAAATTGCCCGTAGTGTCCAAAGGTTACACGGATAGGGTGTGGTACTGGGCCTTGTTAGGATGCTCTTTCAGAGGGTCAGTGTAGACCCAGTGGGCCGAATGACCTCCTCCTACACTGTAGGGATTCTATGATTCCGTGATAAAATGTCTTCCAACATTTTCTTGGTATGTTGAAATTTAACTTATTTATTGTTGTATTTTTAAACTCCCAACTTTAGTTCTGGCTCTGCTTCTTATCTTGAATCTCACACAAAACAAACATGTTTTGGGGGCTATTTACAACTTTAAATAAATTTGAAGTGTAAGTTTGGTCTGAAAGAGAGTGAAAATTACCATTTAAATGGAATTTAATGGACTGGTTTAGCAGTGGACGAAAATTGAATAATCTGATGGCGCTGAACCCGGCCTCTCATGGAAGGAACCTAGGCAAAGATGTGCAGGTGAGGTGGGTTGGCCATGCTAATACGTCCCTTAGTGTCCAGAAATGTGAAGGTTAACTGGAGTTATGGGCTTACGGGGATAGTCGGTATAGTGGGTCAAGGTAGGGTGCTCTTCCGGAGAGTCGGTGCAGACTCGATGGGCTGAATGGCCCCCTTCTGCACTGTTCTAAAATGTGACGGTGTATAAACTGACTCATCTCTGTCCCCTCACTTTTATTCTAACAGTCACATAAGTTGATCTTCTAATATTCATGTACAAACAATATACATGTGATATGTCGGGGAACTCTGACTTATGCCATCCAAGCACCCACATAAAGAAGTGAAAATGAAGTAAAATTTTAATAAGGCTCAGCGAGTCCAAAGGAAGCAAAAGGAAATGACACTTATTTTACAATAATTATATCTATGAGTACTGGTAGAACCTCACCAAGTACTCTCTCCTATCCAGACTGGCTGACCTTCTATACAAGTATAGATAAGCTACCCTGCCTCTGGAGGGGGAACTCAAGGAGCACGGGGGAAAACAATCATCTCACATCGTATATCCCGTGCAGCAGATTATTACAGATTACACACACTTCTCCCCCCCCCCCCCAAAAAGTCCAAAGACCCCCATGAAAGACGGTGATGAGGACAAGACGACAAAGTTGCAAAAATCAGCAAGCGGAGGAGTAGGATCGGCCGGCGTGTACCTTGCTGGCGAACAATGTGTTCGGCAGGAACGCTTGGGTTGATCATCGGCCAAGAGCAGTGGACTACAACGTCAGAGATCTCGGACATTTCCGTCTCCATGTCTGAGTGTGAGGACAGGATGTCAGGCATGTCTGAGTCATGCGAAAATGAACGTGTCGCAGCAGCAGGCCATACAGGCAATGGAACTGGAGGATCCGAAGAAGAAGTCTGCCATGGTACGGGACGAAGAAGAGACCACCGGGAACGGATATGATTCTGGTATCGCCGCAAAACCTGCCCACGAACCTGGAAAGACACAGGACCCAATTAGCGGGCGATGATCCCAGAGAGCCAGCGAGTGCCTTCGGCAAAGTTACAAAAACAGACCACATCGCCTGGTACGAAGAATCAAAGAGATTGACGTCAAGCCGGGCATCGCCATTGCGATTCTTGGTGTGGCACACCTTAGCACCAATGGCCGGCATCAGCAAACACAGTCAAGTCTGAAACAGTCGACCCATTAACAGCTTGGCCGGGGTCACACTAGTCAATGCGTGAGGATCCTGTACGAAACTTGGAATCTTGCCAGCCGGGTATCAATCGAGTCCACAGTTTACTTCAGGCCTCTTGTTACCATTTGTATGGCTCTCTGGGCTAACTCATTCGATGCTAGGTGTAAAGGGGCACTGCGGACATGGTGAATTCCATCGCGTTTTACAAAAGCAGCTAACTCTTTGCTCGTAAATAAGGCTCCATTATCAGTGACGAGCACCTCGGCTGTGCCATGCCAAGAAAGAAGTACGCAGGTACTTCTATGTTTGCTCAGGACGTGATGGACGTCATCCTGTGGCCCTTAAGCCACTTTGAATGGCCATCCACCATAATCAAAAACATCGACCCCAAAAAAGGGCCAGCAAACTCCACATGGAGGCGGGCCCATGGGTGACCCGGTCACTCCCAAGAATGTAAGAGCGCTGCCGCGGGAAGCTGACAAACGGGGCAGTCCTGGGTCAACGCCTCGATAGCTGCACCCAACTCTGGCCACCAAACATAGCTTCTGGCCAACATCTTTATCTTGGATACTCCAGGATGCCCCGCAAGAAGATCCTTCAAACCCTTTTGCAGGAACAATGACTGCCTTGTCCTCATGAAAGAGACCGAATAGTGGCTTATGGTCAGTTATGATGACAAACTGGAGACTGTAGACTTATAGATAACTTTTGACGGCAAAAACCACAGCCAGGCCCCCCTCCTCAATATGCACATTGCTCCTCTCGGCAGCCATCCGTGTCCGGAAGGCAAACGTGATTGGACGGTCACGGCCGTCACCCATATGATAGGACAAGTTTGTTCCTTTACCATATGCCGAGGCATCACATGTCACATACACCGTTTTGGATAAGTCCAAATGAGTCAACAGTTTCAAAGAAGATAAATGATTATTTACCTCCTTAAAGGTCGTCACCTGGAACGCAACCCAAACCCAGAGGTGGCGCTTCTTCAATAGCCAATCGAGGAGAGGGGGGGGGAATGGCAGCTGCGTTTGGAATGGAACAACGATAATAGAGATAACGGAGTTCCGTGGCATCTCGTGGGGACCATTTTTATCAGCTGTACTTTGTGCTACCGGATGTAGCCCTTTGCAATCGACCTGGTAGCCCAAATTTACGACTTGCTTGGCGTGAAAGACACATTTCTTCCTGCGTAGATGGACAAGTGCACAAAATGCCCTCCATTACATGCTGAAACACAGCATATGTGAGGAAGAGCCAAGCAGAAGCCAGGTGTATTTGTACAGACCCTGTGTATGTTGATAGTCATATACTTACTCGAAGTCTCATCCAAACGTTGCTGCAAATAAGCATTACTCATGTTGAGTTTAGTAAATGTCGATCCACCAGCCAACATGGATCCTCTAACCTGGGCAACGGGTACCAATCGAACCGAGAGGCTGTGTTCACTGTTAACTTGCAATCGCCACGCAGACAAACTGTCCGATCCGGCTTCAGCACCGAGACCACTGTCGTCGCCCAGTTGGTAAAGCGCTCCGGCCGGATGATCCCAAAACTTTCCAACTGTCAAAGCACAGTCTTGGCCTTCCCAACAATGTCGTAAGCTGGACCCGAAAGTATTGGGGTTGAGCTTTGGGTCCACCTGGATAGTAGCCATGGCCACCTTAATGTACCGGGGCCTAGCCGAAAGACTTTGGGGAATTTGTTCAATACCGAGCATAAGCCCCCTGTCCCCACTTGAAAACATATTGCCAATCAGTCTTCAGGTGGCGCAGCCAATCACGACCCAACAAGCTAGGGCAATTGCCCTGTACCAAGATAAGAGGAAGGTGCTGGAGCTGATCACTGTAAGCCACTGGAGTGAGCGTAGACCCCGCTATATGCGAACATTCACCCGTGTACGTGATCAACCGAGCTGTGGAGCCCTTCAACAACAAAACACTCACTACCTGCTTGATTTTGTCAAGCGTGTGTTGCACTACTACCGAAATAGCTCCTCCTGTGTCCAACTCCATCAGGAGTAAATATCCATTGACCTGCACCCGAATACGGATCGGGTCATATGGGGTGCCGACACAATGAGATGCCTGTCGGCCTCATTCTCAGCCTCTTCCGGGTCGTCCAAAACTCAAGGCTTTGCCACGCGGTTGACGCCTACCACCACCAGGACGTCTGGACGCAGGTTCTCTTGCCGCCGCCGGCTAAGTCTGGTCTGATGTCCGCACTTCACGCAGGGCGCGGAATCGCTGTCACTGGAGTCCAGGTACGGTGTGCGGCACGGCTCTTGACCCCTGGACCAAAGGCTGGAATCATCGCAGCGTTGCTTCCGAGCCATAGAGGAACCACATGAGAGTAGAGCCGGACAGCATACACTTCTATACCCTGTACCTCTTGAACACCCCTTGCCGCGCTTTCTTGAGAAAAGGAGATTTGTAGCGCTTGTTGAAATGTGAGGGAACTTTCGCCCAGAAGTTTTTTTTCCAGATTTCATTGTCGTTTACCCCGCAGACCAGACGGTCGCAGAGTATATCCGTTAAAATAGTGCCGTACTCACAGTATGCAGCGATCTTTCGAAGTTTCGAAACAAATTCTGCAATGGACTCACTCGGTCACTCACCCAACTTTGTAGCTTGGTCTAGAAGGAAAAAAAAATCCACGCAGGGAGATAGCTCAGGTGGATAGGTTGCACGTCAACAGCTCCAGGTTTACCCTCGTCGCCAGTTTAATAAGGCGTGGGGAGTCCAAAGAAAGCAAAAGTAAACAACATTTATTTTACAACAATTATACACGTGAGTATTGGTAGAACCTCACTGGGTACTCTCTCGTCTGTCGGTTCCATACTGACCGACCTTTTATATAAGTACGGGTAAACTATCCTGCCCCTAGTGAGAGAGCTCATACTCCTCAAGGAGCCACGGTAAAACAATCATCCCCACACCATACGTCCTGCGCAGGTTATTACAAAAATCATGTCCAAAAGACTTCTCCTTGGTTCTCTTGAGACAACATTAAGCAAACAGTAAAGAGGAGAAAATTGAAGTTTAATTGCATGATGATGGCATATTAACCATGTATGCCTTATATCAAAATATTTTCCTTACTGTTTTGCCCACTTTCCTTTATGTTGTACAACTAAATACCTGTGAACCACAAAGAATCTCATTGTCAAGATTTGGCTATGAATATAAAAAAACACTGCAAATTGGGAGGGCTGATCAGATTGGTCTATACCTATCTTCCTTCAGGTAATGTACTACTTGGGGAACAATTATCCATTTTACTTGTTGGTGAAGAAAGGGCCAGAAATTACAGTTCTAGTATTTCTCACTTTGGAAAATGGTGTATTTTTAAAATTAAAGCAACAAAGAAAAGCTTGAGAAGCCAAAACAAAACTCCTCTTATATGGTCAATAGTGTAGGAAAAAATTCTGAACTGCTTTTAAGGAGGTCAAAATTCTTGACTGGCAAAAACAAAGTGTTCCTGCATTAAATCTGATACAGATCTACTACTATCAACAATAAAAAAGAATTAAGGGTACAACAGAGAACATAAGATAAAGTCATAGGATGTGGATAAGCTAACAATGTTCAGACAAGTGGAGTGTGAGATGATGCGTTTTCGCAGGAGGGATAAGGAAAAGCAATATAGACTTAATGGTACAGCTCTAAAGAGTATGCAGGGACGGAGGGAATTTGAAGTCCGAGTGCACAGAACCTTAAGGTGACCGGTTCCATTGAGTGAATAGTTAGCAGAGCATATGGGATCTTGGATTTTATAAATAGAGCTACTGAGTACAAAAGCATGGAAGTTATCGCCTAACCACTGCTTCATAAAGTATTCACCTGAGGAAGGAGATGTGCTCCGAAAGCTAGTGATTCAAAACAAACCTGTTGGACTTTAACCTGGTGTTGTAAGACTTCTTACTGCGCTCACTCCAGTCCAACGCCGGCATATCCACATCATAGAGTATTGTGTCTGGTACAGGTCACCACACTTAAAGAAGAATGCAAGGGCTCTTGAGAGGGTGCAGTGATGGTTTACCAGATTAGTTCTAAGGATGATGGATTTTAGCTACAAGGTTAGATTGGAGAAGGTGGTGTTGCTCTCCCCAGAGCAGAGCAGATTGATGAGAGGTGTACAAAATTTTGACATACCATTAGCTGATCGTACAAGAAGTAGGGATGCAGCTAGCAACTACACAGTGCTGGATTTCACATGCCCTCTGACAACACCCAGCTCTACCTCGCCTCCATGTCCCTCAACCCCACTACTGTCTGTGTTGTCTTTCTGCTTGTCTGACATCTAGTGTTGGATAAATAAAAATACCCTCCACTTAAATATTAGGAATACAAAAGCGTTTGGTCCCCACAACAAACTACAGAATCCATCCCTCACCCAGCAACTGTCCGAGGCTGAATCTTCGCATCCTTGGTATTGTATTTGATTCAGAAATGAACTTCCAACCACACATTCCCTCTATCACCAAGACCACCTACCTTTTCATCTCGCACCAAGTCCTGTTCATCCATCACTCCGTGACTTGTGTTGGCTCCCTATTCAGCAATATTTCAATATTAAAACTCGGTTGAATTCAAATCAAAAATTTTAATTTATTTTTTTCCTTTCTCTTGGAGGCTGGTTTAGCACAGTGCGCTAAACAGCTGGCTTGTAATGCAGAACAATGCCAGCAGTACGGGTTTATTCCCGTACCGGCCTTCCCGAACAGGCGGTGGAATGTGGCGACTAGGAGCTTTTCACAGTAACTTCATAGAAGCCTACTTGTGACAATAAGCTATTATTAATAAATCCCTCTTTGGCCCTGCTCCTCCCAATCTCCATGGCTTCCGTGGTTTTACAAGCCTTTAAGATCTCTCCGCTGTTCAGATTCTAGCCACTTCTGCATCTCCATTTTAATCCTTCATTGGTGGCCATGCCTTCAGCTGCTCGGGACCCTAAGCTCTGGAATTTCCTCTCTTAAACCTTCGTCCTTACCTCCTTAAGGCACTCTTTAAAATGTTACATCTGCTCAAGCTTTTAGTCATTCGGCCTTAAATGTCATGGATTTATAGAATAGCTACAGCACAGAAGAAGGCCTTTGGATTTGTCATGTCGATACCAACTCTTTACCAGTTCTCCTCCCATGCCCTTTCCTTGTTGCCCTGCAATTTCTTTATCCCCTTCCAGTTGCTTATGCAATTTCCTTTGGAAACCCCCAATTGAATTTGCCTCCACCACCCTTTCGGGCAGTACGTTCCAGATCATAATCACTTACTGCGTAACAGCGTTCTTCCTCATGTCACCTTTGTTTCATTTACCAATCACTTTGAATCTGTGTCCTATTGTTTTCAACCCTTCTACCAATGGGAACAGTTTATCTCTTCTGCCTGTAAGTTTTGCCAGTACATTCCTGAAGTGCAAAGTAACTGGAACAGCAGGGTCCAGGGTAGCCCGAGCAGAGCGTGAATCAACCGGAGCGGCAGAGCCCAGGAGAGCCTGAGTAGAGCATAAGGCAACTGGAGCGGTGGGCCAAGGGAGCCTGAGTCGAATGTGAGGCAGCTAATGCGGTGGGGCCCAGGGGAGCCTGAGTGGAGGGCAAGGCAGTTGGAGTGGTAAGGCGTGGGGAAGCACTGCGGAAGTGAATGATAGACTGTGTGAGGGGTTGGAGGGAGAGAAAGCGTGAGAGAGTGGAGAGAGAGCGAGTGTGAGGGGGTGGAGGGAGAGCGAGTGATTCGCATTAAGTCCCTTGGCTATGATAGCCCGAGGATGTGGAAGTGGTACAGTGTTTGTATTCCCTGCTGGCAACTTTACATGGAATTTATAACACAGAAGCAGGCCATTTGGCCCACTCCATGTGTATTGGTTTTTATGTTCCCTACACACAATTCTCCTCTCACCCTTCTTGATCTTACTCTCAGGATAACCCACAGCTGCTTTCTTCCTCATGTGTTTATCAAGTTCCTTGAATGTGTCTGTAGTAGAATCATAAAATGGTTACAGCACACCTTGCCTTTGCGTCAGTTCTTTGCCCAAACAGAATAGTCCCACTTTTCAACCTTTTCCCTGTAGCCCTCTGAAATCTTTTCTCTTCAGATAAGTATCCAGTTTTCTTTTGAAAACCACAATCTGACATCACCATATGCTCAAGCAGTGTATTCCAGATCCAAACCATTTGTTACTTAAGGATGATTTGCCTCATGTTGTCTCTGGTTCTTTCGTGAATCACCTTAAGGTTCTTGACCCTCTGTCAATGGGAACAGTTCCTCCCCATTTATGCTATCCAGTCCCCTTATGATTTTGTACATGTTGAACAAATCTCCTCTCCACCATCTCTTCAAGTAGAACTGCCCTCGATTCAACAATCTATCAAAATAACCGAAGTCTCGCATCCTCAGAACCATTCTTGTAAATCATTTCTGCATCCTTTCTAAAACTTAGATGTTGTACCCTGTAAACCCAAGTCTAGGTTATAAATATAATCAAGAAAAGCAGTTGTTCCTCTATATGCCATCCCCCAGTCAGAAGTAAGTAAAAATTTTCTGTAATTAATGTATTTAATAGGCTTAAATCAAATAATTAAATGGATGCATTATGAAATTCTAAGTGCTAAAGATTACGAATTCAAAATACCAATGTGGTTTAAAATAAAATGCCTACAAGGACTGATATTTTCCACCTAAAAAGTATTGTTTTACTAACATTTGGAGAATAACATTTCCTAATACATAGGAAAACAACGCGATAGGTTTCAAAATTATATGGGCAACACAATTTCTTAGAGCTCCTGCACCTCAAAATTATGCACCACTTCACTGAATAAGTGCTTTTCCAATCTATCAAGTAACTGAAGTTCTCCATCAATGGAACAACTGTCATTATTTTTTCTAGACCTTCGCTAAAACCTTCACATCCTTTCCAAAGAGTCATGCTTGGAAATGGCATAATACTCTGAAGCATTGTTTTATAAAGGTTCAACACACACTCTTTGTTTTTGTACTCTATTTATAGAGGCTAAGATGCCATATGCCTTTTTAACCACTTTTTCAACCTGTCCTGCCACTTTAGGAGATTTGGGCATATATATCCCTGGTCTCTCTATTCCTGCACCCACTTTAGATTTGTACTCTTTACTTTATATTGTTTATCCATTTTCTACCAAAATGTATGATTTTGTACTTCTACACAAAATTTTGTCTGCTACATGCCCACCTGTAAAGACTTAATTACCTGCAAAGACTTGCATTCAAAGTATCATCTTGCATCATTGACTTTGTCTATATATGTGTTTCTGGAACCCATCTCTTCATTCACCTGAGGAAGGAGCTGCGCTCCGAAAGCTAGTGATTCAAAGCAAATCTGTTGGACTTTCACCTGGTGTTGTAAGACTTCTTGCTCTGTTCAGTATTTAAGCTATCATATCAAAATATGGGTAGCAAGGATTATTCGCTGACTGTTTGGCTCATGACGTTGGTGCAAAACCCAAGCACATTTGAACAACATACATATAATGCTACTCATGCTGGCACACAAATCACTGGTGAGTAGAGCTTTGGTGCTCCAGCAATAGTTCTGCTGCCTAGACAACCCTGGGGAGCTGTGCAGTACTTGCCAGAGTGTGCCATGCTTCCTTGTGGCCTACATGACTGCCATCCTGAGAGCACAGCCCACGACACCAGGAATACGGCAAGCAGCTGAAAATAACTAGAAGGTGTGAGGAAGTGTATAAGCAACAAACACACCTTTTGGGCCAAGCTGTCCATGATTGCCTCACCTGACTATAATACCAGTGACCACAACCCCAAAACCCCCATTTTGCCATGTTCACGCACCTTTTCCTTCTGTCACTGGCCATCACAGCACCCTTTTGGCCACAATGTTGATGTAAAATCCATCACGAAACAACCATTCCAAGCCCACCTTATCTCTCAAACCATTTAATATTCCAAACAAAATGCAATGAATCCTCCTTGTGTATTTCCTCACTCTGTCTTTTCGGTGTGTTTTCCTGTTTTAGTGCTCCTAATCAGTGCCATTGCAGTGAGTGCAGTATGGTTGGTGGAAAGCTACTGACATTCACTGGAGGAGACTGCAGATAGCCTTGCAAGATGACCTTGCGTAGCTCTGGATCTAGAAGGCCTGACTTCAGAATGCAATACCTCAGCATGAGTGGCAGCAAATGCAAGCTGGCTGACTAATGATTAACAGCAGTGGCACTGCCAGAGTAACAGTAATAGGAGAAACCATCCTGTTCTCAGACAGAACAACTCCACAAAGGCACTTCTGTTCCCACAGGAATGCCCTCATCAATCCTAGTAATAGGTTATATTGGACTGCTGTGACACTCTGCAAGTTCCTTTGAACACTGCTAGCCACACTCAGGCTGGCAGCATGCTCAATCTGGGTGGCAACAAGCTGAGATTTTGTGACCTCAGTGTATATTTCCACTCAGCACTTGAGAAGTTGGGCTTTTGCTGCATGTGCAGGCACAGCTGAGACAACAACCCTAATATGCCAAATAATGGTTAATGGAGTTGATCACCAGTTCCATGCTGAAAAGAAAGAGAAAATGCTGGAAAATCTCAGCAAGTCTGGCAGCATCTGTAGGGAGAGAAAAGAGCTAACGTTTCGAGTCCGATGCCTCTTTGTCAAAGCTAATAGACAGAGAAAGTGGGAAATATTTATACTGTGGAGTGAGAATGAAAGATGAGTCATAGCCACAGAAACCCAGGGAAACCGGGTGCTAATGGCCATAGAAACCAAGGGAAAAGAGTGCTAATGGCAGTCCCCAGAGAGGACAAAAGATGTGAAAGGTCAAACAGCAGGGAAACTAACATCAGAGGATGAACTGTAGGTGTGGGGGGAGGGGAAGGGGGAAGCAAAGAGGAGAAAGGTGCAGTTCCATGCTGAAAAGGATCGGCTTCCAAGTTCTGCACAAAGCCCGGTGTCAACTGGTGATGGACTCCTCCACGCTCCTTGATAGTGAAGGTAGGTTTTCTATCAAGTCTGTTAATATATCAAGCATTTCCCTGATATCAAACATTTCACTGTGCATGCCTATCAGACCGTTTCAATGCGCTGCCTCATCTATGTCCTCTGCAGCAGAAATCTTGTGCGGCCTAACCCTCCACAGATCTAACACCTGCATGACCCTTCCCCCACACCATCTGCAGCCTGCTCATACTTGATGGTTCACTGTGTGCACATCCTGCCTTTTTTCTATGCTCTAAGCTATGCATTGTTAGTATTTGATCTAGTGGTTGAGACTGAGATTGCGTGACAGTGTTTCTTCATCCACATGGCCAAGTGGCAGTTCTAGGGTATCTAAAAAGGAGAAAAACTGTGGGATAGCAGTGAGTGAGAAGAGGAAATACAAGAGGTACATGCTGTGGGATGAAAGGATAGTAGAATGTGAAATGGTGGATTGGGTAGAAATACTCGTCATCTTCAATGGTTTCTGCCCTACCACTGGCCATAACCTCAGGAATGAGTGTGCCAATGATAGCCAGCACTGTCTCCTTCCAAGGACTGAGAGCACATAGCCATATCTGGCTTCCGCCATTATGAATTGCTGTCTGTGGTTATGTACCACCTTGTCCTGCAAGAGAGAGGGAAGTGTATCAGTGAGGATTTTATATTCGTTCATGAGTTGTGAACATCGCTGGCAAGGCCAGCATTTGTTTTCATCCCTAATTGCCCTTGAGAATGTAGTGCTGAGCTACCTTGATCTGCTGCAGTTCATGTTAGTGCAGGCAGATACACACACACAGTGCTGTTAGGGGGGGATCTCTAGGTCTTTGACCCAGTGGCAGTGAAGAAATAGTGACACATTTCCAAGTTAGGATGATGTGATGCACTCCATTTGGGTAATGTGCCTGTCCTAGTTGAATAACTGCAGTGTCCAAATTGAGGGCTGTGGGTGTGAAGCTGACAGCAGTGCTAATTATGTGAGGGTCAGGTGAGGCTATGAATTTAAAGTATGAATCTTGTTTGAGATAGAGAAAGATAGTTGATCAGTGAAAGAGGGGAGTGGTGGGGGGGGGGGGGTGTAAATGGAACAATGTTTGAGGCCAGTGGTTCATTTGTAAGAATTATGCCAATTGAGGATGTATTCAATGACCTTGACATCACTTGTGTGAGGTCCCTAAATTCTTCTTGCACTGCATCCAGGACTTGGGGTCTACACTGTTTGCATTGACAGTAATGGCTATCTAGGACCATTGCCTTCTCAGTATCTATTTGGGTGGCATTCTGTCCCCTGTGGGCTAAGGACTTAAATCTTATGTCTGCCTCCAGGACCAAGGCTTGGATTGCTGTGCCTCCATTTTCGCTCTTCCACAGAGTCTCTTCCTCAAGTAACCGGAGGGCAGCTCCTTTTAAAAAGGTGCAGGCTGGCTTTACACTGTTCAGGTTAACATTAGGTTATGCCAGCTTTGCACAAACCAAAGGCGCCTTGAGGTGCATAGCCTCAGCAGCAAGTTTCAGACTGGGTTTCATGCTGCTGTTATTTGTGTTAGCGGGCAGCACAAAGTTTTTTTGCTATCTTCATTGCAGTGAATGAATGTAAATTAATCGTACTTCTCAAGCCCTTAGCCAATTTTGGCCCCATAATAAATTGTTCTAAATTTCATTTGTTTTTTATGAAGTTAGTTGGAAAAAGACAATCTGTGTTTTGATTTTTGTCAGTGCTTCATAAAAATGACAGTGATCATGAAATTCAGTGCTCCTGGATTTCCGTTATATCGTAAGCCTGGCAGAAACCCTAGAGAAAAGCATAAGTGGCTGAAAATGTCAGAAATTATGGCAGGAGACCAAGAGGACCTTTACAAAATTGAAGTTCCTGTGTGATTCAGCTGTGTGGTCACTTTATATGAAATGTCATACTACATTAGTCAAAAACCTTTTGGGAAGGATGGTTGTGCATTGTCGATTGCATTGCTTGCATATGGCATTTGGAGGATATTTGTGTTTCAAAATACATTGGATGTAGAGTTCAGTTGTAAACCTATTAGTGCTTTTTTAGTTCAGTAATAGAACTGCATGCTATATATTTCTGGGGTGTGATTTGTGCACTTATGAATGAATCACTGAAATATACCTGATCAGGGTTGTAATCCAAGGTTTTGTGTGATACCCTTCAGGCTACTGAAGTATTTCACACTTCTGTCTTCCTTGAACATTAACTATGATGGTTTATATAGGGAGTGAGTTGTGCATGATTTGGGTAGGGAATAGGTTTGATCAGCTAAATTAATGTTCCCCATTCCTCCCTTTATTCTGTTGCCCATTTTGGAAGAAGCTGGTCACGTACATTTTTGGGGGGTTATCAAGGTTGCTGTAATTATCAGAAGGTTATGTTGTCAGTCATACTCTTCCTCTTTCCTTCCCACCCCTTGCCCGCCATACTCTGCAGATGAAGTGCAACAGCAGTGTGAAACCATGCATGTATAATTCAGTCTATGAACCATGATTTTTATTTATCTAGCTAAATAGCAGTTGATCAGTAACTTGAAAAATGAATATTGTGTGCTCATACTAATAAAGCTGAAAACATGTGCTCCAGAATTGCTGTGCCTCGAGCCAAACTGTTCCAATACAATATACAACACTGGCATCTACCCAACAGTGTGGAAAAATTCTCAGTATGTTATTTCCACAGCAAAAAGCAGAACAAATCCAATCCAGCCAATACACAGCTGCATCTGTCTGCTCTTCATAATCGGCAAAATGTTGGAAGGAGTGGCAGCAGTGTTGTCAAGAGGCACTTACTCATCAGTGATCTGCCTTCCGTCATAATGTCAGAAGTGAGGATGTTCCCTGATATTTGAAGCCAGGTGCATGGAAACAACGCCACATGGAACATTCCATCAAACCATACACCACTCTGACTTGAAAATATGTTGTCAGGCAGCATGGTGGCGCAGTGGGTTAGCCCTGCAGCCTCACGGCACCGAGGTCCCAGGTTCAATCCAGGTTTGCACATTCTCCCTGTGTTTGCGTGGGTTTCGCCTCCACAACCCAAAAATGTGCAGGCTGGGTGGATTGGCGACGCTAAATTGCCCCTTAATTGGAAAAAATTAATTGGGTACACTAAATTTATAAAAACATTAAAAATAAATAAAATGTGTCATCCTTTAACATCATCAGGTAAAAATACTCCCCACCTAACAGCACAGTGGATGGATTGCAATGCATGGATTGAAGGAGATGGCTTGCCATAACCTAGTCAAGGGCAGTTAGGGGTGGGCATTAAATGCTCTCCTTGCCAGGAGTTCCCTCATTTTATAAATGGATAAAAGGAGATTAATTAATACTATAATACAAAAATTAGGATAAAGGCAACATCAACTATTGAACCAAGCTCAATTTTGTCAAAAAATTGTTCAGATTTGTGAACTTGGAAATAAAATAATGTAGAAGATACGCTTGAATACTCATTTGAAACTTCTGTAATTCTACGGTTTGATCAGCTGCACGTTGAATTATTTTGATTCCTAAATTAAATAATGTTGATATGCTGTTCATGCAGTACATTGAGTTCTGATCAGTATTTCAATCTTCATCTTCTGTTACAGATGAACTTTTGAAAAGTTTCTATCATACTAGACAAAAAGCTATTTCTGTTTACATAAGCTCAGCAATTATGTTCATTGGTATCTGATTCTTCATCAAAGTAATGGTAAATAAGGTTGTTCAAGGGCAGCATGGTGGCGCAGTGGTTTAGTCTTGCTGCCTCACGGCACCGAGGTCCCAGGTTCGATCCCGGCTCTTGGTCACTGACCGTGTGGAGTTTGCACATTCGCCCCGTGTTTGCGTGGGTTTCACCCCCACAACCCAAAGATGTTCAGGATAGGTGGATTGGCCACGCTAAATTGCCCCTTGGAAAAAAATGAATTGGGTACTCTAAATTTAAATTTAAAAAAATAAGGTTGTTCAGCTGGAGAGCCATGTGGAAATATGAGAATGGAATCGCCATTGCCTGATGCTGGTAACTGGATTTCCAATTGTGTAGAGAATGGATCGTCGACGGAAAAACGGTTTGGTGCCAATCCCCTGCCAGCTACCAGCTTGCTACTCGCCCCGCGCTGGTGGGAGGATGCAAATTAGTGATGTGCATCCATTTCCATTTGATTAGCAGGCTGGAAACCTGAGTCTCCATCTCTCTACCAATGTTTACAGCGGGAAGTCCACCGGGTGGTCTTTTGTGCAAGTTTGTCCAAGTGTGGCCATGGCACAGTGGACCCCGAGGTGGGTCATGGGAGCCGGTGAAAAATTGAAGTGCCCCCCCAAAGTCCATTGGAAGCCACTCATACACACAGCATAAATCCTGCCTCTTCCTTGCTGACAAGTAGGGGCATCCTACCCCTACTAAGGAAATAGTGGATCACCCCTCCCCCACAGCACGAACGCATGACAGCGGACCCCCTCCCCAACCCATCAAAGATCATTAGTCACCCCTGCCTGAAAGCTGAAGAACAGTCCAAGCAATAGTGAAAAATCGCTGCATTTCCACTTATCCTTCCTTGACATCTGCTGCCTTAGACAAAAGTGTTTAAAGTAGCAGCTGTTACAAGTGACCGAGGCTTCCCCTAAAGTCAAGTACATTTCAAAGGGCTTCAAATTCCTTGACAGCCTTTGAAATGCAAATCTTCCATTCGATTTTACACAGCAATGCATTGCATTAGCCTGTGATTGAAGTTTTAATACTCAGAGACGTGCTATCTTTTCCATCACGCTTGAATGCATCTCAAGTACCCTATTTTGATACCAACCACAATGTTTATAAACACTGTTGCTAAAATTGACAACTCTTCACTACATCAAAAGCAGCTTTCTTCTGTGAGAAAGAGAAATTGAAAGCACTTGGCTACTTTTGATGTAATGAGGAACTGTCAATCATAGCAAGATACTGGGATTCTGACAGAATCCGGCGAGCCTTCCTCCATGTATAAACATGGTAAAGTAGAGAGTCTCCAAGGGCAGAGTGGGATTAGCGCAGTCTGAATTGAAGGGGGACGATGGCAAATGATAGGGGGGAGGGGGGTGGAGAGGCAAACGTCCGATAAGGGTTGTGACGTGGACTGTCTGGTTAAGTGACCGGTCAAGAGGTCCTGAGCTTTTGCACACTTGAGAGCGGAGGTAATTTTCTTGTAGGAGTCACATTGTTGGGTGAAAGATCAGGTTAGGCTGAGGAAGAGATGGGTGGAGGGGTGGGACAAGTATTTCACTCGGGGTTTGATTCAAAGTCAAGGAGGGTGACTATTTTGTTAAAATGGTGTTTGTTGGGGGCCAGGGAGGTGTGAGACCAGGGGGGGAGCTTGTGAAAGTGAGTGGGGTGTTAGAGGGGACGCCGGTAGTGTTAGTCAATGTACATGCGTTTAACTGGGATGGTGTGGGGTTTGTAAAGAAGTAACAGGGGGGATTTCTGGACTTAGATACGCACCAGTTGATCATGGGAGGGGATTTTAACTTGTGTAATGGAGCCGAAGGTTGACAGGTCGAGCCCCATGTCGATAGGAAGATCGAGGATGACAAAGAAGCTGGCAGGGTTTGTGGAGAGCATGGGAATAGTGGATTCAGGAAAGCTTAGAGGCGGATGGGGTGGGGGGTAGTATTCCTCCTTATCGTAGCTGTATAAGGTGTACTGAATTTTTTTTTGTCGTGAGTCGGACGGTGCTGATGGGGGTTGTAGGAGCGGAGAATGCAGGAATTGTGATTTTGGGCCAAGCGCTGCATTGGCTAGATGTGAGGCTTAGTTCGGGGCAAGTGCAGAGGTTGGGGTAGAGGTTGGATTCGGGATTTCTGGCAGACGCGTTTTGTCAGAAGGTAAGGGTGGCAATAGAAATTATGTGGAATTTAATCAGAACGGGGAGGTGTCAGTGGGGAAGCTTTGAAGGCGGTAGTCTGAGGTGAGATTATTTTGTTTAAGGCTAATAGTGATAGGAGGAGGAGGGAGGAGCACAGGCCGCTGTTGGACGAGATAGTTGAGGTAGATAGATGGTACTTGGCGGCCCCCACGAAGGAGTTGCTGGCGGGAAGGAAGAGGTGCAAGGGCAGTTTGATAGGTTGATGTTGGGCAATGCAGTGGGGAAGCTTCGGAGGACGAGGGAGGTGCAGTAGTATGAGTATGGAGAGAAGGTGAGTTGCATGTTGGCCCACCAATTGCGACGGCAGGCAATGTCTCGGGAGATTCTAAAGGTACAGAAGGGGGAGGTGGTGTTGGAGGTGTTCAGGGGCTACGACGAGAGGTTGTACGAGGAGAGGTGGGGAATAAGTGACGGTTTCTGGATAGGCTGGAGTTCCCAGAGCTGGAAAGGAGAAGAGGCAGGCTACAGAGGAGCTGCTGGGGCTGAGGGTGGTGATGGATAGTATTGCGACATGTGGTCAGACCCAGATGGTTTTCTGGCAGGATTCAATAAGCAGTTTGCAACACAGTTGCCCCCCCCCAAAAAAAAACTGTTGGAGATGCTTAGTGAGGTGATGAGATAAGGGGAGTTGCCAGCAACATTGCCACATGTGTCGAGTTGAGGGAGCCAGAAAAGGGTTTCAAGGGGTGGTGGAGGATGTTCATGACCTTGTTTGAGGTCACAGGAGGGAAGAGATTAAAAGGGGAAAATCTGTACAAACTGCTGACTATGCTTTGGACTGTGTATCCTGTTGATGTGGTTATGTTTGGAATAAAGTAGCTTTTTTAAAAGAAGAGAGACTTGCATACCTGGTCCCGTTCCCAGCACCAGCAGCGATCTGTAGAGGTTCTCCGCTGGCGGGAGCACTTAGGCTTCAGAAAGGGAATCCAGGGCATGATTTGTAGCAGTAACGGAGATCTGGCTCAAGGAAAGACAGGACTGAGTACTAAATATTCCTGAATCCAAGGTATGATAGGCAAGGGCTAAAAGAATGAGGGATGACAATATTGATTAAGTAGAACCCTACAGTGCTGGAAGGAGGGGATGTCCCAGAGGGATCAGGAACAGAATACAGTGATGTTTTAAAATGAAGCAATTTAACCAGGCTTTCTTGAGTTAAAGATAGACGGAGTTTATTAATTTCTAAAGGGATAAAGTGGTGAAATAAAACACGCATGTAAATTATTTCAGATTGGAATGGAAAATTGAGTTCAAAGTAACTAAATATAAAAAAAGGTATACGAAGTGACGTTGACTTATGAGTAGGGACTCAATACAAAATGGACTGAGGAATAGATAATGTTTCAAATCAATGACAGGAGGAGAAGGATCTGTTGATAGTGAGGTGGGTAGAGGTTCATGTGGAGCATAAACATCGACATAGAGCTGTTGAGCTAAATGGCCTGTCCCTGTGCTGTAAATACTGCATACTGCAATATAAACTTGTTTCTTTATGCACTTCTAAGTGAAAGTAAAGTTTAACCCCTTTATGAACTTTGATGTATCCAGTCGTTCATTAGTGTTATAACCTGCCTGCTTACCATTGGCTGGGGACTAATGACAATCCCACAACCCTGTGGGAGTATGAGCTTCCCCAATGAGGGCGGGTGGAGAAATCATTAGCAGACTCCCTGTATAAATAAAGCTGGCCAGTTTGGAATCAGCCAGGAAGGAGTGAGCAGCAAGCGAAGTTGCTGCTGCTGTTGTATATATATGTTACAGTAAATAAATGTTATTTATTTTTTCCTTAAAACTTGTGCTGGATTCTTCGTGGCCCTCACAAAACTGGCGACAAGGGTTAAAGTGAATAGCTGTCTACACTGCTGAAGCCACCTCCCTGGATTTTTGTTGGATACAGGTTGGAAGTTGTTTTCTATTACACCATGCCTCTGTACGGACGTTTGGATGTTTTTGATGCTGCGCTGGAAAGCTGGAACCAGTACGCACAACGGATGCATTACTATTTCCGGGCAAACAACATCACCGAAAACGAGCGCCAGGTGGTCATATTGCTCACCGCCTGCGGCCCGCATACGTTTGGGGTGATTAGGAGCCTTCCGTACCCAGCTGCGCCAGACACCAAAACGTTTGATGAACTTAGTGGGGCAACATTTTAACCCAACCCCGTTCACGATAGTCCAACGTTACCGGTTTAATACCGCTGAGAGGACCCCAGGAGAATCCCTTGCCGACTTCCTATCCAGGCGACGCAGGATTGCGGAGTACTATGACTATGGTGAGACCTTGTCAGAAATGTTACGTGACCGTTTGGTTTGCGGTATTAACAATGCGGCCACCCAGAGAAAGTTGTTAGCTGAGCCAACATTGACTTGTCAACAGGCCATTCAAATAGTATTGTCCCGAGAGAGCGCAGGACGAGGAGTGCAGGAGCTACAGGGAATGAACTATAAACTTACAGTGAATACGGCTTCCCGACTCGACCGATATCCAATGCCTCGCATAGAGGATCTCTACACGAAGCTTGCAGGCGGACTCTCGTTCACAAAATTAGATCTGAATCACGCCTACCTACAGTTGGAGCTGGACCCTGCCTCCCCACCATATGTAACGATTAATACACACCGGGGCCTGTATGAATATGCACGTTTGCCCTTTAGAGTATCCTCTGCCTGCGCTATTTTTCAACGTGTTATAGAGGGCATTTTGAGAGGTTTACCACGTGTCGCTGTCTACTTAGATGACGCTTTGATCATAGGGACGTCGGAGCAGGAACATTTGGAAAATCTGGAGGCTGTCCTTAGACGCTTTTCGGTGGCTGGAGTCCGTTTACGTCGCACAAAGTGTGTCTTTCAGGCGAAGGAAGTTGTCTACCTGGGTTATTGGGTGGACCGCGAAGGTTTGCACCCCGTCGCAGAAAAGGTGTGCGCGATTCAACAGGCTCCCGCCCCGACTGACAGTTCGCATCTTCGTTCTTTTCTCGGCCTCGTAAACTATTACGGGAAGTTCCTCCCCAAACTGGCAACTACGCTGGCCCTGTTGCACCTTCTGCTAAAGAAAAATCACACCTGGGTTTGGGGTCAGCCGCAAGAAACCGCTTTCCGGCGGGTAAAACAACAATTGTCGTCATCTGGGTTACTAACCCACTATGATCCTGGAAAGCCTTTGCTCGTCACATGTGTTGCATCCCTGTATGGTATTGGGGCCGTCCTGTCCCACAAGATGGAGAACGGGGCCGAGCGGCTGATAGCTTTCGCCTCCCTCACTTTGACTGCAGCGGAAAAAAAGAACGCGCAGATCGAGAAGGAGGGCCTGGCAGTGGTCTTTGCGGTAAAATGTTTCCACCAGTACGTGTATGGCCGCCACTTCACTATCGTGACTGATCATAAGCCTCTGCTGGGACTTTTCAGAGAGGGTAAGCCAATACCGCCCATTGCTTCCGCACGGAACCAGCGCTGGGCTTTGTTACTCGCTGCATACGAGTATTCTCTGGAGCACAAACCAGGAACGCAGATAGCGAATGCCGACGCACTGAGCCGATTGCCTTTATCGACCGGCCCCATGTCGACCCCCACGACTCGGTGTTGCAACCCTAAGTTTTCTGGACACCTTGCCTGTCACGGCATCACAGATCCGTGAGTGGACCCTGACGGAGCCAGTCCTGTCAAAGGTTCGCCACATAGTCCTGTATGGTGGGCAGCATAGACAGCTCCCAGGCGAGTTGCGGGCATTTTCCTCCAAGCTGTCAGAATTCAGCGTGGAACAAAGCATCCTCTTGTGGGGGACGCGTGTGATTGTCCTGGAAAAAGGACAGGAGCTGATACTAAGAGACTTGCACAATGGGCATCCAGGTGTGACCAAAATGAAAATGTTGGCCCGGAGTTATGTCTGGTGGCCAGGCCTCGACACCGACATTGAGAAGGTGGCCCAAAACTGCTCCATTTGCCAGGAGCATCAGAAGCTACCGCTGGCCATGCCCCTACATCACTGGGAATGGCCAGGGCGGCCTTGGGCGCGCTTGCATGCGGATTTCGCTGGCCTTTTCAAGGATCCATGTTCCTTCTATTTATCGACGCCCAACCTAAATGGCTAGAGGTGCATAAGATGCTCGGCACAATGTCCTGCACAGCAATTGAGAAGATGTGTTTGTCTTTCAGTACGCATGGCCTCCCCGAGGTGCTGGTCACAGATAACAGCACTCCATTCACGAGTGAGGAGCTTGCGAGGTTCATGAAGATGAACGGCATACGCCATATCCGCACTGCCCCTTACCACCCGGCTTCAAATGGGTTGGCAGAGCGCGCAGTGCAGACATTCAAACGAGGCCTAAAGAGGCAGTCTTCCGGGTCAATGGACACGAGACTGGCTCGCTTTTTGTTTTCGTATAGGACCACCCCCCATGCGGTGACTGTGGAAGCTCCCGCAGAACTCCTAATGGGCCCGGAGACTTCGCACCCGCCTTAGAATGGTTTTCCCGGACATTGGCGCAAAAGTACGCCGCACACGAGAACGGCAGGGGCATGGTTTTTCTCGACATCGGCCGATTCGGCAGTTTGTGTCCGATGACCCAGTGTTCGTTCGGAATTTTGCTGGTGGTGCCCAGTGGGTCCCTGGCGTAATCTTTCGCCAAGGGCCCTATATCTTACCAAGTACAAGCCCAGGGTCGGCTCCAGCTCAAACATGTAGACCACGTTCGGTCCATAAGACTATCCCTTCCAAAGATTCCCCGCTCCCGGAGCTCATTTCTACAGCCACAGAAACCAGAGACAATGGAAAGTAGTCCTCACAATCTTCCTCACTCACTCAAAGCTTGCGCAGGTCGTTACAGAACTGCATGGAGATAGCGACGCCGAGATGACGGAGGCAGCAGACTCTGACTCCGAGATGGAGACACAGGACACATCAGAGGGGGAATCCTTGGGCCCACGGGCCGTGGATGTACAACCGTTAGGCCGTTCATCACGGAAGCGCCGGTCTCTGTCTCGTTACACGCCGCCCAATCCACGCCTCGTGCAAATGGTGTCCGGCCTGCGGCAAAACGAGTCCGACTCCCTCCTTCGCCAGGGTCTTCGATGGATTCCTTGGACTTTGGGGGGGAGAAATGTTATAACCTGCCTGCTTACCATTGGCTGGGGACTAATCCTGTGGGAGTATGAGCTTCCCCAATGAGGGGGCAGAGAAATCATTAGCAGACTCCCTGTATAAATAAAGCTGGCCAGTTTGGAACCAGCCAGGAAGGAGTGAGCAGCAAGCAAAGTTGCTGCTGCTGTTGTGTATAATATATATATATATATATATATATATGTTATAGTAAATAAATGTTATTTCTTTGTATCCTTAAAACTCGTGCTGGATTCTTCGTGGCCCTCACAAAAATTAGTATGATTAAGTTTTATCTGATAGGAAACTAGATATAATGGCCATATTTCACTTAGTTGATTAATGTTGCTTTATTTTCTGGTTAGGACACTTTCATTGCAGTGGCATATTGTTATCAGATTGTAGATCATACACTTTCTCAAAAACATGTTGTACATTTTCATTTATATTCCCAAAAGAAAATTACATTCAATCTGGGTTTTCCTGTTTCATACAAACACTATGTGCTAATGTTTGGATGAAATCCTTTGAATAATTAACCACAGAAAGGACATATTTCTTGAAAAATTGAAATTCTGCCAGTAGTAGTCTGTTTATTTGATTTCAGCATTGTCACCAATTTTGGCTGCCAAAAATGTTGTTTGTTCGAATTCAAAAATGTAGATTGACTATCAAGATGAATTGAAAGCATTTTTAAATTAATCACAGTGAACTTGGATTCCATAAAGAGCTAATTGGTTATATTTGCTAAATAAACATCCTGTACCCAAGAAGTAGGAACTCTAGCATTCATTATTTTAGCAATCTCAGCATCCATCATAAAACATTATAGCACGGAGTGCGACTAACTTAGTTCCATACCCAAGTTTCCATACCCAAGTTTTTTTTCCCCACAACCCATGGGTACATGTATGATTGCCTTTCAAAAGTTCTAGTAGAAACTGATTCCACCACCTTCTATATTCTATATTATATACTATATTCTTCAGTCTGAAGATATTTCTCCTAATTTTCCCTTTAGTACTTGAGTCAATTATTTTAAATCTGTGTCCTCAGGTTACCAACCCGTATGCCAGAAGAAATAGTTTTATGAAAACCCTACATCAAATAGTTTTATGAAAACCCTACATCATTTTGAATACCTCTATTAAGTCTCCCTTTAACCTTCTCTGCTCTAAAGAGGATGATTCAGGCCATGATTCAGCACCCTTGAATCACAAGGTTGTGGGTTCAAGTCCCTCTGCAGGATTTGAGCACAAAAATCAAGGCTGGCACTCCACTTGAGTTGCAGTCTTTCAGATGAGACATTGAAGTGAGGCTTTGTCTGTCCTTTCAATCGGACATGCAAGATCCTACGGCACTATTTAAAAGAAGTGTTGGTGCCCTGGCCAATATTTATCCCTCAGCCAACGTCACAAAAACAGATAAATTAAAGAATGTGGAAGCATTGGAAAGGGTGCAAAGGAGATTTACCAGGATGCTGCCTGGTTTGCTGGATAGGTCTTATGAGGAAAGGTTGAGGGAGCTAGTGCTTTTCTCTTTGGAGAGGAGGAGGATGAGAGGCGACTTAATAGAGGTTTATAAGATGATGAGGGGGATAGATAGAGTGGATGTTCAGAGACTCTTTCTTCGGGTGGATGTAACTGTTACAAGGTTCAGGGTGGGAGATATAGGAGGGATGTCCGAGGTAGGTTCTTTACTCAGAGTGGTTAGGGTGTGGAATGGACTGCCTGCTGTGATAGTGGAGTCGGACACTTTAGGAACTTTCAAGCGGTTATTGGATAGGCACATGGAGCATACCAGAATGACAGGGAGTGGGATAGCTTGATCTTGGTTTCGGACAATGGTTGGCACAACATCGAGGGCCGAAGGGCCTGTTCTGTGCGGTACTGTTCTATGTTCTATCTGATGATTATCACATTGCTATTTGTGGAAACTTGTTATGTGTAAATTGGCTAATACGTTTCTACAGTGACTCCACTTTAGAATAGTGTTTCATTGGCTGTAAAACTCTTTGAAACCTCCTGTGGTCAGAAAAAGCGCCATATAAATGCAAGTCTTTTTTTCTTTCCAGCGTCTCTAAACAGTGAAGTCATCTCGTATCCCTGGTAACCCACCTCTTGTTCTCTCAGGATGTTGACATGCTTCTGAAAGATAATGCCCAAAATTTAACACAGCGCTCAAGCTGAAGCCTGACCAGAGATTTGTAAATGTTTAGCATGACTTTCTTGTTTTGTATTCACTGCCCTTATTTCCAAGTCCCCCATCACCTTGAAAGATTTGAAAATCTTTTCTTGAGGGAGTTCTGAATGTTCATTTGGCTGACTGGGTGTTGTAGAGCTGAAGTGAGTTATTATTCATATAGGAAAGATCTCAAGGGCCAGCTTAGCTCAGTTGGCTGGACAGCTGATTCGTGATGCAGAGCGCGGCCAATCCCTGTATGGGCTTATCAACCTTGCCCCTCGTCTGAGGTGTGGTGATCCTCAGAGTAAATCACCATCAGTCAGCTGTCCCGCTCAAAGGAGAAAGCAGCCTATTGTCACCTGGGACTTTCCTTATTTACTCCTTAAAAAATCATTGTTCAATCCTTCTGCATCTTTTAAGTTGATAGGCTCTGAAATTATAGGGAACCTGTGAAGCAATAACTTAAAATATCTGTGATTTTTGAAACTCACACTTACAATTAACTTACACTTAAAATGGCTGTGATTTTGGAAACTTACACTTGTCTCCGAAAAATAAATGTACAAAATGGCGCTTTGAACATCAATATCTTTCTATTATCTTTCTTTTTGCTATCCTTTCTGTTATCATATTGTTAGCTTAAAATAAAACCTTGAGAACCTATAGACCAGGAAAGGTGTGACATACAAGGTTTCTTTTTCTCTTGAAAAACAGCAGAGGGTGCCCTTATGAAAGGTTTTTATTGGTCATACAGGGAGGCTCTGCATAATGGCCACAGCTTTTCCAACTAACTCGATTGCCATTAACATGAGATTTATTGAGAGCACCAAGATGGCTGGGTGTTTTTAAAAATTAAATTTCAGTTGTAAATATTTTCATTGGTTTCACTTTATTCACGCGTGCATCATCAAGTTACTGACCATACATACACATAATTGCACAAAGCAGGCTGGTGCTGCCACCTTTTAAAAATGTGAACAGGGTGCAACGAGTTTCTCGCGCACTGCTGCCTTTATCTTGAAGGTAGGATTTTTAAAAAGGTTTTACGTTAACTGTCATAATGTACACCAGTATATCATGGTGCAGGCACACAAACACACTGATGGACATGCAGTGGGACCAATCAGCATACACAACACCGCAGCCAATCACCAGTGAGAGCACACGCACTATAAAGACAGGGGACAGGAGAGTTCCCGCTCATTCTAGTAGCAGCCAGCTCGGAGCACAGAGCTCACAGCCTGCAACACAGACATTCACCATGTGCTGAGTGCCACCTGGTTAGGACTAGGCAAGGGTCAACAGTTAAAGCTGGTATTGCATTTACCCACAGTTCAAATATGTTAATATCGTTAACCTTATAATAAAATAGAGTTGCACCACTTCCAGTGTTGGTGACCTGTTTGTGATCCAGAACACCCAACACATCATTAACTATTCTGGTGATTGAGTCAGAACCATCTGAAATCTCTAACACTAACTCAGTTTCAAAGGATTCCAGACACATTGGATGTACAAACTTCCCGGCCGTTCCTGCTTAGTCAGTGTGTGGGACCTTCTGAGGGGTCCCTCACCGTACATTTGAGTACATTAGATGGGTCGTTTTTTGTACAGTGTGTGCAGGAGGGTTTCCTGACACAATATGTTGACAGGCCAACAAGAGGCGAGGCCACGTTGGATTTGGTTTTGGGTAATGAACCAGGCCAGGTGTTGGATTTGGAGGTAGGAGAGCACTTTGGGGACAGTGACCACAATTCGGTGACGTTTACGTTAATGATGGAAAGGGATAAGTATACACCGCAGGGCAAGAGTTATAGCTGGGGGAAGGGCAATTATGATGCCATTAGACGTGACTTGGGGGGGATAAGGTGGAGAAGTAGGCTGCAAGTGTTGGGCACACTGGATAAGTGGAGCTTGTTCAAGGATCAGCTACTGCATGTTCTTGATAAGTATGTACCAGTCAGGCAGGGAGGAAGGCGTCGAGCGAGGGAACCGTGGTTTACCAAAGAAGTGGAATCTCTTGTTAAGAGGAAGAAGGAGGCCTATGTGAAGATGAGGTGTGAAGTTTCAGTTGGGGTGATGGATAGTTACAAGGTAGCGAGGAAGGATCTAAAGAGAGAGCTAAGACGAGCAAGGAGGGGACATGAGAAGTATTTGGCAGGTAGGATCAAGGAAAACCCAAAAGCTTTCTATAGGTATGTCAGGAATAAGCGAATGACTAGGGAAAGAGTAGGACCAGTCAAGGACAGGGATGGGAAGTTGTGTGTGGAGTCTGAAGAGATAGGCGAGTTACTAAATGAATATTTTTCGTCAGTATTCACTCAGGAAAAAGATAATGTTGTGGAGGAGAATGCTGAGCCCCAGGCTAATAGAATAGATGGCATTGAGGTACGTAGGGAAGAGGTGTTGGCAATTCTGGACAGGCTGAAAATAGATAAGTCCCCGGGACCTGATGGGATTTATCCTAGGATTCACTGGGAGGCCAGGGAAGAGATTGCTGGACCTTTGGCTTTGATTTTTATGTCATCATTGGCTACAGGAATAGTGCCAGAGGACTGGAGGATAGCAAATGTGGTCCATTTGTTCAAAAAGGGGAGCAGAGACAACCCCGGCAACTATAGACCGGTGAGCCTCACGTCTGTAGTGGGTAAAGTCTTGGAGGGGATTATAAGAGACAAGATTTATAATCATCTAGATAGGAATAATATGATCAGGGATAGTCAGCATGGCTTTGTGAAGGGTAGGTCATGCCTCACAAACCTTATCGAGTTCTTTGAGAAGGTGATTGAACAGGTAGACGAGGGTAGAGCAGTTGATGTGGTGTATATGGATTTCAGCAAAGCGTTTGATAAGGTTCCCCACGTTAGGCTATTGCAGAAAATACGGAGGCTGGGGATTGAGGGTGATTTAGAGATGTGGATCAGAAATTGGCTAGCTGAAAGAAGACAGAGGGTGGTGGTTGATGGGAAATGTTCAGAATGGAGTTCAGTTACAAGTGGAGTACCACAAGGATCTGTTCTGGGGCCGTTGCTGTTTGTCATTTTTATCAATGACCTAGAGGAAGGCGCAGAAGGGTGGGTGAGTAAATTTGCAGACGATACTAAAGTCGGTGGTGTTGTCGATAGTGTGGAAGGATGTAGCAGGTTACAGAGGGATATAGATAAGCTGCAGAGCTGGGCTGAGAGGTGGCAAATGGAGTTTAATGTAGAGAAGTATGAGGTGATTCACTTTGGAAGGGATAACAGGAATGCGGAATATTTGGCTAATGGAAAAGTTCTTGAAAGTGTGGATGAGCAGAGGGATCTAGGTGTCCATGTACATAGATCCCTGAAAGTTACCACCCAGGTTGATAGGGTTGTGAAGAAGGCCTATGGCGTGTTGGCCTTTATTGGTAGAGGGATTGAGTTCCGGAGTCAGGAGGTCATGTTGCAGCTGTACAGAACTCTGGTACGGCCGCATTTGGAGTATTGCGTACAGTTCTGGTCACCGCATTATAGGAAGGACGTGGAGGCTTTGGAGCGGGTGCAGAGGAGATTTACCAGGATGTTGCCTAGTATGGACGGAAAATCTTATGAGGAAAGGCTGATGGACTTGAGGTTGTTTTCGTTGGAGAGAAGAAGGTTAAGAGGAGACTTAATAGAGGCATACAAAATGATCAGGGGGTTGGATAGGGTGGACAGTGAGAGCCTTCTCCCGCGGATGGAAATGGCTGGCACGAGGGGACATAGCTTTAAACTGAGGGGTAATAGATATAGGACAGAGGTCAGAGGTAGGTTCTTTACGCAAAGAGTAGTGAGGCCGTGGAATGCCCTACCTGCTACAGTAGTGAACTCGCCAACATTGAGGGCATTTAAAAGTTTATTGGATAAACATATGGATGATAATGGCATAGTGTAGGTTAGATGGCTTTTGTTTCGGTGCAACATTGTGGGCTGAAGGGCCTGTACTGCGCTGTATTGTTCTATGTTCTATGTTCACCGTCTCGGTGCGACCATCAGGCGATATGGGCCCATTTATTGCAGTTTTGAAATAAAAAACCCTCAACAGCTTCGGGTAGAGAATTCCAAATTTCTGTGTGCTTTGTATCCAGTTCTAATTTGCATGTTATACTCACTGTTGCTGAGGAGATAGTTCCTCTCTTGAAATAACCCTTTTCTCACTTGAGGAATTTTTCACTCTATTCCTCCAACAAATAGGTTTATCTAAATTGCAGACGAAGCATGTTTTCGACTAGCATTTTACCCTAATGATTTGGATTTAGGATGTAAAAGAGAAACTATTGGATAAGTGTTTGTGAATGTGCCTTGTATGCTAGTGTGAAAAGTAGTTTTTTTACTTTGCAGAGCAGCCATATGCTTACAATAGTGCCTGATTGTCGCTATTATAAGATGTGTTCACAAACAGTATTGGCATCTTAGACAGCAAACACCGAGACAAACGTAGGAGCTATTGTAAGCTGCATCATGGCCTGTAGTGACAGCTGTTGACCGTTCTGAATCTACATGAGCTGAAAGGAGACGCCACAGCAGAAATCTGACCAGAGCCCAGATGTCTGCAGTAGTATTGGTGAAGAAGTAAATGATGCTGACAGCTGTTCAGGACACATTGTAAGAAATGAACTGTTGGAACAAATGTGAAAAAAATTATTTACACCAGTGATAGAAATTATACACTTATTATCCCTCCTCACCAAATTTTTGTTACAGTGTGATACTTTTTCTCAGCTTATGACTCTTCATATTAATGCCTATATTTTGAACCATGACGAGGCTTTCCAGGCAAGATGCAACAAATAAGCACTTGCCACAGCTGAAATGAGATTCCACGTGTGTTGCACATGTAAAGTTGAACATTAAGGATAGTCAGTACAGGAATGTATAATAATGTCAGATCAGACTATTGAAATGTTATCTGACAGTTTTAAAAATAGGAATCTAGGATAATTGGGATTGAAAAGTTCAAATCTTACTTTTCAGTTGTACAAAGAACAAAGAAATGTACAGCACAGGAACAGGCCCTTCGGCCCTCCAAGCCCGTGCCGACCATACTGCCCGACTAAACTACAATCTTCTACACTTCCTGGGTCCATATCCTTCTATTCCCATCCTATTCATATATTTGTCAAGATGCCCCTTAAATGTCCCTATCGTCCCTGCTTCCACTACCTCCTCCGATAGTGAGTTCCAGGCACCCACTACCCTCTGCGTAAAAAACTTGCCTCGTACATCTACTCTAAACCTTGCCCCTCTCACCTTAAACCTATGCCCCCTAGTAATTGACCCCTCTACCCTGGGGAAAAGCCTCTGACTATCCACTCTGTCTATGCCCCTCATAATTTTGTATACCTCTATCAGGTCGCCCCTCAACCTCCTTCGTTCCAGTGAGAACAAACCGAGTTTATTCAATCGCTCCTCATAGCTTATGCCCTCCATACCAGGCAACATTCTGGTAAATCTCTTCTGCACCCTCTCTAAAGCCTCCACATCCTTCTGGTAGTGTGGCGACCAGAATTGAACACTATACTCCAAGTGTGGCCTAACTAAGGTTCTATACAGCTGCAACATGACTTGCCAATTCTTATACTCAATGCCCCGGCCAATGAAGGCAAGCATGCCGTATGCCTTCTTGACTACCTTCTCCACCTGTGTTGCCCCTTTCAATGACCTGTGGACCTGTACTCCTAGATCTCTTTGACTTTCAATACTCTTGAGGGTTCTACCATTCACTGTATATTCCCTACCTGCATTAGCTCTTCCAAAATGCATTACCTCACATTTGTCCGGATTAAACTCCATCTGCCATCTCTCCGCCCAAGTCTCCAGACAATCTAAATCCTGCTGTATCCTCAGACAGTCCTCATCGCTATCCGCAATTCCACCAACCTTTGTGTCGTCTGCAAACTTACTAATCAGACCAGTTATATTTTCCTCCAAATCATTTATATATACTACAAAGAGCAAAGGTCCCAGCACTGATCCCTGTGGAACACCACTGGTCACAGCCCTCCAATTAGAAAAGCATCCCTCCATTGCTACCCTCTGCCTTCTATGGCCTAGCCAGTTCTGTATCCACCTTGCCAGTTCACCCCTGATCCCGTGTGACTTCGCCTTTTGTACTAGTCTACCATGAGGGACCTTGTCAAAGGCCTTACTGAAGTCCATATAGACAACATCTACTGCCCTACCTGCATCAATCATCTTAGTGACCTCCTCGAAAAACTCTATCAAGTTAGTGAGACACGACCTCCCCTTCACAAAACCGTGCTGCCTCTCACTAATACGTCCATTTGCTTCCAAATGGGAGTAGATCCTGTCTCGAAGAATTCTCTCCAGTAATTTCCCTACCACTGAAGTAAGGCTCACCGGCCTGTAGTTCCCGGGATTATCCTTGCTACCCTTCTTAAACAGAGGAACAACATTGGCTATTCTCCAGTCTAATCTTGGAAATGTTTTCAGCTTTTATCTTTTATGCAATATTCATTTTTGTAATGAATATATTAATACCTCATTAAACAATATACTACAGTGCATTTTACTGCAGTAAATTATGCAGTCATTGGTTCAGTTGAAATGAATGCAATAACTGCTTTAGAGCTTCTTCCAAAGATAAAATATATAAGACAGATGTCAGAGGTATGTTCTTTACTCAGAGAGTAGTAAGGGCGTGGAATGCCCTGCCTGCAACAGTAGTGGACTCGCCAACACTAAGGGCATTCGAATGGTCATTGGATAGACATATGGACGATAAGGGAATAGTGTAGATGGGCCTTAGAGTGGTTTCACAGGTCGGCACAACATCGAGGGCCGAAGGGCCTGTACTGCGCTGTAATGTTCTATATGAGAACGTCACTCTATAAAAAGAATCTCTGCAACCGGCTATGGGCAGCACGGTAGCATTGTGGGTAGCACAATTGCTTCACAGCTCCAGGGTCCCAGGTTCGATTCCTGACTTGGGTCACTGTCTGTGCGGAGTCTGCACATCCCCCCGTGTGTGCGTGGGTTTCCTCCGGGTGCTCCGGTTTCCTCCCACAGTCCAAAGTGTGCAGGTTAGGGGGATTGGCCATGCTAAATTGCCATAGTGTCCAAAATTGCCCATAGTGTTGGGTGAGGTTACTGGGTTATGGGGATAGGGTGGAGGTGTGGACCTTGGGTAGGGTGCTCTTTCTAAGAGCCGGTGCAGACTCGATGGGCCGAATGGCTTCCTTCTGCACTATAAATTCTATGATCTATCAGTGTGTCATCTGCACAAGTAACTTGTTCCCTGTGGGAAGGATATTTAAAAACAAATGACGATAAATAAATGATTTAATGTCCTGAGGCACATCCTGCCATCTATATATATATATATATATATATATATATTAGGGCGTGATTGAACACAATTTCTAAGTTCATATGTGGCGGGTTTTTCAGGGAGTTACCTGCCGGCGAATTGCCCACTGTTTTCCAATGACTCTTAGTCACTTTTTGGGGCCCTGGGGAGTTTCTGTCCGGTTTAGCCCACACTTAGGGCATGATTCTCCGGCCTCGTTACGCATGAGCAAGAGCGTAACGAGGCTGGTGAATAGCGGGAGAGGCCAAAAAAGAGATCTGCGCCAACCAGTTTGTTCTGCAACCGGCACGCTCCCATAGGTGAAATCAGGATCTTGCCCTAGCGGGGCAAGAAACCAATTAACACCACTTAAGCCCCACTTCCATACAATTAAAGAGAGCGACCCCATATCCAACAGCCTCCCGTCATTCAGCGTCCTCCCCAGCAAGTAGTCACGCTGGCGCCATAGTACGCCTTTTGAAAAATGTGAACCTGGTGGAAGAGGTTCTGTGGGGAGCCGAGGGGTGAATAGCCATCCTTTCTCACAGGAAAAGAGCCCAGGGGGCTGGACTTGCCACTCCATTGCTTGGTGCGGGGTGTGGGACTCTCCTGGGATGAGGGGGGTGCGTTGTGGAGATGGACAAAGGGTCCAGGGGTCAACCCGCATTGCAGTAGGAAGTGATAGAGGCATCATAATGGTTTTACAAAAAGGTGTTAAACGTGTTATATAAACCCCACTCCCGATGGTGCCACAACCCCAAGCCCCATCCCTCCTCCCCAACCCCTACCTATCCCCTCCCCTGGTGCCCTCAGTGATCCTCGGCGTGCTTTGCCCTCAAAACTCTACCACTACATCTTGGTGTTTCCCCAGAATGCACATCAGAGGTGGAGGCAGCCAGTTGCTTATTTCGTCCCCTGATATTCTATGCCCCTGGCGGGCGTCCTCTGGGGGCTCTGGGGTAGGAGGGCCCCGGCTCACTTGTCGGCAGCATGTGCACTGCCATGCTCCTGTCCCGTGTGCTGATTGCGAGATGCGACCTCATCATAGTGGTGGAACCTGGGGGAGCTGGTGGCCACCGTCGTCATTCCATGAGATGGGTACGGCTTGGCACCCGGCACCCCTGCTCCCGACCGGTACCCGTAGGGCCATGGGGTTCACTTTGGGACGGAAGAGCAGCTGGTTCGAGCCCCAACTGCCCCTGCATCATCTGACTCTGCCAGACCTGGTGGTTCTCCATGGTCTGCGCCATGGTGTCGACACCCTCAGCGATGCTCCTCAGTGATTGAGCCATGCTCTGCCGCACCTCAGCCATATCCATCTGAGAGTGGAGCATCTCATCCTGCAGAATCTCATCAAGGTCAGCCTGGTACTGGGAGACATCCCCAGCCAATCAGATATTCTGCCGAGAACCTCGGCCATGGCCGTCACCGATTGCACGACGCCTTGGACACCTTCACTCATGTGCACCAGGCTCTCCACTGCGGTCGCCACCCTAGCAATGTTGGCCTCGGTGCCACTCATTGCCGGCGCCATCTCCTGCGCCCCTCGCCTCTGGGACTCCCCCAAGCAGCTATGCATCTGCTGGAGTGATGCTGACATCTCCCTCTGAACAACCAGGTTGACTCTATGAACATAGAACATACAGTGCTGAAGGAGGCCATTCGGCCCATTGAGTCGGCACCAACCCACTTCAAGCCCTCACTTGCACCCTACCCCGGAACCCAATAACCCCTCCTAACCTTTTTGGACACTAAGGGCAATTTGGCATGGCCAATCCACCTAACCTGCACGTCTTTGGACTGTGGGAGGAAACCGGAGGCAACCCACGCACACCCGGGGAGAATGTGCAGACTCCACACAAACGGTGACGCAAGCTGGGAATCAAACCTGGGACCCTGGAACTGTGAAGCACCTGTGTTAACCACTGTGCTACCGTGCTGCACTGGGCTACCGTGCTGCTCTCTCCATCAGCTCTGGGCACCTCTGTACCAGACACAGCATCAGGCTGGGACCCAGCTGTGTCCTGGGATCCAGCAAACCTCCAACTGCAGTCTCACCTGGGGATTCCTGCCTCCACCTTGATGTGCATCATCGGCACTGTGGTGCTCACCAGATTGTGCCCCAGAAGCCTGTCCACTAGCATGTCCCACCGAGTGTGTGCGTATCTGCGCTGGTGGAGGGTGGGGCTGACAGCTGTGCCGCGACCACGGTTGCATCCTCTGAGCTTTCCTTGGAATCATGAGAGGGTACCGTCCGGGATGGGCCGGTTCCGTCGGCTGGAGAACTTGTGCGTGAATGTACATGTGGTCTATGGGAGGGATGGGTCAGTCAGTAAGGCAATAACAACTCGCGTTTGACAGGTACTCTGGGTGGAGCCCGGTGATTGCTCACCACTGCCAGCTTCCACATGGCTGAGCAATCTGTCCTCGGCCACAGCGGTCACCGTCAAGGCTCGCTCCTCGAAGGCGGTGAGAGTTCTTATGTCTGCCACCCCTCCGCCAGTCTGGGCCGCCTCCTGGTGATTACGGGAGAGCTTTTCCTGAGGAGACACACACACGGCATCGTTAGCCATACACGTAGTTCACAGTGGTGGGAGAGGGGGTGTGAAAGTGGAGGGAGGGCTGGGGGTCGCATCGGGGGTTTGGGGGAAGGATGCCCCTATTGGTGGGGGTTGAGGGGGTGCATTGGTGTCTACTCACTCGTTGATCTCCTTCCTGCCAGTCCTCCTGGTCATATTCCCCGAGTTGACAGCTGCCGCTACCTCATCCCAGGCAGCACTGCCTGCATTGTGGATTACCCTCCAGGACCCTCGGGGGGGGGGGGGGGGGGGGGGGACGACAGGACTTCCTTTCTGGCCTCCACTGCGTCTCGGAGCCTCCCCAGGTCAACATCTCCGAATCTTGGGGCTGTTCACCTGGGCGCCATTGTTGCGAGCTGGCTGGAGTGCGCTGAGCCGGGTGGGCTGAGCAAGTGCAGCTTAAGTGCTGCTTGATCTTGTTAACGGCGGGCTGGCGAGCCCGGCCCCGGTGAATCAGCTGGCGAGCCTTCATTTAAGTGGACCAATTAACATTGAATTGTGTTGCTGATCTCGCTGGGCCGAGTGCTGCGAACCTTGCGGGAATTCCCGCTCTCTACCACACGTAGACATTTTTCTGGAGAATTGCACCCTTAGAATTTTTTCAACACTGGGGAGCTGAACTCTGAGACAGGGCCGGCATTTTGAAAAGGTGCCCAGATCGCCCCACACGTGGGCAGTACTCTACACCCTCCAAGTGAGGACATCCCACTATGGGGTCCCTGGGGGCCCCCATCTTCACGCCCCCCCCAAGACTCTTTACAGCACCCCTTCCTTTCAACCCTCACCCAACAACGGCAGCACGGTGGCACAGTGGTTAGCATTGCTGCCTCACGGCGCCAAGGTCCCAGGTTCGATCCCGGCTCTGGGTCACTGTCCGTGTGGAGTTTGCACATTCTCCCCGTGTTTGTGTGGGTTTTGCCACCACAACCCAAAGATGTGCAGGGTAGGTGAATTGGCCACACTAAATTGCCCCTTAATTGGAAAAAAATGAATTGGGTACTCTAAATTTTTAAAAAAAACCTCGCCCAACAGCCCCCGATCTCCTGGAGACCCCTACTTCTCTACCCTGTATACCCTCGCCCTTCGAACCCTCCCTCCACCCTCCTTTCATGGGCTTGACCACCCCTAGGCTCCTGACCCTTGGCAGTGCCACACTGGCACTCTTGCACTGGCACGTTTTGCACTCACGCAAGCCTAACGCGCGCCCATAATCAAACAGAATTTTAATGGTAGAAGTGTTTGAGTAACTAGATTGACTTGAATAATTCTAAGACTGCAAAACAAATCAAGTTTTACTTCAGTAATATGGATTGGGCTGAGTTGAAACAAAACCATAGTTTCACCGTTTTTGGTGCTTTATGTTCCATTTTTCCCCCTTTTCTGACTTTCCATGAAGTAGACGCTTAGGTAGGATTGGAAGAATAAAAAGGAAACATATCGCTCTTTTATTGACTACTCATAGAAGAGAGTCATAGAAGTTTACAGCATGGAAACAGGCCCTTCAGCCCAATTTGTTCATGCCGCCCAGTTTTCACCACTAAGCTAGTTCCAATTGCCCGCATTTGGCCCATAACCCTCTATACCCAGCTTTCCCATATAACTGTCTAAATGCTTTTTGAAAGACAAAATTGTACCCGCCTCTGCGACTGCCTCCAGCAGCTCGTTTCAGACACTCACCACCCTCTGTGAAAGAATTGCTTCCCTGGACCCTTTTGTATCTCTCCCCTTTTACCTTAAACCTTTGCCCTCTAGTTTTAGACGCCCCTACTTTTGGGAAAAGATGTTGATTATCTACCTAACCTATGTGCCTCATTATTTTATAGACTTCTATGAAATCACCCCTAAGCCTCCTACACACCAGAGGGAAAAAATCCCAGTCTATCCAGCCTCTCCTTATAACTCAATCCATCAAGTCCCGATAGCATCCTAGTAAATCTTTTCTGCACTCTTTCTAGTTTAATAATATCCTTTCTATGATAGGGCGACCAGAACTGTACACAGTATTCCAAGTGTGGCCTTACTAATGTCTTTTACAACTTCAACGAAACGTCCCAACTTCTGTATTTAATGTTCTGACCAATGAAACCAAGCATGCCGAATGCCTCCTTCATCACTCTGTCCTGCTGTGACTCCACTTTCAAGGAGCTATTAACCTGTATTCCTAGATATTTATTCTATAACTCTCCCCAACACCTTACTATTAACCGAGTAGTTCCTATCCCAATTCGATCTACCAAAATGCATCACCTCAAATTTATCTAAATTAAACTCCATCTGCCATTCATCGGCCCACTGACCCAATTTATCAAGACCCTGTTACAATCCTAGATAACCTTCTTCACTGTCCACTATGCCAACAATCTTGGTGTCATCGGCAAACTTACTAACCATGCCTCCTAAATTCGCATCCAAATCATTAATATAAGTAACAAATAACAGTGGATTCAGCACTGATCCCTGAGGCACACCGCTGATCACAGGCCTCCAATTTGAAAAGCAACCATCTACAACCGCCCTTCGTCAAGCCAATTCTGTATCCAATTGGCTACCTCACCCTTGATCCTGTGAGATTTAACCTGATGCAAAAACCTTCTATGCGGTACCTTGTCAAAGGCCTTGCATAAGTCCATGTAGACGACGTTGACTGCACTGCCCTCATCTACCTTCTTGGTTACCCTTTCAAAAAACTCTTATCAAATTTGTGAACATGATTTTCCACTCACAACGCCATGCTGACTGTCCTAATCAGTCCTTGACTCTCTAAAAGCCTGTAGATCCTGTCTCAGAATACCTTTTGACAACTTATCCACCACGTACGCTTGGCTCGCCGGTACCCAGACTTTTCCCTGCGGCTTTTTTGAACAAAGGCACAACATTTGCTACCCTCCAATCTTCAACCTGTGGCTATCGACGATTCAAATATGTCTGCAATATTTGAATATTGGAATATAGGGAATATAGGGAACCCGCAATTTCCTCCCTAGCCTTCCACAACGTCCTGGGATATACTTCATCAGGTCCTGGGGATTTATAAACCTTGATGCGCTTTAAGACTTCCAGCACCTCCTTATCTATAATATGTACACTCTCCAAGACATCACTATTTATTTCCCCAAGTTCCCTAATATTAATGCCTTTCTCAACAATGAATATCGATGAGAAATGTTCGTTTAGGATCCCACCCATCTCTTGTAGATCCGCACATAGATGACCTTGTAGATCTTTAAAAGGCCCTATTCTCTCTCTCGTTACTCATTTGCCCTTTATGTATTTGTAGAAGTTCTTTGGATTTTCCTTTGCCGTATCTGCCAAAGCAATCCCAATTACCCCTTTTTGCCCTCCTGATTTCACTCTTAACTCTATTCCAAAAACCTCTAAACTCTTCGAGCGATCCACTTGATCCCAGCTGCCAATGAATGTCATATGCCTCCTTCTTCTTTTTGACCAGGGCCTCAATATCCCGAGTCATCTTGGGTTCCCTACTTCAACAGCCTTGCCCTTCACTCTAACATGCATGTGCTTACCCTGAACCCTGGTTAATACACTTTTGAAAGCCTCCCACTTACCAGCCGTCCCTTTGCCTGCCAATAGACACCCCAATCAACTTTTGAAAGTTCCTGTCTAATACCATCAAAATTGGCCTTGCCCTAATTTAGAATTTAGACTTTTGGGCCAGACCTATCACCTCCATAGCTATTTTAAAACGAATGGAATTATGGTCACTGCTCCCAAAGTGATTCCTCGCTAACACTTCTATCAGCTGCCCTTCCTTATTTCCCAAGGAGGTCAAGTTTTGCCCTCTCTCTAGTCAGGCCATCCACATACTGAGTGAGAAATTCCTCCTGAATACACTCAACAAATTTCCTAAGCCCCTAATGCTATGGCGGTCCCAGTCAATGTTGGGAAAGTTAATGTCCTCAACTATTACCACCCTATTTTCTTGCAGCCATTTGTTATATCCCTCCATATTTGCTCCTCAATTTTCCACTGACTATTTGGGGCCTGTAGTACAATGTAGTACTGGATGTTTCAAAGCACTTTACAGTTTATGAAGTACTTTTTGAAGTTTAGTCACTTTTGTAAACTAGGAAATTTTATGGCTCATAAGCACCCTAAATGTGTCCTCATGATAACTAATTTAAATAGTTCAGTGTATCCTAGAATGATTGAATGGTTACAGCATTGAAGGAAGTGTCTGTGCCAACTCTCTTCAAGGGAAACTGATAGTCCCACTCCACTGCCCGTTCCCCATAGTCTTGCAATTAGTTTCTCTTCAGGTGAAAATAATTGCAAGATTCCCTGGGAGCAGTTACCTCAAGAAACATTGTCAGTAGAACCTGAGATCTTCCTGGTTTGCATGACGAGGCGGGATTCTCCATCCATTCATGGCAGCGGAATTCTCCATCCATTCTCTGGTCTAGCTGCAGTGAATGGGAGATTTGGCATGGTGTCAAATTCTCTGTCCTCTGCGGCGAACTCACAGCGGGGAATCCCAGCCTATGTTTCTAGCTGAACAAACTCACCTAGGGAGGCCCTCCGGTACATTTATAGTTGGTATCAAAATTTGGGATCCCCTGAGACCAGAATCACAAATACTTCACTGACATTACAGATTCCATGCAAAGGATGTTTTGGTGTAACTTCAGCCACCATTTAACACCATTCCTTTGCCTGCTGTGCTGTTATGACGATGCATTCCTTTGGATCAAAGTTCCTTTGGAGAATAGTGTGTGGATAAAACTTTTAAAACATTCTCCAGGCAATTGTGTGACAGAATAACTGGAGACAGTAAATCATGAACATCCTCGACTTCAGAAAGAGCGGATATTCTTTTGTTCCACTGTTGCCAACCACGCGTACCTCACTACACTGAAGGTACAGGCAGACCTCAATTTGTGGGTGTTTGAGTGACTAGACGGGCGTCATTCTCCGACCCCCCGCCGGGTCGGAGAATGGCCGTTGGCCGCCGTGAATCCCGCCCCCGCCCCCGCCGAAGTCTCCGCTCCCGGAGATTGGGCGGGGGCGGGAATCCAGCCGCGCCGGTTGGCGGGACCCCCCGCTGGATTCTCCGGCCCGGATGGGCCGAAGTCCCGCCCAGAAACTGCCTGTCCCGCCGACGTAAATCAAACCTGGTATTTACCGGCGGGACCAGGCAGCGTGGGCGGGCTCCGGGGTCCTGGGGGGGGGCGCGGGGCGATCTGACCCCGGGGGGTGCCCCCACGGTGGCCTGGCCCGCGATCGGGGCCCACCGATCCGCGGGCGGGCCTGTGCCGTGGGGGCACTCTTTCCCTTCCGCCTCCGCTACGGCCTCCACCATGGCGGAGGCGGAAGAGACTCTCCCCACTGCGCATGCGCGGGAAACTTTCGGCGGCCGCTGACGCTCCCGCGCATGCGCGGGGAAACTGACAGCGGCCGCTGACGCTCCCGCGCATGCGCCGCATTTCCGCGCCAGCTGGCGGGGCAACAAACGCCATTTCCGCCAGCTGGCGGGGCGGAAATCCCTCCGGCGTCGGCCTAGCCCCTCAATGTTGGGGCTAGGCCGCCAAAGATGCGGAGACTTCCGCACCTTTTTGCCGGCGCGATGCCCGTCTGATTTGCGCCGGCTTTGGCGCCAGTCGGCGGGCATCCCGCCGTTGGGGGAGAATTTCGCCCGACATATCTGCTTTTTGAAAGGGAGTAGGGCATGTAATGGTTCTACTGTCAAGCTCCATTAATTTGATTACTTCTTTAAAAGTAATTTAATGTCCACAATCTTGCTTTCACGTAAGCTTGTTTTTTAATTGGTTAATTTCTGGGTTCCACATTTTATTTATTTTTTCTTGCTGATGGTTTGGAGTAAAAGATACTTGAAGAAAGAAATGACCATGTGGCTAATAAATTGAATCTTTAATGGTATTATTGTTTCTTAACTTTCTTCCTCCCATGTAACAAAAGAGAGTTTCCTTCCATCCACAATATGACGATCTGCCTCAAATTAAAGCCTTGGGTATCTGGAGGAACCTGCTTTGAATAAATATCAACCATTACAGAAGCAACTGCTTACATTCCTGTTGTGAGGGAATTTATGTATGGAGGGAAATTAACTAATTTGAGTGGAAATGTTGTTATCCAATCTTGCAAACTCTTAAAAGTAAATTTAAACAGCAGTAATTTTTGGGATGGGAGGCATTATTAATGTTGCTCATGGCATTAATTATTCCAAATTATTAAACCAGTTTTATATTTCTACGATTTCAGGCTTTCTCTGCACTGTACATTTGAAATGTTAAATATTGATCTGAGTCTTGCCTACTATTTCTTCTTGGTATGCTCTGCAAGCATTCGGCCAGTGGCTCTCATGGCCTTTTCTGGGACATCTGACATCCATGTCCTGGAATCCTTTTTCCCTGCCTGGATCTGAATTTTGACAGACTTCCCACAGAATGAATCTATGTACAGTCCTGATCTCCTAAGTGCTTCTAGTCTCTGCGTTGACCCCAATGTCATGCTGCCTCGCCTCTCAACGCCCACTCAATTCCAAAACCTCAGAATGCCCATTCTCTTCCTGTCTGTTGCTTTCTCTAACAAAATGGCATACCCTGAAGATTCAAATCCTTCTCTCGCTTAAGGCCTCAGACACCAGGATGATCATACATTGCATCAAATCTTTTATACCTTTCCTCATTTGATTCTTGTACCATTCACTGAACTGTTGCCATCTTGCGACATAGTGCTCAGGCACAGAAAAGTGAGTTTGCCAGTAAAGCAACAATTGTGAGAACTGTTTAAAGTCATTAGGAAATATGCAGTACAGGCAAATAACAAGTGGAAGAAAGACTTATGGGGAGCAGTGAAAGGTAAATAGTGAGCAAAAGAGTCAAACACAATGGTGGATTTTCCTTCTGGTGTCACAACACCAATGTTTGTAGAAATGTTGTGTCCTGACCCCACATTGCATTAGAAGCCATTAGACAAGCCAATTAATTAAGGACAATGGGGTCTCTGAAGACTGGAGGGCCAAAAGGAGATCTCCAGCAATGACGCAATGCAACCCCACCATCCGAATGACAGCTGTCAATCTATCTAGCAGAAAAGGACGCTACACCTTGAGGCAGTCTCTGAACACTTTCTATTAAAAACAGAACGAGAGGGCAGCACGGTGGCGCAGTGGTTAGCCTTGCTGCCTCACGGCGCCGAGGTCCCAGGTTCGATCCTGGCTCTGGGTCACTGTCCGTGTGGAGTTTGCATATTCGCCACGTGTTTGCGTGGGTTTCGCCCCCACAACCCAAAGATGTGCAGGCTAGGTGGATTGGCCACGCTAAATTGCCCCTTAATTGGAAAAAAATGAATTGGGTACTCTAAATTTTATTTTTTTTTAAATAGAAAGAGGCCTGTGGCTGCAGCTATGGTCATTGTGGTATGATGGCTGCAGCAAGGGGTTGGGCAGAAAGGTCTTTGAAAAGCCCACTAGAGCAGTACCCTTATCCTCCTCTCTCTTTCTCTCTCTCTCTCTTCTCTCCGCCCCCCCCCACACACACACACACACACACACACACAAAATCTAGTCTACTGCTAGGTGACCACCTTCTCTCTCTGGTCTGTGTTTTGCCCACATGCCGCATAGAAAAAATTCCAGTCGGCATTGGAGAGCGGTCTTAAGCAGGCCTTTATTGGATACCAGCTGCTTGGGGCCGGGTAACCATCCCACATATCGTACTGGTCTTTGGAAAATGGTTTAGGATTGGAACTGTGCAGTTGGGAAATTCCAGGTCTGCCTATCTCTGGTCCTGCCCCCATCAGGCTTCAAAACACCAGCCCAAAGAGAAATGAACAACATATCAACAGAGGAAACTAGTGCAATACCCTACTGTCCACCAGGAAAACCCTGCACCAACTCAGCCAGACAATGGGGACTTTCTACGAACACGGGGGGTGGGTGGGGCGGGGGGAAGCCAGCCGCCTGCTGGCTCACCAACTGAGAAAGCAGGCAACCACGAGGGAGATAGTGCTGGTGAAGGATAGCAAGGGTGGACTGGTAGCTAAACCAAAAAAGGTCAATGAAGTGTTCAAGGCCTTTACCGAGGGCTGTACATCTGAACCACCTGATGGAGAATTGGGGACGAAACAGTTCCTCGATGGACTGAACATGCCAGTCGTGGGTGATGATAAGAGGAGGGGGCTGGAAGCACCACTGGGAGAAGTCCTAGAGAGCATCAGCTCCATGCAGGCGGGGAAGGTACCAGCACCAGATGGGTTCAAGGCGGACATTTATAAAAGGTTTGCAGCAGCACTAGTCCAGCATTTGCGGGAGATGTTTGCAGACTTGCTGGCGAGGGGCACCCTGCTCAAATGCTAGCACAAACCATTATATCACTGATACCCAAGAAAGACAAAGATCCAACCGAATGTGGATCCCACAGGCCCATTTCCCTGCTCAATGTGAATGTGAAAATACTCACAAAAATCCTGGCTAGGCGACTGGAGAGCTGCGTATCAGAGGCCGTTGCAGGAGACCAGGCGGACTTTTGTTGAGGGTAAACTGTGAACATCAGGCGACTGCTGAACATGACAAAGACCCCATTTGGGCGTGGAAAAGGCCTCCGTCAGAGTCGAGTGGAAGCACCTCATTGAGGTACTAGAGCAATTTGATCTCTGGACAGGCTTCACCTCATGGGTGAAACTCCTGTACAACGCCTCCATGGCGTGTGTATGGACCAACACTGCCAGATCTGAATACTTCCAGCATGGAAAAGATCATGAAGCTTCTTAGAGAGTTTGGAGCCTTCTCTGGCTACAAACTCAACCTGAGAAAGAGTGAAGTCTTCCCTATGAACCCGAAAGTGGGAGGGGGAGAGCTGGGGGGATTACCATTCAAGCAAGCCCAATGCAAATTCTGCTATCTGGGGATCCAGATTGCCCACGACTGGACACGGATACACAAGTGGAACCTGACCAATCTGGCGGAGGAAGTAAAAAACGACCTACAGAGATGGGACACACACCCGCCCTTCCTAATGGGGAGGGTGGAGACGATCAAGATGAACGTGCTGCCAAGGTTTGTCTTCGTGTTCAGATCCATACTGATCTACATCCCCTTCTTTAACACGGTCAACAAAATGATTATGATGTTTTGTTGGGGGGAGGCGGTCAAGAAGAACCCAAGGATCCCCAGAAAGGCCCTGCAAAGAAAAAGAAGAGGGCTTGGCCCTCCCTAACCTACAGTACTACCACTGGGCAGCCATGGCAGAAAGAGTTAGGGGATGAGTGAGAACCGAAAATGGAATGGGTGAGGATGGAGGAGAGTTCCTGTACAGGGATGACCCTCTGAATCCTTGCTACAGCGGCACTCCCATTCCTGCCAGCTAAACACTCAACAAGCCCAGTGGTTGTAGCCACGTTCTGGACCTGGAATCAAATGAAACAGCACTTCGGCCTATCCAAAATGTCCACTATGACCCCATCTGCTGCAACCACATGTTGGACGCCACCTTTAAGATGTCCCCCCTCCCCCATCCTGCGTGGAGTAATCTATTGTAACCAGCAAACTAACAGAACCGGTTACACGGCCTTTGGCCCTGCCGGGCTATCACAAGCAAATAAGTAAAACCCTACTACAATGTAAAATAGACCAAGGAGGCAACGGAACACCTAAACAGGGTGGGTGGGTGGGAGAGGAGAGGGAGGGTGGGAATAACTGACAGTGGGGGAGGGGAAGGGGCGGGGAAAGGAACTGGACATGTGTAAATACACGATGATCACTTTCTGTCAACTATGTATGAACTGCAAAATTCTAATAAAAATATATATATTTTAAAATAGTGCAATACAAGTAGAAAAAAAAAGTTAAAGTAAGAAGGAAATAAACTGGTAGGAAGAGAAAAATAGTTACTTTTTTCCATGGAAAATCAACTATTTAATGCTGATCATTATTATTGTTTTCTTGCAGAGATACAATAGAAACTGTCACCGAATTATATAACCAAGTGGATGAGGGAATCCATCAGCTGGTTATGGTATCTAATACATGCATTCAAGAACTAGAGTTTCTGAAGGAGTTCAAAACACATGAAAGAGAGTTTAAGGAGGTAAGAGATTAGCAAACCAATTTAAGGAATGTGATTCACATAAATTCATGGTTGATTCACAAACGAGTCTTGATATATTGTAGTTGAAGTAACAGTCAAATGTTTTTGCTATATCAGAACATTGATATGATGAACATTAGGCTCAGGAGTGAGCCATTCATCCCCTTGAGCCTGCTCCACCATTCCACAAGATCATGGTTGATCTGTGTCTCAACTCCATTTGCCTGCCAATGTCCATATTCCTCATACAATTATATCTGCCTTGGCCTTGATAGATCCAATTCCACTAGCATTGATAACATTGGTGGAGAGATTATACAATTTGTGTGGAAAAAGTGCATTCTAGATTCCTGAACGACTTGACTCTAATTGTAAGATCATTTCCATTTGCCTTTGCTTTATTCTGTTCCTGTGAAGCATCTTAGGATGTTTTCTTATGCTCTGGAAACAGGAGGTGCTATTGTTGATTTGCTTACCAGAGGAACTAGTTTTGCCATTTTTTTTTACCTTCAATCCTTTTTAACATATTAGTCACATCAATGGGATCACTGCTTTACCGTCTATATTCAATTAAAAACTAGCCACGTTTATGCAGCAAGAACAGATGAAGCTAGAAAAACTCATCAGGTCTGCCAGCATTTATCAGGATATGCAGCCTGTCTTTGTCGTTCAACCCACTAAACTCTAGGATAGAATAATCTTTATTGTCACAAGTAGGTTTACATTATCACTGCAAGGAAGTTACTGTGAAAATTCCCTAGTCACCACACTCCGGCGCCTGTTCGGGTACACAGAGGGAGAATTCAGAATGTCCAATTCACCTAACAGCACATCTTTGGGGACTTGTGTGAGGAAACCGGAGCACCCGGAGGAACCCACGCAGTCACGGGGAGTACGCGAAGACTGCACACGGACAATGACCCAAGCCGGGAATCGAACCCTGGGAACCTGGCGCTGTGAAGCAACGTTGCGCTACTATGCCATTCTAGATATTCTGCGCTGCTTCAACGCCAGTATGCCCATCCTTGGGTGCTGTGTACAAAGCTGAATGCAGGGTAGGGAGGTGGGGAATGGATATAGCCGGAATAAGTCCCCTCCAACCAACCGTGCGTGGAGAAGTCCATTCTAACTGGCAAACTAACAGAACCTGCCGGGCCAAGGTGGGGTCTGACCAAAGCTCCATAGAGCTCTTGTGTAACTTCTTCCCAATTATATTCCAGACCCCTTGAGATAAGGGCCTAGATTCTATGAGCCTTTTTTGTTTTTGCACCCATTTAGTAACTTTGATTGATTTGTGTGCATGGATGTCCAGATCTCTTTGCTCCTCTATAGTTCCTAGTTTTTTACATTTAGAAAATACTGTTTATCGATCTTAGTTGAAAAGTAGATAACTCCCTGCTTGATCAACATAATAATAATTCATTTCATTTCCCATTGTTTCGCCCACTGAATTTATCGATGTTCCTTTGCAGCTCCCTGTCCCCTTCTGCACCACTTAATATTCCTCCTAACTTACTGCCATCTGTAAGCTTAGAAGTACAACTCTATTCTAAGTACAACTCTATTCTATCATCTAAGTCCTCATTAAGTGTAAAATTGAGACCTGAGCAAACACCTCCTTCACATTTTGTCATTAAGTTTACATTTGTTTGATGGATTTTGGTTAGTAATGTCTCCTGAAAGTGGTAACAACAAATTACTGTGAATGCTGGAATCTGAAACAAAAACAGAAAATACAGGACAATCTCAGGAGGTCTGACAGCATCTGTGAAGAGAGAAGGGAGCTTACGTTTTGTCAAAGCTTTTGCTTCTGAAAATGGTCACTGCTTCTATTATCATTCTCCAACCTCCTTCCAAACCCAATTCCTCTTGCCCCCATCCATGGAAGTAAATTTCCATCTAACTCGATTGCAACTGCATTTTTTTTGTTGCTCAGTGGGCTAGACAGCTGGTTTGTGATGCGGAACAAGGCAGCAGCGCGGGTTCAATTGCCGTACCAGCTTAGCCGAACAGGCGCCGGTATGTGACGACTAGGGGCTTTTCACAGTAACTTCATACTTGTGACAATAAAAGGTTTTGGGTTTTTAAATGGAATGGGAATCAAAGCCATGCTTTTGCCATTATCCGGAACCACACGCTAGCCATCTAGCTAACTGAGCTACATTTCCCTTAAGATCACCTATTATGCCTCCGTTCTAGATGAAATGAAAATGAAATGAAAATCGCTTATTGTCACGAGTAGGCTTCAATGAAGTTACTGTGAAAAGCCCCTCGTCGCCACATTCCGGCGCCTGTTTGGGGAGGCTGGTACGGGAATCGAACCGTGCTGCTGGTCTGCCTTGGTCTGCTTTAAAAGCCAGCGATTTAGCCCAGTGTGCTAAACCAGCCCCTTGATGTGGAGATGTGGAGCCCAAGTTATTGGTCTTCAAATCAATCACCCTCTCCAAACATACAACGTTTTTTTATTATCTTATACTACACTTGCAAAGGCAGAGATCAGCACCAAAGAGCTTAAAATTACTACTATATCAACTGAAAACCTTTTCTTTTCAAATTATTATAAGATATAAATATTCCCTATGATAAATTGAAGTTGTTTTTGCTTGATTTTTGAACTGCTGAAAAATTGAAGAACTAGATTCTAATACTATATTTATATTGCCGTATTGTCAGATGCATTTGCAATAAGCATGGTAAATGAGTTTGTTTGAAAATAGAAGTCTGGCTTCTGTATATATAGCTTCCTCTGTGATATTGCATAATATGGTCCTTTTCAGGTGAGTAGCTGGATCGAGGAGGTTGGAGAGAAGCAACTGGAGAGGTGTAATGAATTGGATGATTCACTGGAGGCATTGCAAACTACACAGGGAGAGTTCAAGAGCTTTTGCAATGTTGCGTATGTACGTATAAATTACTTTGTTTGACTAAGTTAATTTGCATTGGACTTTGATCATATTTGACTTTGCCAAAAAAAGGACATTTTGTCCAAGCTTTTCGTCTTGCGCTCATCAGGACAATCATAAAATACCAATGTCGGGAAACAACAACTTTATGTTGTATGAGAAGAGGGTGCTGATTGGTTGGCAAGTGGATTCTGTTTGGTAGAAACATTGCCTTGCAGAATGTGCCACTTGAGGGTGATTGACAGTTAACTGACGAGCATTGTTTGAAATTTAAACCATGCAGCTTGACTCTGGGCAAAGCATTGCCCTGTGGAATTTGCCTAACAAATGGCTATTACCTACTCCATGTTCAGCTGAAATAGACACAATGTATATATATGTTATTTTGGCGCAAAGAACAGGGTCCTGTATATTATTATGTATATTCATAGGCTTGAGGTCGCTTACTTTCGCTGGTCAATATATGCTTTGGGATTCTTCCAGTTCTGCATGCTATAAGATTGGTCTTATTGGCAACCTTGTAAATAGGGTCTGGACCATTTGCTCACCATGCAAGCTTGATGCTGAAATAGGTGCACAGATGCATCTGCGAGATAACCCTGATCAGATAATTTTGCGCTGTGTATCACGCAAACTTATGAATGGACCCAAGGACATCACTTTTGGCCTTGAAAAGTCCCCAGTCTACTTCGGATTAACTTGGAAGGGCAAGGTTTCTCAAAAATCTGAACAGGTAAAGCTAGCTGTTTCATGCTGCTACTCTGCAATAACAACATGAACGGTATTCGCCACTAACAGGTACTGCTGTCAAGCAAAAGGGCGTTCTGCCTATCGTACAAATGAGTAACATGGTGTATGAATTTTAGAGCTACTGTGATACTAGGTATGTGGGCCGTACTTCAAAAGACTGGTGGATCGTATCAAACAGTATGTCCCAGCCACTGTTCCCAATGGGCAAGTACAGACTGTACCCGACCAGCCTGTGCTTGCAAAATTCAAAACACAGTGTCCAACATTAGATGTGATTCTGCAATTAAACAACATTTGGGAAAAATTCTCTGTGTTAAGAATTACATTGACAACCAATTTAAGATTATCAGTCAGGCTTGCAGTGTGGCATATTTGCATGTACTGGAAGCTACATATATGAATACACAAGGCCCTGTTCATGCAGACAGAAAGAACATGTACATACATTCCACCTTTTTCAGCTAAACAAAGTAAATGACAGCCATTCACTGATTCATTCCCCAGGGCAATGTCTTGACCAATCAGAGTCAAGCTGCCTGGTTTAAATTTCAAACAATGCTTGCCAGTCACCATCAATTGGTATTTTCTCCATGGCAATGCCTCTAACAATCAGAGTCCACTTGCCAATCGATCAGCATTCTCTTTTCATATAGTATAAATTGCTTTCTCCTATATAGATATTCTTGCAAAGTGTCCTGATGAGTGCAAGACAAAAAGCTTTGACGTGTCTCTTTTCTTCAGCAAAACCCAAGCTCTGTATTACCAAATGACTAAAAACGTAGGACTGAACCTGTTTGAAACATTCATTGAGGAAGTGTTTATTCCCTTTTGCCGTCTACATGATGAGCAGAACTATGTCTCACAGGATCGTACAGGATTGAGAGTGACAGTCAAATTTAGAACTGATCCTGCAATGATATGTTATTTGTGCAGTTCAATTGTCATATTTCCCCTCTATTCCTTTACCCTTCCCCAAATTCTGAGGATGCAACTTGCTGAATTGCTATCCCTCCTTGCTTGGTGCTTTAAGATATTATTAATCATCGTTACGCAGCTTGGGCAGTAATTTGCACTTATATTTCTTGGCAAGGCTGTGTGAATGACAAATTTCTCTGTTAATTCACACTTCTGATAATTATAATTACTGCTAATATATTCAGCATACTTTTCCAAAAAAAATGCCGTAGCATTTTAAAAGAATACACATAAAGGAACTTGCTTAGAAATCTGTTGTGAGTTGAGAATAAAGCAATGCTTTATCCAAGGGATTGAATCAGATTCATCTCTAAGAGTTAGACATTGTAACATAATTGAAATATGGAGAGGGGTGACATGTTTGGTCAGAGAATTGACCAGGAATCTCACAGCTGATCAGCTATATTGAATAAATGGAAGCCAATGCCTTTTCTATTCCTGGACCTTGATTTAAAAACATCAGTCATTGTGTAGTTCAGAGCTACTCACCGTTATTGTCCACTACAGTGACTTCCTGAACCTAAATGTCAGGGTTTCACAAGAACATGGAAAGTAATTTCAGATGCAGATTTTGCCCACTTGGTAATTTTAAACCAATTTTTGTAGTGGGCACCTGAAATGTAAGTGCATGATTTAACGGGCCCATTAGCCCTGGGCACAAATCACGTGATGGGCACTAAATATCGGGAGAGGCCAAAACTGGATTTGCCCCGAAAAGATTTCTGAACATAATCTTCCGGGGCCGTGCCTGGTGACGTGATCAGGTTCACGCCCATGAAGGATGCGAACCTATTTAACATGAATTTGAATCCATTAGCATCTTCTTAGCAGGCTTAGCGTCTCATCTTCAGCCCTTGTCGAATTTAATCACCCACCAGGCATGATGAGGTGCTTTTTAAAAAACGGGAACCAGGTGCCATGATCTCCGAAAAGGAGAGAGGTGAGCACCTCTGTCTCCACAGAACATTAGGGAGTCCAAGGGGACAGAACCTGCTGGGCTGCTCCTGGGTGTGTTATATTACCTTGCGTGATATATTTATTACTCTTTAAACCAGCCGAGTTGATGAAATGAACAATAGTATTCTTGTAAAGATGAACTAATTTACTGAGTAATATAAATAATATTTGTGAGTCCTTTGTACTTAATACTCAACTAGTAAAAGAAATAAAATACAGTAAAGATAACTAACTAATTATACAATGTAATAACAAAATAGCTTATAATTTCTCTCTCTAGCTATTCTATGTCTTATCTGTTCACTCTCCTGAAGCGCACACTCTCAGAAAGTGCGGGAAAGTATTTCTTATACCATCTGATAATGAGACATCTAGTGTTGAATTGACTACTAGTTTTACATACATTGATCATGTATATTGATATACAGAGATCACTACATCCCCCTTTCAAAAAATATTTTCTTGCAAATATTGAAAAAAATTTTTACACATGAAATGCAGTGTATACAATGTACAGCAATCACTAGAATCATGAAAAAGTTCACAAATTCAGATGATTGGGTCTTCTCCTTGTCAATCTTAACGTCAACGGTGATGGAGTTTTGATGTCTGTTGATCATCAAATTTGAATGCATTTGCTGTTCAATTTGTTTTGAAATTGTTTGATTCAAGTCAAGATTAGGAAAACAGCAGTATCTGTAACTTGAAGTAGACCTACGATTTCTTCTCGGAATGTTGCCATCTGAAGTTTTTATCAGATAAGATCTTGGAGAGAATTACCTAATTACGCGAGCAATGTCAGACCAACCTTCTTCAGGAAGTCTTTTTTAAAAATATATTTTTTATTAAAGTTTTCAAACACAATTTTTCCCCCTTACAAATCAACAAAAACGGTAACATGATATGTCTTCAGGAAGTCTTAATCTAACAGTATCATTCTCAGATAGAATAGGCAATCCTTTTGAATGTTGATAAAAAATATTGCTTTTGCTTCATTTTTTGTTGAATTTTCTTCACAGTGCAATGTTGTTTGAGATCAGGAAAATGTAACTGAGCTAGAGTCATTCTCAAAATCCTGTTGTATAACATTTGTGATGGAGATAATCCTGTTGATAAAGGTGATGTGCTGTAATTGAATACGGCTAGATAAAAATCAGATTGTGAATCTTTGGATTTGCTAAGTAGCTGTTTCATAATGTGAACACCTTTCTCTGTTTTTCCATTGGACTGTGGAAAATGAGGGCTTGAAGTTACATGTTCAAAATTGTACTTCGATGAGAATTCTTGCCATTCGTGACTTGAGAAACATGGACCATTGTCAGACATGACGATACGAGGAATACCAGTGCCTGGCAAATATTTCCTTGCATGCCTTTATGACAGTACTATCATGATATTCATATAAACATATCATGGTGCAAACACACACACACACACACACACTGATGGACAGATCAACGGACCAATCAACACACACGCAACATCACAGCCAATCACCAGTGAGAGCACACGCACTATAAAACAGGGAACACCACAGTTCCCGCTCATTACAGCAGGAGATAGCTCAGAGCACAGAGCTCACAGCGTGCCACTCAGACATACACCATGTGCTGAGTGTTTCTCTAAGATAGTGCAAGGGCTGGGTCCACAGGTTAACTGGTAATGTACGAACCACAGCCAGAAGTATACAGTAGATGTTATCAAGAATAATAAAACAGTTGTACCATCTACAACCGTGTTGGTTCGTTTGTATAGCGGAACGCCCAACACGACAAGTACTGGATGTGATGTCATTCAATTTCACTAGTTCAGGAAAATTGGGAAAAATAGTCCGTGACTACGAGATTGTCCTTGCCAAATAAGTGAAAGAGATCAGTACCAACCTTGATCCATGGTGATGTAACTAGATCATGTGGTTGCATTGGTTCTTTGCATTGATGATTTTGATGCGACTGACACGTTGAACTTGATGATATCACGTCTGAGATATCATTGTTGATACCTGGCCAATAGATTGATTGTCTGGCATGATGTTTACATTTTTCAATGCCTAAATAACCCTCATGAAGTCTAGAAAGCATTTCAGACCTCAGCTGTGTGGAATCGCAGAGCGATCTTGGCTCAGCAGTGTACCATCCACATTAGTCAGTTCTGACTGAATGCTTCGTATTACGGACAATTACTTTTAGGCCACCCTTGCTGAAGATGATGTATGACTTTCATCAAGATAGCAGCTTCCAGTGTTTCAATGTGAATTTGTTGAAATTTTAAATCCAAGACAGGAAGTAACTCTGAATAATTGCAATTGAGAATCAAGATCATTAATCGATTCTTCTTGAAGAATTTCAGTGTTGACTGATCTAGCAAAGTGTCCGCAATTACTAACTCTTTACCTGGCGTGTATTTTAGTGTGAAGTCATATCTTCTTAATTTCATCATCAGACGTTGAAGTCTGGGAGTCATATCATTCAAGTTTTATTCAGTGATGTGTACACGTGGGCGATGGTCAGTTGCTACTGTGAATTTGGGTAAACCATAAACATAGATGTGGAATTTGGAATTCCAAGAAACTAGCTCAAGACACTCCTTTTCAATTTGGGCGTACCTACTCTCAGTCATGGATCTTGGCGCGTAGGCAGTAGGAACCCAATTATTGAAATGGTCTTGTTGAAGTAAAACAGCACCTATGCCATTTTTACTAGCATCCGTTGAGATTTTAGTAGGTCCTGTAGGATCAACAAATGATAAGCACGGAGCTTGTATCAATTGTTGTTTTAAATCTGTCCATTCTTCAGTATGTTTTTCAGTCCAGAGGAAATCTCTTCTTTCTGATCAGTTGACTTAGTGCAGTTTCCAAGAAAGTTGACAAATCCAAGAAAGCGTAAGACAGCCTTCTTATCTTAATAGAGTTGAAACTGTTGTTTGAACAATTTCCAATTCAAATTTAAATTACCAATGATCTTTAGATGGCTTGGTGCATGAACTTGGTCCATTGAAAAGTTGTTTTTGTCAAAGTTTCCAATGTTGTGATGAATTCTGTAGACGAATAGTTGATTCCAATTTTTTCTTTTTATTATAAACCTTCACTCGTCTTTCTTAAAAGCTTAAATCACTCTGGTACCATTTACGTAATATATATATTACTCTTTGAACTAGCCGAGTTGATGAAATGTACAATAGTCTTCTTGTAAAGATGAACTAATTTATTGAGTAATATAAATAATAGTTGAGTCCTTTGTATTTAATACTCAACAGGTATTACTCAATAAAGATAACTAACTAATTATACAATGTAATAATGAAATAACTTAACTCTCTCTCTCTCTCTCTCTCTCTCTCTCTCTCTCTCGAGCTATTCTATGTCTTGTCTGTTCACTCTCCTGAAGCACACACTCTCAGAAAGAGCGGGAAAGCCTTTCTTATACCATCTGATAGTGAAATATCTTGTGTTGAATTGACTACTAGTTTTACATACATTGATCATGTATATTGATATACAGAGATCACTACAGGGTGGGAGAACGAGGAGGGCAGTTGTTGGGGGGGTGGAAAGGGTGTACTCTCTGGGTGGGGTGGGTTTGGCGTGTGTGTTTCTGGATCTTGCTTTCAGTGCTGTGTGATCTGCTGTCTGTCTTGTGAGTGTATGCAGTCTGGGGGGGGGGGGGTTGCAATCTATTCAGCAGCTGTTCAGGAGGCTTAATTGTTTAGGCTTGACAACAATGAGACCTCTGAATTATGCAGTCTGACTATTAGCTCTGGCTGTCTCTGAAGCAGAAAGGAATTGTGCCCTCTAACATTCCTGTGACTCATGCTTGTGACACAAATTGCGCCATCAAGAGTTAACCATTAGTAATATCAGCTCCCCACAATCTCAGTCAAGGAATGGGATGAATCCTCAGGGTTCAGGGATCATATCTTGGTGGCAAGGATCAAGAAGCAAGGGGTCACTTCTCTGCCGGGACTCCCAATGTCTGCCAGTCAAGATCCAGTAGCCTCTGCAAGGCATCCAGTTAGCCATGGGCAGTCGGGACGAAAGATGTTCTTGTAAGAACCCCCAGCGGTTCTTAGGGGTGGGGAAACCCAGAGAGAAGGCTGCTGCCAAAAATAAGTTGGCGGGGGCATATGCTAGGCCAGTCATGTTCTGGAGATGGGAGGGCACCTGAGTTGTGAGTGTGCGATCGCTGCCAGCGAAACTCTGGGACTGGCTGCTTGCAGGTCAGGAAGGCCAATGGGTCAGGGGAGATAATGATGCTCAGGAGCTGTGACACCAACTAGGCGTTTCTCTCTCTCTCTCTCTCTCTCTCTTAGAATTCTGAGCGATATTGGGATGGAGCTGGCTATCTTACTAATCTCTGCACTGGTGGAGTACAGACTCCAGCCACGTGTGCAGCAGCTCTGAGAGAAGACACTGAAGAACAAGACCAGGGACCGCAGGGCATGATCAGAAGTCGGAGGTTGCACCGGCTGTGCAGGGAGCATGAAGGCACCGAACAAGACCAAGGGTCTAACGGACTCATGGAGCTCATATAATTTACAGTGCAGAAGGAGGCTATTCGGCCCATCGAGTCTGCACCGACCCATGGAAAGAGCATCCTACTTAAGCCCACGGCTCCACCCTATCCCCGTAACCCCACCTAACCTTTTTCGGACACTAAGGGCAATTTATCATGGCCAATCCACCTAACTTGCACATCTTAGGAGGAAACCGGAGCACCCGGAGGAAACCCACGCAGACTTGGGGAGACTCGCACAGACAGTGACCCAAACCAGGAATCAAATTTGGGACCCTGGTGCTGTGAAACAACAGTACTACCCACTGTGCTACCATACGAAGTAACTTCACACAAAATGGACCCAAGTAGTAGAAGCAAAAATCCCAGAATTATTTAAAAATCAATGGGAAACTGAAATGGATTAACTTTTGGGTCTTTCTGTATTGCTGTCTTTCATACATAATTATCGTGTGAATGATTTAAAAACAATACAGATACCTCTGTGCTAACCACTGCACTACCATGCCGCCCATAATCAATATGTCTAAGATCACCTGGTGTCAAAGACTCTGCCTTATGAAGAAGGCTGTGTGGCACCTGTGCCAGTCCTTGGCCCAGGCCCGGCAGAATGAGACAGCTAGGTGTTTTGGCACATAGCTGGTCCGCCACAGGTACAGGGGTCGATAGACTACACCCATGTCGCTCTCAATGCTCCCTAGCACCAAGGAGTTCCCTTCATCAACCGGAAGTGGTTCCACTCCGTCTGTGTGCGACTGCCAGGTGCATTTCATGCACATGTCTGCCTGTTTTCTGGGAAGCATGCATGACAGCTATACCCTCAGCCAGTCGCAGATCCCTGGAATCTTGGAAGAACACCTTAGGCTACAGGGATGCTCCTTGGGGACAAGTGATATCCCCTCACTTTGTGGCTGTTGATACTGGTGCAAAGGTCGCAGGCTGCTGCGGAGACCAGGTACAATGAGGCGCACAGTGCAACCCAAGTTGTCATTGATCTGTGTATCAGCCTGTTGATCATGTGATTCCACTGAGGACGACCTTGAGGAGCGACACATACCCTTATGTTGGGTGACACTACCACCATGCTAAATGGCATAGACTTTGAACAGATGTAGCAACTCGAGACTGGGCATCCGTGAGGCGCTGTGGACCATCAGCAGCAGTAGAGTTATAGTCATTCACAATCTGCAACCTCTGGGCCAGCATACACTACCATTACCACCAAGCCAGGGGATCAACCCTGATTCAATGAAGGGTGCAGGAGAGCATGCCAGGAGCAACATCAGGCAGACCGAAAAATTACGTGTCACCCTGGTGAAGCTACAACACCGGTCTACTTGTGTGTCAAACAGCATAAGCAGGAAGTAATAGACAGAGCTAAGCGATTCCACAACAAACGTATCGGACCTAAGCTCTGCAGTCCTGCCACATCGAGCCGTGAATGGTGGTGGACAATTTACTCACTGGAAGAGGAGGCTCCACAAATATCCCCCCCTCAATGATGGAGGAGCCCAGCACATATGTACAAAAGACAAGGCTGTGGCATTCGCAACAATCTTCAGCCAGAAGTGCTGAGTGGATGATCCATCTTGGTCTTCTCCAGAGGTCCCCAGCATCACAGCCAATACGATTCACTCCACGTGATATCAAAAAACGGCTGAAGGCACTGGATACTGCAAAGGCTATGGGACCTGACAATATCCCAGCAATAGTACTGAAAACTTGTGCTCCAGGACATGCCACACCCTAGGCAAGTTGTTCCAGTACAGCTACAACATTGGCATTTCCCTGGCAATGTGGAAAATTGCCCAGGTGTACACAAGAAACAGAACAAATGTAAATCGGCCAATTACCGCCCTATCAGTCTAATCTCCATCAGCAAAGTGGTAGAAGGAGTCATCAACAGTGCTATCAAGCGACACTTTCTCGGCAATACCTTGCTCACGGACACTCCGTTTGGGTTCCGCCAGGGTCGCTCAGTTCCTGACCTCTTTACAGCCTTTGTTCAAACATGGAAAAAGAGCTGAATGCCAGATGTGAGGTGAGAGTGACTTCCCTTGACATCAAGGCAGCGTGACCGAGTATGGCATCAAGGAGCCCTAGTGAAACTAGAGTCAATGGGAATCAGGGGGAAAACTCTCCGCTGGGTGGAGTCATACCTGGCACAAAGGGAGATGGTTGTGGTGGTTGAAGGTCAATCATCTCTACTCCAGGACATCACTGCATGAGTTCCTCAGGGTAGGCCCAACCATCTTCAGCTGCTGTATCAATGACCTCCCTTCCATCATAAGGTCAGAAGTGGGGATGTTTACGGATGACTGCACAATGTTCAGCCCTATTCGCGATCCTCAGATAATGAAGCAGTTCATGTCCAAATGAAGCAAGTCCTGGACAATATCCAGGCTTGGACTGACAAGTGGCAAGTTACATTCTCGCCATGCAAGTGGCAGGCAATGCTCATCTCCTACAGAGAGGATCTAACCATCTCCCCTTGACATTCAATGGCATTACCGTCACTGAATCTCCCACAATCAACTGAACTGGACTAGTCATACTAATACTGTGGCTACCTGGGCAGGTCAAAGGCTAGGCATCCTACGGCAAGAAACTCACCTCCGACACCGACCCCCCCCCCCCCAAAGCCTGTCTACAAGTCAGGAGTGTAATGGAATACTCTCCAGTTGCCTGGATGAGTGCAGCTCCAACAACACTCAAGAAGCTTCACACCATCCAGGATAAAGCAGCCCGCTTGATTGCTCCTCCTTCCACAAACATTCAAACCCTTCACCACCGACGAACAGTGGCAGCCGTGTATACCATCTACAAGATGCACTGCCATAACTCACCAATGTTCCTTCGACAGCACCTTCCAAACCCACAATCACTACCGTCTAGAAGAACAAGAGCAGTGGATTACTGGGAAGCGCACCACCTGGAGGTTCCCCTCCAAGCCACCCTGACTTGGAAATATATCACCATTCTTTCACTATCGCAAAATCCTGGAACTCTCTTCTGAACAGCACAGTGGGTGTACCTACACCTGAAGGACTGTAGCGGTTCAAGAGGCAACTCACCACCACTTTATGTAGGGCAACTGGGGATGAACAATAACTGCTGGCCGAACCAGTGATACTCACATCCCGTCAATGAATTTTTAAAAAGAGGTGATCCTGCTGGAGCATGCTGAGGAAGGGCGCACTGAGGAACCTGAGGATGGAGGCCAGGCGGGGATGAGGATTCACATGGGAAGGAGGGCAGGAGATGCCCTCATCGCTTCTTGCTTCATGGAGGACATCAGCTCACTGTCTGACTGCGTGCCCCACCCCTTACATGGAGCCATGACCCATCTGCGACCAAGGGAAAAAAGTGGCCAAGATATTGACTATCTGGGACTGGGAAGGTCTTGAGTGCTCGCTGCCCGATCACTGAAGGAGGGTTAAGATGACACGCAGTGAGGAATGGTCTGTGATGCTTCTTATATGCTGCTTATGCCTGATCTCTGTCTGTCTGCTGTCAGCATGTGACCCCCCGCACATATTTGAGTGAGGTTCTGTCCAACATTCCTTTGTCCTTTTGCCCTAGAGGGGGAATTAGGGTGAGGGTCTAGGGTTTACTGAATCATGCCTGAGTCCTATCACTGAAATTGAAACATTATCTCTGAGAGAGCAAAACCATCTGGTGGGCATGGAGGTCCACTGAGAACCACTGCGTCCACTGGGGAGAAGCACCATGCCACTGGGAGGTGGCATTCTGAGGTGTTAAAGTGGTGAGCAACAATAATATTCAATGTAGTGACATGTCATAATGGGACAAGTGACAATGTCCCCCCCAACTGCTAGTTGCTATCTTCACCTGCCCTCACGCTGCGCCCCTACAATTCCTAAGCTTTGCGAACCCTCTCACTATGGCTAGGTGCGCATTTGAGGTAGACGTCTGATTTCTATGCCGTGTTGCCTGAGATGCTCTTGGCAGATGTCCTCTGGAGGGTCCTAGCCTACTTTCGGGTAGCCTTGGTGTTGTGGCGTCACCCTGTTCTATCCACTATGTGCTGGTCTCAGGGAGGGGAGAGATTCAGATTGGCTGGGTACTCCCCGGGTGGGCACTTCCCAGGTCTCCTGAATGGAAGGACCCGGCCTGTGTTCCAGCGGATCCCCTTCCCTCTGGGTACTTGTGGGGCCCTGCATTACTCCATGGGATGGCGGGGCAGCTGAAGTGAGCTCCAGAAGCCTCAGTGTCATCTGACATTGCCAATCCTGCAGGCCCACCATTGTCTGAACCATGCGGTTGAAGCCCTCAGTCATTGACCTCAGAAACTGAACCATGCTTCAGAGCACTCCACCCTGGAGCTGATCTTGAGCCCCATCCTCTCCACTGCAGATGCTACCCTTACAATGTTGGCCTGGGTGCCACACATTGCCGGAACCATCTCCTCTAACAGAAGGCTTTGGAACTCCTCCATTCAATGTTGAAGTCGCAGGAATGTTGCTGACACTCATTCCAGGTATTCCTGGTGTAGCCATTTAAAATGGCCAACTCTTGATTTAAAATGGCGAACGGCAAAGGCTGATGGGAAAGTCAGCCAACAGGACAAAAACGAGCAGCTGCAGGTTGGCTGTGTATTTACCTCTGGAAAGGCCAGACAAGGTCGATAGCAGCAACCATCAGCATAACAAAACACCAACCATCTGCATACTAATGAGCAATCCCCGGGAACAATGAGCAACATTTAGACACACAAAGCAAAACCAGACTCTTCGACGCCAGCAGAAGCCTACACAAAAGGAGGTGAACGACCACCTCAAGACCGCCCATCGATCAGGGAACCGCTCCAGCACTGGAGAAAATCGAACCAAGTGATTGGGACAAAGTCCAAAAAGTCCAATCACTTGGGACCAGGTACTGAGGGGTGACATCAAGGTAGAGTGCAGAGAGGCAGCAGTTAACCTGGCAGAACGGAGTAGTTCGTTCATCGTCTTGCAGCATTGCACCCCCATTCTCTTGTGTAGGCTGCTGGCATTGACCAGTGCTGCGACTGTCTCCCAGTCGGGGTTTTTTATCTTGCTGGAGGAGCTCCTGTCACCCCGAGGATATATTGTTGTCTCTCCCTCCTCCACAGCATCCAGCATACGGGTGAGGGCTTTCTCCGTGAATCAAGGAGCAGGCTTCTTTACTACCGTCCTGACTTGAATGAAAGCAAGTGCTGTGGAGCCATTTGAATGCTGCGTCCCCTTGATTAAAGGCTCGATGACCCCTGAGGCATTCTTCACGCCGCTGGTGCGATGTTGTTCATGTGGGGAATATTTTATTCACAAAGTGCTGAAGAAATGCAGCCTGGGTAGCTCTGATGGGGCCAGTGAGAATCGCACCAGTTTTCGCTCCAAGATTGACATTCTGTCATTTTGGGGAGGGGAATTTCACCCCTCATGTTTGCATTGAAAGTACTCCCTCCATGCTATTTTTTCTTTATTTTTGCTGTTAAGTTTTCATTCAGTAGAACAATAACGGCCAATTAGAATTAATTAGACGTAATAAGTAACCAAAGTTCTATAATTTCCTAATTTTTAAATTTATCGTTTAACTTAAGTGGTTTAAGCTTTAATTAGTTGATGGGTATACCAATAACACAATTGTTTAAATATCTACTTGACAATTTTGAAAAATTATTTTCACTGCTTTCTAACATAGCTTGGAATATAATTTTGGAAGTGGATCTCCAAACAGTTGGACAGTCTGTAGGGAAACAATCTTTGGGGAGTGTCATAATAATCAATATATCTTTTTCAAATAATACAATTTCTGAGAAATAATGAATCCTATGTTGAAAATCCTTAAAATCTTCAGTATTTTTTTCAAAATTAATCCATCATAGCTTATGGATTTAATGTTTTCCGACTATATTCTTCACTTGTGCTGCAGTGCCTTTTTGCATAGAACTGAAATTACTTTGCCAGGAAGTTATGGTTCAAATTTATAGTAAGTAAATCCATCTGTCATCAATATTTTAACACTGACATTTACCCAGAAAACTGTTTAGCTGGTGAAAAATAAAATGGTGTTATATTGTTCATGTATTATGTTAACTGCAAGTTAAGATGAATAGAATTGACAGCTGCTCGGTAATTAAATAAGCTGCTTTACTTTTTCAAAGACAAGATGACAAGATTCATGGGCTGGACCCCCCCCGCAAATCGGCATACTCCTGGAGTACGCCGCGCCAAATGTCCACCCGTGTGGTCCCATGGTCCAGGAGGTGGCTGCGGACTCAGTCCGGGGCCGTCACAGGCGTGGGAGGGCTGATCGGTGGGCAGGGTGGGGGCTTCATTCGGGGTGGGGCAATGTGTGCGGGTGGCCCGGCGTTCGCGAGCGGCTGATGCAGGGCACTATTTTGGCAGCCCAGATCCGCGTGCTGAGTCCGCCATGGAGCACAGCGAGGCCACTGGAGACCGCCATCGTGCGCATGCACGGCCTCTGACCCGGAAGTGCCGGGGGGCAGTATCGGCAGCTAGAGCTGCGGGCTCTAAAAGGGCTGCCTGCTAGTCCCCAGGAAAACGGCGAATCTGTAGCCTTTTGATGCCAGTTTTCCTGCTGTAAAAGACCACACTTTTCCCGGCGGTGTGGGGACTTAATCCCCAAAACAGAATCCAGCCTCATGTCTCTCGAGCAATATTGCATTTTTTAAATTACACAATTGTTTTTCACTTATGATGAAGTATCCTCTTCCATTGCAGGAGCATTGCAAGAAAGGCAGGGAGCTTTTGAAGAAACTGGAAAGCTGGCGTGACTTCAAGTCACCTGCATTGCATGCGTTTGAACGAAAGCTCCAGACATACAAAAAGCAGCTTGATGAATTTGTAAGGAACCTGGATGAATGCAGACTGAAGATTGACAAGACTTTACAGTTGTATGAATTCTTTGACCGGGTGAGTGAATGGATACCAAACAGTTTATTTCTTTTAAAATATTTACAGATTATAGGATAGGTTAAGGTGCCGTTGATGGTGGGAATGTTTGCGAGCGCGATGGGTAGGGATGTCTTGCCGCAAACAATGGCAGAGTGCCTTCCAAAGGTAATTAGGGGGGACCAGACATAGAGTGAAGATAGTTGTCCTCTATTTGAGGAGGTTGTTGAATGTGGTACTTACTCCAGCAAATGGGAGGGAGACGGAGGTGGTGGTGGCGGAGAAGGCGTTCGATCGGGTGGAGTGGAGTTATTTGATGGCGGTATTGGGGAACTTTGGGATCAGGGCAAAGTTTGTGGCGTGGGTGCAGCTCTATACAAGGAGCTGATGGTGATACCCCTCACTATTGCATCCTCAAACATTCCCACCATCAACTGCGCACAAATAGCATGAACTCAGTATTTTGCATTGCACTAGGGTACGAGACAGAGATGCCCCATGTCCACCCTTCTATTTGCATTGGCTATACAGCCCTTGGCTATTGCACTCAGAAGCTTGGAGTTGTGGAAAGGGATAGTTTTTTTTTTTGGGGGGGGGGGGTAACATAGGGTATTCTATTATGCAGATGATTTGTTGCTGTATATTTCGGAGCTGAGTTCTTCGGTGGGGAGTATAATGGTGTTGCTCCAGAGATTCGGGACGTTTTCAGGGTACAAATTGAATTTCTGGAAAAGTGAGAATTTTGTGATGATCTCTCCAGGGGTGGGGATGCGAAGGATGCAATTTTGCCTGGGTGAAGGCTGATTTGTTGAGGTGGGACAATCTCCCTCTGTCATTGGCGGGCCGGGTACAGGCAGTAAAGATGAATATTTTGCCACAATTCCTGTTCTTGTTTCAATGCCTATCGGTCTTTTTGACCAAGGTGTTTTTTAGGGGGTGGATAGGCTGAACTCCTCATTTGTTTGGGTGGGGAAGGTGGCTAGGATTAGAAAGGTGATACTGCGGAGGGGGCAGCAGGCGGTTGGGGGCGGGGTTAGGCCTCCCAAATTTGATATATTATTATTGGGCGGCAAATGCAGAGAAGGTTCGGATTTGGAGCAGGGATGGGGGGCGTGGGGAGGGATGGACGCGAACTCTTGCAAGGGGTCGGGGTTGCAGGCACTGGCCACGGTGCCACTCCAGATCCGCCAGGGAAGTACACGGTGAGTTCGGTGGTGGTTGCCACGTTCAAGATCTGGAGGATGTTTAGGCAACATTTTAGGATAGGAGCTGGGTCGGGAGGGATCAGGGGGAATCATGGGTTCGAGCCATGGAGAATGGATGCATGATTTTAGGGATGGGAAGAGAGGGCGGTTAAGGAAATTAAGGATCTGCTTCTAGGAGGGCGATTTGCGAGTTTGGGGGAGTTGGGCAAGACATGTGGGCTGGTGTGAGGTGAAAGTTTCTGGTATATGAAGGTGCGGGACTTTGCAAGGAAGGTCTTTCCAACCTTCCCGATATCACCTGCCTTCTCATTGCTGGAGGCGGTGCTGTCAGCGGGGGGTTTGAAGAGGGGTGTTGTCTCCGCGATTTCCGGAAGGATCTTGGAGGAGGATGTGGTGTCCATGGAGGGGGTCAAGATGAAGTGGAAGGAAGACTTGGAGGTGGTGCTGGAGGGGAGGGTCTGTGGCACGATGTGCTCCGGAGGTTTTTCATGTATGGAACGATCTGTCTGGACTGTACGCTGAACAATACTGTTCAAGGTACCTCAGTACACGTATCAAATCAAATCATCAAGCTCATCGAGTAATGATTGAAATAAGTAATGTTGCAAAGCTGTGTCACAAATTTAGTTGATGATCTTGACAAGAACCGTCATTGCATGAGAAAAGTCAATGGCCTTGCTCGCCAACACTGGTGGGTAACAGTAGTAATTGACAAGTTCAATTCAGGATCATTTCTGCAAAGAGAAACAAATCCTGCATTGACACCCAGCATTGATGGTGCACCATTGTTGTGATTGAAACCAGTTTCTTGATCGGAATGTTTTTCTCAGTCGCACAATTTTTGAATTTGTTGTAGACATCCTCGCCTCTTTTCCTGTCTGAGTGGAAAAGGAGTGAGAAAGTCCCTCTTTGTTGTTGAGCCTTTAAATGCCATGCAAACTGAAATAATCAACTAGGCCGCATCCGGCATATCTACTGATTCATCAAACTGCAGTAAGAAACATTCATAGCCTGAAAATTCTTGGTGTATTTGCTGAGACATGTCTTCGGACAACAATTCCACCCTTTTGGCTACTGTTAAAGCACAAAGCGACATGCTCTTAATGGCTGTCATAATTTCATCTGTTTTCAAAGTCTTTGAACAAAGTTTAAGCATAGCCACCTTGATAACTTCGCCATCGGTGAATGGTTTCTTGTGTTTTGCCAGCAGATGGCTAATGTGAAAAGCGTCTCTTTGCTAGCCTTGCCTTTAGCCACAGGTTTTGAAGAAGAGTGACTGTTGAGCTTTCAAAATTCCCTTTAATTCCCCAGTTTACTTCTTCTGAATCATGCTGATTTTTAAATTTTATTTTAAAAATGAACTTAAAGTACCCAATTCATTTTTTTCCAATTAAGGGGCAATTTAGTGTGGCCAATCCATCTTCCCTGCACATCTTTTTTGGATTGTGGAGGTGAGACCCACAGATACACGGGGAGAATGTGCAAACTCCACACTGACAGTGGCCTGGGACTGGGATCGAACCCGGATTTTCGGCACCGTGAATCATGCCGTTTAAGGGGAAATTTTCATGAAATTTTGCCTTTCCAAATTACCTCTTACTCAAGACTAATCTCTTTTGATGAATGAGGCAAATGATCTTGCCGTTGACATTCGTAAAATGAAATTTGTTTTCCCATTCCTGATGGAACTGGTAGGTGTTTGCTACCATTTTGCTACCTAGCTCCTCACTGATCATTTTATCTTCAAACAGATTATTCCAAATTTTGACGCCTGCAAGATCTCATTTCCTGAGTCTGGTTGATTTTTGGCATTGTTCGGCAGGCAATGAGCTGATTCGCTCATCATTACGAGAATCCTGATTATCGTGCAATTTACCGCATTTCGGCAGGCAGTGAGCTGATTGCTCGCCATTATGAGAATCCAGAGTCTTGTGCAATTTGCTGTGGTTCGGCAGGCAGTGAGCTGATTGCTCACCATTATGAGAAATCCTGAGTCACGAGAAGTTTTGAGCTGATTTGTTTGTCATTATGAGAATCCTAAGTCTTGTGCTATTTGGCGCGATTCAGTAGACAATGACAATTGGCTATTTGAGACCCTGGGAGCAACCTGCCGATTGCGATAAGACTATTTGGAGACCACAGACCTAGGGTATCTTGTCTGATTATTTTTCACCTTTTCCATGCTCACAGTCCAAGAATGAATATATAAAAATGTCTTGCTGCTGCTTATATTGCCAAGTCCTTGGAGGAACCATAAATCAACAAAACCAAATTTACTGAATGATCAACAATATAGAAAATCCCAACAAGGTTCCACATATTGTAACTTTTAACTTTACACTGTGTCCTGCCAATACCAATCTGCGAATGTGCAGAAATCCAAAGACATCACTGCTGGAGCTTTCAGCCTGGAACTCGAGACAGAAGGGAAAGGGAAGGATTTGGAGACAGGAAACCAAAATATCCTTGCCGGATATATTACTGCAATAATATTGGTGAATGTTTCTTAACTGTCTCATTCGCCCAGTGGTTTGCAGGTTGCTCCACATTACTTGCTATAAATATGGTTGCCATTAACCCAGGCCTGTAATCAGCATGCAACTGTGTATTCATAGCATTGGCAGCAGGTGCAGCCTTTACTTTAACACAAATCAGAACTAACGCAAATTAAACATGAGGTAACCGGCAAATTAAAGTATATTGCTTCATCTGATACTCAGCAATCTATTGAAATAAGATCATTTTTTTAATTTGTTATGGGCGAGGCGTTTTCAGAACCCCAAAATGTATCATGGAGTTCAACCAACCTCTCCATTGAATGTATTTGTTACTTTTCCGAGCACACAGCTTTTTCCCTAGTTGTGGGATTACAATTATGGACATGTGGGTTTTTAAACACAAAACACTGTTTATTCCATGAACTCAATATAACATCTTAAATAAACATTGGATCTCTTAACACCCCTTACTTCAAAGATTACAGGCCTGGGTTAATGGCAACCATATTTATAGCAGGTAATATGGAGCAACCTGCAAACCACTGGGCGAATGAGACAGTCAAGAAACATTCACCAATATTATTGCAGTAATATATCCGGCAAGGATATTTTGGTTTCCTGTCTCCAAATCCTTCCCTTTCCCTTCTGTCTCGAGTTCCAGGCTGAAAGCTCCAGCAGTGATGTCTTGGATTTCTGCACATTCGCAGATTGGTATTGGCAGGACACAGTGTAAAGTAAAAGTTACAATATGTGGAATCTTGTTGGGATTTTCTATATTGGTGATCATTCAGTAAATTTGGTTTTGTTGGTTTATGGTCCCTCCAAGGACTTGGCAATCCTTCAAACTTCCAAGAGACTTTAACACCTTTAAACAAAATCACATCAGGTTAAAGGCTTCACTATTATAAGTTTAAATCACCCAAATGATCCAGAGATAGTCTTTCATGGCAGAGATCCAGCTCACTGCAAACACAGACACTCCCAAGCTCTTTTCAAACTGCAAAACTAAACTGCAAAATGGCTGCCCTGAGCTCAGCTCCACCCACTCTCTGACATCACTGTTTTCTTAAAGGTACATTGCTTAAACATCCGTGTCTTAAAGGTACTCTCACATGACAAATTGCAAAATGTAGTTTCTTGGTTTATCTCCATTTGTTTTTAGCATTAAACTTGTGAACGTTTTAGATAAAGACAATGTGTGTGATAGGTGCCTAGGCAGTTACAAACTCTGAAAATCCATGTTACTCGTCATAATTTTACATAAAGAATGACATAAAATTATTTTAAATCCTTCCTGAGGTAAATTCACTGATTAGTCGGTTCCGTGTGAGATTTCCCATCATAAATGATTTCTACTGAATTTATTTCTTGTTGAGGCAACCCTTGTTAAAAGTATGAACTTAAAGTAGATATTTTCCCATCATTTGCATGCTATAAGAATACCACATAGTCTAGCAAACATCGCCTTAGCAACTACCCCTGATGCTGATAAGAATAGAATAACATCCATATCATAACTGTCTGTATCATTGTAGCCTGAACATCTATATTAAATGATGGCTTTAATAGCATCTCTACAATAATTATTGCAATAATACTGTATGCATGTAAAATCCACCTTCTGTTGCATTTTTCTGGCATTATTTCTGCCTTATGGAAATGAATCAAGTATTTAGATGATTTTTTATTCAGTAGTTGAACTTGCCTTACTTCAGCCACACTAACTTTTGGGACTAATTCTATTCCGTGGATTCTTGGTGAATGTCTTCTGTTTTAATTATTTTATCATATATACTGTAAACCTCTATGACTCTAAATTCTCATAACAGGCAACAAAATAATACTTTATTACCATATAATTTTGCAAAGTAATGTTTTGCTCAATCAAAGTAGGTAGGAGAGACTATTCTACAATTTAAAAACGATTTAACATTAGAATTAAAGAAATACATTTTGAGTTGTAGTTAGTAATAATAACTCAGTCTGTAGAGATCAAATAATGACCAACAGCTTGAAACTCCGCATTCTAGCACACTCGATCACTACTGCTACACTACTTCACTACTGAAGTACTCAATTTAATTCAATACAACATTCTAAATTACTCTTCTGTATCTACGGTATAACGCTTTTTTTTTTAAAAAGGTGTTACTTTTATTTTAAATGAGGCTTCTATCAAAATGCTAGGTTAACAAGATATTGTCAATAATAGATTTTGGAAAGCATCTTGAGTTGGAACACTAAAATGCAAGTTGTCCTTTTTTATTCCCACAAGGAGAGACGTTAAACAGAGCTTTGCTGTTTGTGTGGGTTGGTGGGTGGAGTATTTGGAGCAAGGAGAAGTGGATTTTGACCACAGTTTTCCTGACTGGACAATAATTTATTGTAAACTAATTGTTTGCGGCCTAAATAGGAGAAGCTTTTTCTTGGTCAAATATTTTGAACATATTTTTGCATATTTTGCAAAATTACGAGCCATTTTTCTGAATATATTTTTGAGCAGGAATACTTTTTCATCTGTTATGATTGCAGTGCAGCTTAGACAATTGAATAACATTTGTCTATATTTGAGAACATAAAATTGTACCTAGGAAAATAAAAACCTGTTGCTAAATTCGCAGTAAGGTGCCGTGAGATAATTAAATTGAGCATGTGACCAGTTGCTAAGATCTCTTTTCAAAATGTGCCAAGGAACCTAATTGAATAACATAATGCTTAAGTCATTTCTTTTTTTTCTTTACATAACTCAGTTTCAAACAGGAATGTTAGATTATATATTTTGACCTTTATGAAAGCTGAAATAATTCATTGTCGAGGGTTATTATCAAAATAATTCAGAATGACTTACTTTAGTTTAAAGGGGAAAAGATTTGCCAGTTCTGAACCAGCGTTGTATTACGTCACGTGTGCCTGTGACCACGAATCTAGCAAAAGAATGGAAATTGCAGTGTTTTCCTTGCTTGATAAATATTAAATTACTTTGGTCTTAAATACAATTGAATTAGACATGTTGGAATAGAAATTGTTATGCCCATTCAGGGCATAAATGTGACCATCTCTTCACAGTGGTCTAAAATTGAGTTGACTATATTCGTTAAACCATTGGCAAACTGAGTATTTTGACGCTTTAGAAGTTGGTTCTTTTCCATAAGACTTGATATTGAGTGCAGCTGAAGCATTCAGGGAAACAGTTCTTTGTTGGCTGTAACATTTCTGTGTAGAAAGAATTTGGCCAGACTTGAACCAGTTGCCAGTTCGTATGGACTGAAAATAAAACTATCCACATGTCAGCACTAAATTGCCAATGTTGCTCAGGGAGCTTACTAAGATGGCTGGAGTGAGCAATAGGAAAACTAGTGCTCTTGTGAGGATAGGATAAAGGCACACTGTTGGAGAGTAAAGTGAGCTTTGTTCTTCAAGTCGCTGTACTAAAGCTGAGTTGGCAGACCAGATGCTTCTACTAAGTGCCCAGAGTGGAAAATTGTATCAATTACTGCCAGTGCACCTCAATGAGGAGAGAACAATCCACTTTGCATTTAATGTAGTGCATCATTATGATCGCAGCATGTGCATCAACTTTAACTCAAAGGAATTACTTAGATCATAAATTATTTTTTTCTACCCACTGTTTTAACTATCCATTCTAATACTCTGTTCGAGCTATAAACTTATGGTCTGTGTTTTAGGTAGTCTCTCACCTTTGGAAACTCTTGGACTATGAACTTGCTTCTCCTTCCCTCTCAACAAGCTTCAGTTCAGAACTAGCATGGTGTATGCTTTCTTCGCATTAGTCCTAACCACATGTTGCATTTATCTACATTAAAAAAACAGATGGGGGTGCATTTCCTGTTGCATCAGGATCAGATTGTATTATTTTCCACAAGGATTCTGACAGACCTTCATACCATCCGTGAACATGTGCCCAATAGCCCCAAGATTTTCACAGATATTGTGAAGAGCAACAACCCAAACACTGATCCCTGTAGGATTGCATTTGGAACCAGTCTCCATGTGGAGCTGTTACCAATAATGTTGACTACTTAACGAGCTAATTCCTGATCCAACACCGTATGTACCCTCCAGTTCCACAGGATTCTAACTATTGTAGTATTATATCATGAGACATCTTGTCAAAGAGCAATTCGGAGTGTCACCCCCCACCGCCCAAACCACCTCCCGAGGGGAAGGAGAACCTGCATTATCTGGTTAGTGTCTGGTTTGGGCGGTACAGTAGCACAGTGGGTAGCACTTTTGCTTCACAGCGCCAGCGTCCCGGCTTGGGTCACTGACTGTGCGGAGTCTGCACATTTTCCCCGTGTCTGCGTGGGTTTCCTCTGGGTTCTCTGACTTCCCCCCGCAAGCCCCGAAAGATGTGCTTGTTAGGTGAATTGGACATTCTGATTCTCCCTCCGTGTACCCGAACAGGTGCCGGAGTGTGGCAACCAGGGGATTTTCACAGTGACTTCATTGCAGTGTTAATGTAAGCCTACTTGTGACAATAATAAAGATTATTATTACTGACCTTAGTCAGAAGGGAAGCCCAATAGTCAGAATATGTTTTTGATGTGAATTGTCATCAGCGACTGATCTGAAGCTGGTTAAGTAATTGTTAGACTCGGGCTTCCCAAACTGTGGGCCTGAGATTTTAGGATTGCAAATTCTGAGGCAGCAAAGGCTACCGTGGAACTGGGACTGATTTCTAACAGCTGTGAGACCAGTTTAAATGCTTATGCTTTTTTTCGATTCTTTGGGTGTAGCATAATGGACTGCTCTCTAACGCACAATTGTAGCTGCAAAAATAGCCAGTGAAAAAATAGGTGTGCGGGTTTATTTCTGTAGAAAGCCTGGGCCTTTACATTAACTCCTTCAACTCTCAGCTTTTGTTCTCCCAACTCCCCAGCCACATTCAAGACCTATAGTGCCCTTCAGTAACTGGAGCTCCCATCCCCCTCCACAACTGAAGCTTCCCAGCTAGCAACTGAAGATCCCCCCACTTATGCCAATTGAAGATCAGTCCCCCCAGCAGCTGAGAATTCACCCCCCCCCCCCCCCCTTTGTACCCCTTCAAATTTTCACTCTCAGGCTACATGTAGACCGAGGCATTCAAATAGAATCATACTGGGATAAAGTACTGGGACAGTGTTCAGTTCTGTCTGCATTTCTTCAGAAAATGAACAAGTCCCTGCGAGACCTGAACAATATCAGGTTTGGACTGATAAGTAGCAAGTAACATTTGCACCCACAGGTGCAGGCAATGATTTTTCCCAGTAAGAGAATGTAACCACCTCCCCATGACATTTGATAACATTTGTTGAATCCCTCACCATCAAATCCTTGAAGGTTACCATTGACCAGAAACTTAACTTGGACCAGTTGCATAAATTCTGTGGCTACAAGCGCAGGTCAGGCTGACATTCTGGGTGTGTGATTCACCCCTGACTCCCCAAAGTCCTTTGCACTATCTACAAAGCACAGGTCAGAAGTGAGATAGAATACTTTCCATTTGAATTCAGGGTATAGATAGATACATGGGACTGAGATATTATAGATATTACTGAAACATGAGGGAGGGGCAGGTCTGGCAGCTCAATGTTCCAGATGCTACAGGAAAGATAGAACAGGAGGTAAGAGAGATGGGGAAGTTGCGCTTTTGATTAGGGACAACATCATGGCAGTACAGAGCGAGGATATATCCGAGGGATCACCCACTGAGTCTGTGAGTAGAACTGAAAAATAAGAAGGGAGACATCACTTTGATAGGATCGTACTACAAGCCCCCAAATAGTCAGCGGGAAATTGAGGAGTGAATATTAAAGGAGATTATAGATATCTGCAAGAAAATAGGGCGGTAGACATTGATTGCGACAGCCATAGCATTAGGGACTTAGGAAATTTTTTTGAGTGTATTCAGGAGGAATTTCTCATTCAATATGTGGATGGCCTGACTAGAGAGGGGGCAAAACCTGACCTCCTTGGGAAATAAGGAAGGGCAGCTGATAGAAGTGTTAGTGAGGGATCACTTTGGGACCAGTGATCATAATTCCATTAGTTTTAAGATAGCTATGGAGATTGATAGGTCTGGCCCAAAAATTAAAATTCTAAATTGAAGCAAGGCCAATTTTGATGGTATTAGACAGGAACTTTCAAAAGTTGATTGGGGGAGTCTGTTGGCAGGCAAAGGAACGGCTGGTAAGTGGGAGGCTTTCAAAAGTGTGTTAACCAGGGTTCAGGGTAAGCACATGCCTGTCAGAGTGAAGGGCAAGGCTGTTGGAAGTAGGGAACCCGAGATGACTCGGGATGTTGAGGCCCTGGTCAAAAAGGAGGAGGCATATGACATGCATTGGCAGCTGGGATCATGTGGATCCCTCGAAGAGTAAGGGTAGAGTTAAGAGAGAAATCAGGAGGGCAAAAAGGGGACATGAGATTGCTTTGGCAGATAAGGCAAAGGAGAATCCAAAGAACTTCTTCAAATACATAAAGGGCAAAAAGACTAACTCGGGAGAGAGTAGGGCCTCTTGAGGATCTACAAGGCCATCTATGCAGATCCACAAGAGATGGGTGGGATCCTAAATGAATATTTCTCATCGGTATTTATTGTTGAGAAAGGCATGGATATTAGGGAACTTGGGGAAATAGATAGTGATGTCTTGTGGAGTGTGCATATTACAGAGAAGGAGGAGCTGGAAGTCTTAAAGCGCATAAAGGTAAATAAATCCACGGGATGATGAGATGTATCCCAGGACGTTGTGGGAGATGAGGAAGGAAATTGCAGGACCCCGAACAGGTATGTGAATCGTCAACAGCCACAGTGCCTGAAAATTGGAGGGTAGCAAATGTTGTGTCTTTGTTCAAGAAGGGCCGCAGGGAAAAGCCTGGGAACTACGGACCGGTGAGCCTTATGTCTGTGGTGGGTAAGTTGTCAGAAGGTATTCAGAAAGACAGGATCTACAGGCTTTTAGAGAGGCAAGGACTGATTAGGGACAGTCAGCATGGTGTTGTGAGTGGAAAATCATGTTCATGAATTTGATAGAGTTTTTGGAAGGGGTAACCAAGAAGGTAGATGAGGGCAGTGCAGTCAACGTTGTCTACATGGCCTTTGGGAAGGTACCGCTTGGTAGGTTGTTGCATAAAGTTAAATCTCACAGGATCCAGGGTGAGGTAGCCAATTGGATACAAAATTGGTTTGATGACAGAAGACAAAGTAGAGTGTTGTTTTTCAAACTGGAGGCCTATGACCAGCGGTGTGCCTCAGGGATGAGTGCTGGTTCCACTGTTATTTGTTACTTATATTAATGATTTGGATAATTTAGGAGGGATGATTAGTAAGTTTGCGGATGACACCAAGTTTGTTAGCATAGTGGACAGTGAAGAAGGTTATCTAGGATTGCAACGAGGTCTTGATCAATTGGGTCAGTGGGCCGATGAATGGCAGATGGAGTTTAATTTAGATAAATGTGAGGTGATGCATTTTGGTAGATCGAATCGGGGTAGGACATACTCAGTTAATAGAAAGGTGTTGGGGAGAGTTATAGAACAAAGAGATCTAGGAATACAGGTTCATAGCTCCTTGAAAGTGGAGTCACAGGTGGACAGGGTGGTGAAGAAGGCATTTGGCATGCTTGGCTTCATTGGTCATATCATTGAATACAGAAGTTGGGATGTCTAGTTGGAAGTTGCACAAGACATTAGTAAGGCCACGCTTGGAATACTGTGTACAGTTCTGGTCACCCTATTATAGAAAGGATATTATTAAACTAGAAAGAGTGCAGAAAAGATTTACTAGGATGCTACCGGGACTTGATGGTTTGAGTTATAAGGAGAGGCTGGATAGACTGGGACTTTTTTCTCTGGAGTGTAGGAGGCTTAAGGGTGATCTTATAGTGGTCTATAAAATAATGAGGGGCATAGATGAGGTAGATAGTCAACATCTTTTCCCAAAAGTAGGGGAGTCTAAAACTAGCAGACATAGGTTTACAGTGAGAGGGGAGAGATACAAAAGGGCCCAGAGTGGTAATTTTTTCACAGAGGGTGGTGAGCATCTGGAACGGGCTGCCAGAGGCAGTAGTAGAGAAGGGTACATTATTGTCTTTTGAAAAGCATTTAGACAGATGGGTAAACGGGGATATGGGCCAAATGCAGGCAATTAGGACTAGCTTAGTGGTATAAACTGGGCAGCATGAACAAGTTGGGCCGAAGGGCCTGATTCCATGCTGTAAACATCTATGACTGTATTGCCTGGAAGGATGCAGTTTCAACAATACTCAAGAAGCCCAAAACAATCCAGGACAAAGCAACCTACTAGATTGGTTGCAAACCTGTGATTTCTACCACCTGGAAGGGATAAGGGCGGTAGACACAAGGCAACACCATTTCTTGGAAATTTTGCTCCAAGTCAGACACCATCTTGCTCGCTCAGAAACGTAGAATTCTCTTAACAGCTTCTGCAGGTGTGCCTACACTACATGAACTGCCGCAATTCAAAGAAGAAGCCCACCCCCACCTTCTTGAAGACAGTTCGGGATTGGTTATAAATGCTGGTATTGCCAGCAGTGCCCACAAATGAATAATTTCTTTTAAGAAAGCGACTAAATGACTTTCTTTAACTTGATGGTCTGAAATTTCGGGTTGTGTTTGCACGTGAAATACTAAAGTAATTTCACATTCAAGCTCACACATGCTGGGGAGGCATATGTTTTGGAACCTCCTGAAAATCTTGGATTTCCATATTTCATAAAATTTCCGGTCTTACTCAAAATACGCTCAGAAAAAAGGGTGCAATGCAGAGGACAATAGGGCACTAAGCCTTGGTGAACTTTAATTGTGGCTTTCTGCAGTTTATTATTGTATTTGGTGCAATAGTGTATATTGTACACAATTGAATGTCAAAGGCTTTGCATCCAGATTTTCTCACAGAATGATATGTGCAGATGAAGAGAAAACTATGCACATTTAGACCTGCACTTTTGATTCCTGAGCCACATAACATATGGGCTAACTATTGCTACTGTTAGGTTACAGTTGGCTGGCCATTTAATGTGCTGGCTGCTGCATGGTCCATTTTGAGGGTTTGGTCTCAATAACAGGGTTGACAGGTTACCGGTGGAAAATGAACACTCCTAAGCAACTTTTCAACTGGACTGGGCTGCTGCAACAATCCGCAGCCTCTTTTGACGCAGGGCAAAGGTAGGTCAGGTTGGAGACTATCTTAACAGCAGGACTGGTTGCTTTGTATTTCTGCTCTTCCTGACCCCTCTCAGCATGCTTCACTCAGTTGAATCCTATGTACTTTATAGGACACAGTTTATTTTTTTTAAAAAGCCTTCATTTATATTGCGCCTTTCACAACCACAAGACGTTTCAAAGTACATTAAAGCTATTGATGTACTTCTCAGTGTCGGCGCTCTTGTAATATAGGAAATACAGCAGCCGGTATGCACACAGCAAACTACCTAGCAAACAGTAAAGCGATGACCAGATAATCAGCTTTTGTCAAGTTGATGAATGGGTAAATGTTGACCAGGACACGAGGGATAACTCCCCTGCTTATCTTTGAAATAGTCCCATGGGATCTACCTGAGCAAGTAGATCAACCTTCAGTTTAGCATCTCAGCTGAAAGATGGCACCTTTTACAGTGCAGCACTCCCTCACTATAGCACTGAAGTGTCAATGTCGATTTTTGTGCTCAAACCATGGAGCGGGACTTGAACCTGGAATCTTGTAATTCAGAGGGGAGAGTGCTACCAGCTGAACCATGGCTGACACTGTTGCTCGTTTTAGCCTTAGTTTAATTGCTCTTGTTCTATCACTTTTGCTCTTGAGTCGCCAGGTATCTTTCTGATACCGCCACGTGGCTCAAGTCCGAGTAATGATCAATGATCCAACACACCGCTTAGTAAGAGTTAAATCAACGCACATTTATTATATACAGTAATCAATACTTATACATTAATTCTCCTTCTAAGCTACTTCCTACAACTAACAGGCCAATACTTAACTTTGGAAATGGCCCACCAGGTCAGGGAAACAAATGGCCTTTCGTATGGGTTCTGAGCCTGTGGGATTCAAAGCTGGTACAGGCCGATAGCCAGGAGCGCCTATCTTGTAGCGAGCGTTGGAGTAAGACTTACGATTCTAGCGGCTGTTGTAGAAGGTCAGCAGAAGGGTCTTGAAGGGTGCGGAGAGGAGAAGAAGGGTCGATTTGAACTTGGACTCTATTCTTATAGTCCCCAGGGGCTTCCATCCTTTCAGTGTAGAAGCTGTACCTGGTTCCAAGTGATTGGACTTCGTCCCAATCACTTGGTTCGAGATTCTCCAATGCTGGAGTGATTCCTTGATTGATGGGCGGTTTTGGGGTGGTCGTTCACCTCTTTGTGTAGGCTCCTGCTGGCGCCGAAAAGTCTGGGTTGGCTTTGTGTGTCTAATTTGTTGCACATTGTTCCCGGAGATTGCTAATTTATATTCAGATGGCTGGTGTGTTGTTATGTTGATGGCTGCAGGTATCGATTCTGTCTGGCCTCCCCAGAGGCGAATACACAGTTTTACCTGCAGCTGCCTTTTTGAGTCCTGTTGGCTAATTTTCCCATCAGCCTCTTCCGTTTGCCATTTATAATCGGGGTTTGGCCATTCTAATTGGGAGTTAGCCATTTTAACTGGCTACAACACTCAACCATCTAACTCAAGCAGGTACAACGGCTATATTGTCAGGGGGGGCCTTTGTTTTTATTGTCTTAAATACAAATATATTTTCTGCATCATCATTCAATCAAGAATTAGGTTATTTTATTAAACTTTGTAACAGAAAATGTGTTAAGTACTGTTCCAGCTTACCTTCTTGCCATATGGTTTATTTTATAAACCAATAAGGAAATAAGCACAAGTGTTCATGACAGTCATTCACTGAAGAAACTCATCTGATCCTCCCCTAAGTTACTAATTGTTTCTCTCACCCAGTTGTACAAGTACTCCATGAAAACCTTATTTCTATTCTTGCACCGTTATTCTTCAATATGTTCTCTTTTCCATACGTATCATGGTCTTGCCCTCTTCAGGTTAGACATAGAACATACAGTGCAGAAGTAGGCCATTCAGCCCATCGAGTCTGCACCAACCCACTTAACCCCTCCCTTCCGCCCTATCCCCCTAACTCAATAACTCCTAACCTTTTTGGACACTAAGGGCAATTTAGTGTGGCCAGCCCACCTAACCTGCATGTCTTTGGACTGTGGGAGGAAACCGGAGCACCTGGAGGAAACCCACGCAGACACGGGGAGAACGTGCAGACTCCACACAGACAGCGATCCAGCCGGGAATCGAACCTGGGACCCTGGAACTGTGAAGCCACGCTAACCACTATGCTACCGTGCTGCCCCTGATTGCAATTATGTCAAGAATCCTGCTTAAGCCACTGCTACTGCCATCCCAGCCATGCCATTGAGAGCACATATTCAAATTGCAGAACGTGGGCCACAGAAATGAAAATTGAAGCTTACAACTGACTCAAATAGATTTCAAGACTCAAATTCATCTGTAACTGACTTAAAATCCATTGTTCCACACACCCGTGCACGCACAGAAAAAGAAATTCAGCTTTATTTCTGTTGCATTAGACAAAACTGGAGTGTCTAATATTGGTCAGGAAGCACTGCCAACAGTAGAAAATTAGCCTGAACCAAGAAAAGTTTGAAAAAGGAAACATGGAGGATAATTTAATATCACAACTTGATCAGTCCATGGCTTAAATGGCAATATGGTGCCCAGAGTACCTATGATTTTCTTCAAGTGGTGCCAGTAGTGTGCTAAATGTTCACTATTTTCACAAGCCCCAACAGAAAGTTCTGGCATTGAGATTGCTCACATTGTCCCAGGGTAGCACCAGGGGAGAAAGAGCAGCCCTACTTAATTATGTATGTTATCTAAGAATGTATGCACCAAGGCTCTGTATTTGCTGTCTAGGCCAAGGGTCGTGCTATCTCTACATGCCTCTGTTAAATTTGTGTCACGCTGAACAAGTAACTGACAAGTAAGCTGAGCCTTTGACTATTGATTAACTAATCAATACAGCTACAGTTCCATGAATGCAAAAGCTGGGTTAGCAGGTGGCACTCAGTGATTGAAATGCATGGATCAATTACATCTTTGGATGGTGTTCTTCTAAATCTGCTTCTTTTTATATATCCATATTCAGCAGTCACCGTGATAAGTGATAGGCTCAGGTTATACTTAATGAAGGTATTCATCTTAAATTGTGTGTTTTTAATATCCTAGCATACGTTTTAGTATTTAAGGACGAGTTTGGAGAAAGGTTTCGACAAAAATGTATGCTAGGATATTAAAAACACACAAGAAATGTTATCGTTCTAACAGTAATGGGGCTCTCTGCACATTTTATACTGCAACTTTGTAAAGTAGCAACAAAGCTCTAAATGAACTATTATGATCACTGCTTGCTACTCAAACCTTAGCCAACCAACCAGATTATGACCAAAATCTTATAATGATTAAGAATTGTATGTTGATCTTTCAGGCTTTTCACTTTTGTTTTTTTTTAAAATGAATTATGTGCAGAAACTGACTGCACTGAGTTTCCCAATTGAAATTCCAGTGCCGTGTTTATATTTCATGCTACACAGTTCACTAATTTTGTAATGTGGGGATCGAAAGCGCTTCCTCCCCCTCCTCAATCCCTTTTCAGCCAGTTACTGAGGAAGCCCATCTGGTATTTAGCCTAGCATTTGCCTGTGAATACTCCAGCATTCAAAGGGATTTAAGCTAGCACATTTGCAGGGCGCCACTGGCTGTGTCTCTGAGTTCAAGATGATAGCACACAACACAGCAGAAGCAGTCTCACAGAAACCAGATCAACAACCAGTTTGTAGACCTGTGCAGGTAGGAACGCATTTATATTTTCCTGGAACCTTTTGCAACAGATGCATGTTGGTATAGATAATTATTGATATTAGATTATGTTGTCAAACAACTGATAGTGTTTTTTTAATGGAAATGTAATTGTGAAATCTATAAGATTACTGTTATGCTTACTCGCGGTATCCTTCAAAGCCATTGATCACCGTTGCACAATGCATATGCCACAGTGGCTGTTTGTAGAAAATTCACTTTGTACGTAATTCTTTTTTTTAAAAAGCTGACCACTTTTTAATATTTTGTAAGTGGCCTATGAGTGAAGTACCAGCGCTAGATTAGTAATAGGCACAGTCATTATATTTCAAATATGCTTTCACGGTGTTTTTTAATTAAGGGGACTTTGTAGTGAGACTTTTAAGTTTAAAGATGCAACATAAAACTCTGATTTCTTTACAAATTACATTTGACAACGAATGGGAAGTTTTCTCCTGACAAATTGTAGCATTGATGAGAATAGGCAGGAGATATTGTGTTTGCTGCTTCTGAGAGTTGCAAAACTCAAACATACTTCAAATTCAGACTGTGGTGTATTGTCCTGTTAATGAATGCTCGTCTTTGGGGGCCCCTGCTTAGTTGAGCATCTCAGCAGTTGGTCATTCGAAAAATGAAAGAGACCCAGAATTAAAAACTAATTTAGGAGAAGTGTGGAATACTAAAAGAATTACAATAGTATTATGAATAACTTAGCTTGATGTATTATTTGGCTTCCAAATTCAAAATGTTTTACACTAATAGCTTAGTTTTTGTGTTTTATGTGTGCATATTCTCAATTCTGATCATTGTATTTTGCATATATGCCTCACTTTTCATGATCTCCAAATGCTAAATGTTATTCTTGCCATTAGGAGATATTGAGTATGACAGTATATTATTATCTTGAGAATTAATCTCTAGAAAACTGCATTTGAGATTATTATCTTGATACAGAAAGACAAAAGTTGAATTTTCACTAAAACATCTACACTCAGCTTGTATAATGTAAATATAACCAATAAGATGTTTACCATCCAGAGTTAGGTATTAAGCATCTAAATTTCCCATAGACATGGCATTATTTCAGTTTAAAGCTGTGAAAGTTTAGTATGCTACATATGTGGATAGCCTGGAAGCTGGGATCTTTGTTCCAGAAGAATTTGATGATGTCAGAGACCCATTTTATTATGGTAAGTGTGACGAGGGCTAAAATGGAATTAGGGAGGGGGAGAAAAGTCATCCTTTATTTCCTTTGTCATGGCCCATTCCTTTCTAAGAATTAAAATGTCACTAATCATGCTGTCTGGCTAAACCATGAGTCCGGAGCACTGCTGGGTCACCAGTCTTTTAAAGCCATTCACTGCAGGTCTTTCTCCATCTGTCATTTCAATCTTTCGTGTAGACAAATTCAACTTTATTCTGAATACTTGAATGGACTAGAAATCATCTTCCTAATAAATATATTTGGAGACGAATCTGCTGTATTTTTTGTTTATACATGCCATATCTTTTCTTTAACTGCTTATTAGCACTCCTGGAGTGCTGATCAAAAATTAAAAGGCTCAGTGATTTGTGGACTAATTGTATTTTTGGAGTCTTTTGCCATTAGTTTTTCCAGTAATTTTCACCCACCTTTCTCCTGCACCATCTGCCAAGCAAAGCATCCAACACTTTGCAGATCTGCTTATGTTTCTATTTTAAAAAGTGATGGGGGCGGGGTTGGCCTTATCTACATTTCCTACTTCGTCCAGGTGAATAAGTAAGCTTCTGAAACTCATCTGCGAATTTCATGGAAAAACCTGTGATGTGCTGCAATGCCAGCTGCCTTTCATTTACATATTGCAGCAATTTATTCTGTTTCAGGATTGATTTAATTTCCAAGAACGGAAACTCAAGTGCATCCTTTAATTAGCACTTATTTTAAAGTATCACCATTTTGCACCTGGTTTCCTGTGACTACATTTACCACATTTGAATTACTGTTTGTTAGCTATTACTTCACATCGTGCTCATTAACTTTGATTTATGTCCAACTAAATATATAGTTAAATGTTTTATTATTTTAAAAACTTATGTCCTTGTGCAGGGTCTTTTAATAAACCCTGCTTAGAGAGATCTTACACAAAATGAAAAATAAATTGTACCTCAAAGTGAATTGTACAGTAATATTTTTAACAATTAAAAATTTAATTTGAAATAATGAGAATATTTCAAAAAAAGTGCGCATATTGTATTGATAAATTCTAAGTTTGACCACTGGATCACTATGTCAAAATCCAATAATAATTTGGAGGTGTATTAACACAGAGGAGCAGTATTAAACCTTTAAATTAAAAAATACAAATATACTTGTACTTATATGGCACCTTTCACTTTTTTATGATGTCTTGGAACTCTTCGCAGCCAATAGGTTGCCTTTGAACCACAGTCACTTTTTTTGTGGAGGGAAATATGACCGTCAATTTACATAGAATATGGCCCCACAAATAGCAGAATGATAAATAGTTGATCTTTTTGGTAGTTTTTGTTGAGAGATAAATGCTCACCCGGACATGGGATAGAAAATCCCCTGCTCTTCTAATAGTACTGTTAAATCTTTTACCATTACCTGAACAGGCAGGTGGGGTCTCAATTTAATGTCTCATCTGAAGGGTGGCACCTCTGGCAATGCAACACTCCCTTAACCAGCAAGAAAGTTAGGCAGCTAAATACCAATGTGCGAAGGCTCCTAAATGTGATAATGATGCCATCGGTGGAGGGAGAGGCGGAGATAGTGGCAGCCATGGATGCGGAGAAGGCCTTTGACCGAGTAGAGTGGGAGTATCTCTGGGAAGTGTTGAGGAGGTTTGGGTTCGGGAGAGGGTTTATTAGTTGGGTTAAGCTCCTGTACAGAGTCCCGGTGGCGAGTGTGGTCACGAACCGGCGGAGGTCGGAGTATTTCCGGCTGTATCGAGGGACGAGGCAGGGGTGCCCCCTGTCCCCTCTGCTGTTTGCATTAGCAATTGAACCTTTGGCCATGGCGTTAAGGGAGTCGGGGAAATGGAAGGGGATGGTCCGAGGGGGAGAGGAACATCGAGTGTCACTGTACGCAGACGACCTGTTGCTGTATGTGGCGGATCCAGTGGAGGGGATGGTTGAGGTCATGCAGATCCTAAGGGAGTTTTGAGACTTTTCGGGCTATAAGCTCAACGTGGGAAAGAGTGAGCTCTTTGTGGTGCATCCGGGGGATCAGGGAAGAGGGATAGACGACCTACCGTTGAGGAGGGCGGAAAGGAGCTTTCGATACTTGGGGATTCAGGTAGCTAGGAGCTGGGGGGCACTGCACAAACTTAATTTTTTAAAAAAATATATATTTTATTCAAGATTTTTGGCCAAACATAACAGTACGTAGTGTTTCTTTTACACAACAATAAAGCAATATAAATAACAGTGGCCACTTTTAAACAAATAAATAAATAATATATAAACAAAAACAAAACTGAATGGCAACTGCCTTGTCCAAAATAAATACTCTCCAAAAATACAATCCAACAATCCAATATACAATTACCTATAACAACTACCTATACATATTATACATATACAATAACATCTCTGAGAGTCCGTTCGATTCCTACCCCCCCCCCCCCCCCCCCCCCCCCGGTTGCTGCTGTTGTCTACTTCTTTTCCATTCCCTCTATCTTTCTGTGAGGTAATCGACGAACGGTTGCCACCGCCTGGTGAACCCCTGAGCCGAACCCCTTAACACGAACTTAATCCGTTCTAACTTTATAAACCCTGCCATGTCGTTTATCCAGGTCTCCACACCCGGGGGTTTGGCTTCCTTCCACATTAACAATATCCTGCGCCGGGCTACTAGGGACGCAATGCACAAACTTAATTTGACGCGGCTCAGATGGAGGAGGATTTTAAAAGGTGCGACATCTTGCCACTCTCGCTGGCGGGCAGGGTACAGTCGATTAAAATGGTGGTCCTCCCGAGGTTTCTTTTTGTATTCCAATGCCTCCCAATTGTGATTACCAAGGCCTTCTTTAAGAGGGTAAGCAGGAGCATTATGGGATTTGTGTGGGCGAGCAAGACCCCGCGGGTAAGGAGGGGTTCCTGGAGCGTAGCAGAGATAGAGGAGGGTTGGCGTTGCCGAATTTGGGTGACTACTACTGGGCAGTCAACGTGGCGATGATCCGTAAGTGGGTGATGGAGGGAGAGGGGGCGGCGTGGAAGAGGTTGAAGATGGCGTCCTGCAAAGGAACGAGCCTGGGGGTGCTGGTGACGGCACCGCTGCCGCTCTCGCCGATAAGATACACCACGAGCCCGGTGGTGGCGGCAACGCTAAAGATCTGGGGGCAGTGGAGACGACACGGGAGCGTTGGGAGCCTCGGTATGGTCCCCGATTAGGGATAACCATCGGTTTGTCCCAGGAAGGATGGACGGGGGGTTTCAGAGCTGGCATTGGGCAGGGATTAGAAGAATGGGGGACCTGTTCATCGATGGGACGTTTGCGAGCTTAGGGGCGCTGGAGGAGAAATTTGGACTACCCCTGGGAAATGCCTTCCGGTACTTGCAAGTGAGGGCGTGTGTGAGGCGGCAGGTGAGGGAATTCCCACTGCTCCCGGCACAGGGGATTCAAGACAGGGTGATTTCGGGCATATGGGTCGGGGAGTGCAAGGTGTCGGCGATATACCTGGAGATGAAAGAAGAGGGGGAGGCTTTGGTAGAGGAGCTGAAAGGTAAATGGGAAGAGGAGGTTGAGGAGGGGCTGTGGGCTGATGCCCTAAGTAGGGTTAATTCCTCTTCCTCGTGTGCCAGGCTTAGCCTGATACAGTTTAAGGTAGTTCACAGAGCGCATATGACGGGGGCGAGGCTGAGTAGGTTCTTTGGGGTGGAGGACAGATGTGGGAGGTGCTCTGGAAGTCTGGCGAATCATGTCCATATGTTTTGGTCATGCCCGGCACTGGAGGGGTTCTGGAGGGGAGTTGCGGGAATAGTATCTAAGGTGGTGAAAGTCCGGGTCAAACCAAGCTAGATGCGAAGCCCTCCAGTGTGGAAGCCTGGATAAATGACATGGCAGGGTTTATCAAGTTGGAGAGGATAAAGTTTGCCTTGAGAGGGTCTGCGCAGGGGTTCTGCAGGCGGTGGCAACCGTTCCTAGACTATCTCGCGGAGCGTTAGATGAAGGTCGGACAGCAGCAACAGCATCCCGGGGGGGGTCTTTTTTTCTGGGGTGCATTTGAGCAAGAAAACACATGAATGATCCGGAAAACTGAAATGTATGGGAGGAATCCAATGTACAAAGTTCTGTATCATATTGACTTGCCATGTTCATGTCTTGCTATGCGAGCTTTCTTTCTTTTTTTTGTTACGGGGGGGTGGGTTTTTGTTTGTATGGTTGAAGATTTTGTTAAAAAATTCTTCCAGCAAGAAAGTCTCGGTCTAAATTATGCATTCAAGGCTCAGATTGAGGTGTGAACCCATGACCTTCTGAATGAGAAGTGTATCTTCTCATTGTGCCAAGCTACCAGTTTCAGAATTTATAAGTTCATGCAGTTTATTAAAATAATGTTTAATACAGTAAATGACATTTTGTGAAGTCATTGATTGACAAAGCATTAACAAACTGTAAATGGTAGGTTATTGGCAATATAGAATACTCACTGAATTACTACTTTTGGTGGCACAGTTGGTTAACATAGGAAAGGTTTGGAGGGTAAATTTGAATCATCCTTCCATCTTTGTAGAGATGAAGAGGGACACATCTCTTGAGAGAATAATCCATCAATACTCATTTTGCTATGTTTATCTTCACATTGTTCATGTTTTACAAAACTCAGCATTTCTCAATTTGGGCTACCTAGACAGCCTCAGGTAAATTAGAACGAAAGGAAAAGGATCCAAAACGATAGGTGGCACGGTAGCACAGTGGTTAGCACTGTTGCTTCACTGCTCCAGGATCCCAAGTTTGATTCCCAAACTGGTCACTGTCTGTGTGCAGTCTGCACGTTCTCCCCATGTCTGCGTGGGTTTCCTCCGGGTGCTCCGGTTTCCTCACACAGTCCAAAGATGTGCAGGCTAGGTGGATTGGCCATGTTAAATTGCCCTTGATGTCCAAAAAAAGTTTAGGTTGGGTTACGGGGATAGGGTGGATGTGTGGGCTTAAGTAAAGTGGTCTGTCCAAGGGCCGGTGCAGACTCGATGGGCTGAATGGCCTCCTTCTGCACTGGAAATTCTATGTACTATCGACTATGACTATAAGATCTGGATGACACTCTTGGCACTTCAGTTTTGAAAAGGTAGAGCGGATTGGATTTGGCTCTTCACAGCTGCTGGATTCATGGGTTTCTCTTTGCATTCTTAACATGATTATTAGGGTGTGATCAAATTCTTCACAGTTTGTGAAAGGGAGCTTCAACACTGCCATAGCTTGAAAAGACAGAAAGCAAGATCTTCCAGCTGTTCATGCCAGCGGGATCTTCTAGTCCTGCTGATGACACACCTCTGCCGTGGGTTTCCTGGCAGTGTGGGGTAGATTCAGTGGGAAAATCAATTGACAGCAGTTGGATCAGAAGATCCGGCAATGGTGGCTGCCTCTCACTGCCAAGAAACATGCCACAGGGAGGCCAGAGAACCTCGCCCAGAGTTCCTGTATCACATGCTCGCTTTAGAGATCAACTATTATCTTTTATTCATAAATAAATTAAAATGGGTGTTTACTTTATGCTTTGGAAGTCAACAAAGACTGATATGCTTAGTGTGTTAAATGTGATTCAGGGTTATTCCTGTATGCTTGTTATGATGGATGCTGGACATAAGCAGCCAAATGGATATCTTTGAATATTTATAGAATTAAAACCAGTTTGCTTATAGTATTAATGTACAAAATATTCCTAAGCTGTTTCACAGAGTCTTGCATCTCGGAAGGAGATTCCTCAGCTCGTTGTGCTTATGCCAGCTCTAGGGAAGAACAATCCATGTGCAACATTAATTTTATAAATTATGTATATATCGTAATTGCCATAATCTTATACCCAGTAGGCCTACTTCTTATGATCCTCCTGACACCTACATTTATATATCTTGCATACAGCTTGAAATTCATATAGTGCCTTAAATGTAGAAAAAAATTACCAAGTGTTTCAGAGGAAGGGAAAACTGATGACCAGTCCAAGAAGGAAAGCTCAAGGTGGGTGACCACAAATCTGGCCAGAGGGATTGGTTTTAACAAGAGTGTTGAAGCGAAGGAACTTGAGAGGTGCAGAAGATTTTAGAGAAGAAATTTCAGAACTTGGACCTAAGCAACTGAAGATAAGACTGCCAAAGTGGAGGAAATGGAAAGGGTGGGTTACATAAAAGAATAGAATCAGAGGATAGGAGAATCTGGGGCAGGTTTGGGAATGTAAGAGATTGGGAGGGGCAAGACCTAGATTTAGAGGGTGAACATGTTGCATTTGAGATTGTAGGGAACTGTAAATCAATGTGGGTAAGTGCGGACAGGTGGTGAAGGAATAGGATATGAGAAGCAGCATTTTTGATGAGCTGGTTTACGTGGATTGGGGAGATTTGAAGTGTTTGACTCTGAAAATACCAACGGTTATAATTGAGGGTTGGTGACAATGTGGTGAACATTCGCATGAAAGGTTCCTCTCTGGAAACTTTAATTTTGGCCCCTTTAACCTAAAAAGCGACCACTAAACCAACAGAAAAAAATCTCCCACCCTCACCCATAACAAACCAAATGACAACTACCCAAGAAAATGCTCTCAAATCTGCCAAAAATAATAAGACAGCAGGAGCAGAAAAAGCCAGGAGAGAAGGACACAGAAGCACCTAAAACTGAGGGACTCCATCAAAGAAGACCTCATGGAGGCCGTGAAGGCAGCCGTAGAAATCACCTTGGCCCCATTCAAAGAGGTCCTGGAAAAGACGGAATGACGGTTGGAAACCCAGGAAGAGAACTGGAAAGAGCTTCAACTGTAGCCACGTAAAATGGCTGCTTCCCGATTAAATTGGTCAAATCCCGATCCAAAATGGCGAATGGCAGAGGCTGATGGGAAAATCAGCCAACAGGACTCAAACGGACGGCTGCAGATAAAACAGTGTATTCGCCTCTGGGGGAAGCTCGGCAGATCAAATCATGCAGCCATTAACATCACAACAATCCAGCCATCTGCATAGTAAACAGCCATCCCCGGGAACAATTGCTATACATTAACATTTGTAAAGCTACTCCAGACCTCTCGGCACCAAGAGAGGCTAACACAAAGAAAGGTGGGCAACCACCCCCCGATCAAGGAATGCCCCATTATTGGAGCATATCGAACCGAGTGATTGGGACCAAGTCCAATCACTTGGAGCCAGTGTCAAGGTCCGCCCGAGAGGCGGGAAGCCCCTAGGAACTATAAAAATAGGGGCCAAGTTCAGATCGACCCTTCTCTTCCTGCTCGCAACCTTCGCAAGAACCTTCGACAAAGAAACAGTAAGTTTGACTCCAGCGATCGCTACCCGATAGACACTCCTAACCATCGACCTTTATCAGCCTTTGAATCCCACGGGCTCAGGACCAATTCGGAAAAAACATTTGTTTCCCTGACCTGGTGGGCCATTCCTAAAGTTAAGTATTGGCCTGTTAGTTGCAGGTATTAGTCAAGAAGTAGCATTATTGTATAAGTATTAATTGCTGTATATAATAAATGACCGTTGATTTAATTCTTACTAAGCAGTGTGCTGCATTATTAATCATAACTTGAACTTGAACCACGTGGCGGTATCAGAAAGATACATGGTGACTCGTGAGCAAAGGTGACAGAATTAGAGCTAATAAAACTAAGGCTAATAAGAGCAACACAACCGACAGAGCGATCAGATCGCTGCACTGGAAACCGAGGTGGCAAGGTTAATGGCAGCCCAGGGAGCGCTCAAGGGTCAGGTCGAGGACCAGGAAAATAGATCCCGCCGCTGGAATCTGAGGATCGCAGGACTACCCGAAGGCACAGCGGGCAGAAACTCAACGGACTATGTAGCGTGAATGCTGGGGAAATTAGTCGGGGGCGAAAGCTTCCCCGAACTTCCCGAAGTAGACCGATCACTCGGGCAAAGGGCCAAATCAGGGAACCACCAAGAGCAATCATCGCAAAGCTCCACAGATACCAGGACAAGGAGTGGAACTTCAACTGGGTGAGGAGCACAAAGTCCTGTAAATGGGAGGGCCAAGCGGTCCGTATATACCAGGACATTGCGGCTGACTTGGCCAAGCGACGGGCCGAGTTCAATGGAGCCAAGGCAGCCCTGTTCAAAAACAAAACATGGTTCGGGATGCTTTATCTGGCAAAACTCTGGGTAACATTCAAAAACAGAGCATTTTACTTGAACACTAAAGGAATAAGTGTAAAGGGAAGGAAGGGTTGTTACAACTATAAAAGGCTTTGGTGAGATCCAGAGTAATGCACTGATATAACAAGATCTCTCAAGGCGATCTGGATCGCACCCTCAATGGGCGTGATCCAGATTTGTATATTCAAGCGAGTAGTTTATCTCACTTGAATGTGTCTATGTCGGAGTTACCAAAGGCACGGGGTTGAACGGCCTCACCTCAGAAACACCGTCCGGACCCCGTTTAGCACTGGCCTTCACAAACGTGGACCAGGCATACCAGCACTTGTGTGGGGCAGGGATCTCCCAGATGACCTGGGGTCCCAGGGTGGCCAGGCTCTGGGCAGGGTGGCACATTGACAATGATACTCTGGCAATGCCAGGTTGCTGGGTGTCAGGCTAGCAGGGCTCTGCTAGGGTGTCAGGCTGGCAGTGACCAGGTGGCATCTTGCCCGTGCCGGGGGTCGGCCCGGGAGTGCCCTGCCCCTAGCTCTTCCTGCACTGGTGAGCTGAGCTCGTTAGTGCAGGAAATTAGTAAATGCGGCTTCAGCAGGGCCCAAAGAGTCCCTTTTAATAGCGGGGTCATTCTCAGCACTGCAAGTGCCGGAAAACACCCGCTAAATGCACCCAAAATGGGACCCTGTTTCTTTCCCATTAAATCAGGTCCGAGATGTTTTTAATATGAAGTTAAACCATCTTGGGTATGTCAAAGTGATTTTTAAGCATTGCTTTTTAGTGTTCTTTCCATATATATGAATGTATATCACTATTGGTGTGATCAAGAACAATGTGAAATAGGTTTATTCTTTTTTTTAAAATATATTTTATTCAAATTTTTCGGCCAAACAAAACAATACAAAGGTTTTCCCTTTACACAACAATAAACCAATATAAATAACAGTGAGCGTTTTAACAAGTAAATAAATAATATATAAACTAAATGGCAACTGCCATAACAAAAATAATAACTCTCCAGATAATAAAATCAAACAATCCAATATACATGACCAAGTACAAATATCTATACAAAAACCGCCCCTGAGGACCCACCCGAGCCCCCCCCCCCTCCCCCCTGGGTTGCTGCTGTCACCTTCCCATTTCCTTTATCGTTCTGCGAGGTAGTCAATGAACGGTTTCCACCGCCTGGTGAACCCTTGAGCCGAACCCCTTAGCGCGAACTTTATCCGTTCTAATTTTATAAACCCTGCCATGTCATTTATCTAGGTCTCCACGCTCGGGGGTTTGGCTTCCTTCCACATAAGCAATATCCTTTGCCGGGCTACTAGGGACGCAAAGGCCAAAACATCAGCCTCTCTCGCCTCCTGCACTCCCGGCTCTTCTGCAACCCCAAATATAGCCAACCCCCAGCCTGGCTCGACCCAGACCCCAACCACCTTCGAAAGCACCTTTGTCACCCCCACCCAGAACCCCTGCAGTGCCGGGCATGACCAAAACATGTGGGTGTGGTTTGCTGGGCTTCTCGAGCATCTTCCACACCTATCCTCTACCCCGAAAAATGTACTGAGCCTTGCTCCAGTCATATGCGCCCTGTGCAAAACCTTGAATTGTATCAGGCTTAGCCTGGCGCACGAGGACGACGAGTTTACCCTACGTAGGGCATCAGCCCACAGCCCCTCCTCAATCTCTTCCCCCAGCTCTTCTTCCCATTTTCCCTTCAGCTCATCCGCCATGATCTCCCCCTCGTCCCTCATTTCCCTGTATATATCCGACACCCTACCATCCCCCACCCATGTCCCTGAGATCACTCTATCCTGAATCTCCTGCGTCGGGAGCTGCGGAAATTCCCTCACCTGTTGCCTCGCAAACGCCCTCAGTTGCATATACCGAAATGCATTCCCTTGGGGCAACCCATATTTTTCCGTCAGCGCTCCCAGACTCGCAAACGTCCCGTCTAAGAACAGGTCTCTCAGTTGCACAATCCCAGCTCTGCCATGCTCCAAATCCCCCATCTATTCTCCCCGGGACAAACCTATGATTATTTCTTATCGGGGACCGCACCGAGGCTCCAGTCCTTCCCCTATGCCGTCTCCACTGCCCCCAAATTTTCAGTGTTGCCACCACCACTGGACTTGTGGTGTATTTCTTCGGGGAGAACGGCAACGGCGCCATCGCCCGTGCTTGTAGGCTGGTTCCTTTGCAGGACGCCATCTCCAATCTCTTCCACGCCGCTCCCTCCCCTTCTCCCATCCACTTACACACCATTGAGATATTGGCGGCCCAGTAGTATTCACTTAGGCTCGGTAGTCCCCCTATCCCTACTACGCTGCAAGAACCCCCTCCTCACTCTCGGGGTCTTCCTAGCCCACACAAAACTCATGACACTTTTCTCGATTTTCTTGAAAAAAGCCTTCGTGACCATCACCGGAAGGCACTGAAACACAAAAAGGAATCTCGGGAGGACTATCATTTTGACCGCCTGCACCCTACCCACCAGTGACAGGGGCACCATGTCCCATCTCTTAAAATCCTCCATCTGTTCCACCAATCGTGTTAAATTAAGCCTATGTAAGGTTCCCCAACTCCAGGCTATCTGAATCCCTAAGTACCGGAAATCTCTTGTTACCTTCCTCAGCGGTAAATCGTCTATTCCCCTGCTCTGCTCCCCCGGATGCATCACTCTTTCCCATATTCAATTTGTACCCCGAGAATTCCCCAAACTCCCTGAGTGTCTGCATTATCTCAGGCATCCCCTCCACTGGGTCCGCAACATACAGCAATAAATCATCTGCATACAATGATACCGGTGTTCTTCTCCTCCCCTGAGTACTCCCCACCACTTCCTGGAGCCCCTCAGTGCTATGGCCAGGGGCTCAATCGCCAATGCAAACAATAGCGGAGACTTGGAACACCCCTGCCTCGTCCCTCTATAAAGACGGAAGTAGTCAGACCTCTGCCTGTTCGTGACCACACTCGCCACCGGGGCCCTATACAGCAGCTGTACCCATCCAATAAACCCTTCTCCAAAACTAAATCTCCTCAGCACTTCCCACAGATAGTCCCACTCCACTCTGTCGAATGCTTTCTCGGCGTCCATCGCCACCACTATCTCCGCCTCCCCCTCTGGTGGGGGCATCATCATCACCCCTAGCAGCCTCCGTATGTTCGTGTTCAGCTGTCTCCCCTTAACGAACCCAGTTTGATCCTCATGGACCACCCCCGGGACACAATCCTCTATCCTCGTCGCCATCACCTTGGCCAGGAGCTTAGCATCTACGTTTAAAAGGGAAATGGGCCTGTAGGACCCACACTGCAGCGGGTCTTTTTCCTTCTTCAAAAGGAGCGATATCGTCGCCTCCGACATAGTCGGGGGCAACCTCCCCCTTTCCCTGGCCTCATTAAAGGTTCTCGTCAAAAGCGGGGCCAGTAGGTCCATATATTTCCTATAAAATTCCACCGGGAATCCGTCCAGTCCCGGGGCCTTCCCCGCCTGCAAGCTCGCAATCCCCTTTACCACCTCCTCGATCTCAATCTGTGCTCCCAGTCCCGCTCTCTCCTGCTCCTCCACCTTCGGGAATTCCAGCTGATCCAGGAAACACATCATTCCCTCCTTCCCTTCCGAGGGCTGAGCCTTGTATAACCTCTCATAGAATGCCTTGAACACCCCGTTCACTCTCTCCGCTCCCCGTTCCATCTCTCCCTCCTCATCTCTCACCCCACCTATCTCCCTCGCTGCTCCCCTCTTCTTCAGTCGGTGGGCCAATAGCCGACTCGCCTTCTCTCCATACTCATACTGTACTCCGAGTGCCCTCCTGCACTGTGCCTCTGCCTTACCCGTGGTCAGCAGGTCAAATTCCACATGTAGCCTTTGTCTTTCCCTGTACAGTCCCTCCTCCGGTACTTCTGCATATTGCCGGTCCACCCTCAGAAATTCTTTCAACAATCGCTCCCTTTCTTTACCCTCTTGCTTCCCTTTATGTGCCCTTATGGATATCAGTTCCCCTCTGACCACCGCCTTCAACGCCTCCCAGACCACTCCCACCTGAACCTCTCCGTTGTCATTAAGCTCCAAGTACCTTTCGATACACCCCCTCACCCTTAGGCATACCCCCTCATCCGCCAGTAAGCCCATATCCATTCTCCAGAGTGGGTACTGTTCTTTTTCCTCTCCTACCTCCAGGTCTACCCAATGTGGAGCGTGGTCCGAAATGGCTATGGCCGTATACTCCGTCCCTGTCACCTTCGGAATCAGTGCCCTTCCCAAGACAAAAAAGTCTATCCGTGAGTATACTTTGTGAACATGGGAGAAAAATGAGAACTCCTTACTCCTAGGCCTACTAAATCTCCAGGGATCTACCCCTCCCATCTGCTCCATGAAGTCCTTGAGCACCCTGGCCGCTGCCGGCCTCCTCCCGGTCCTGGACCTCGACCGGTCCAGCCCTGGATCAAGCACCGCATTGAAGTCTTCCCCCATTACCAACTTTCCCGCCTCCAGGTCCGGGATACGTCCCAACATACGCCTCATAAAATTTGCATCATCCCAATTCGGGGCATATACGTTCACCAGAACCACCGCCTCCCCTTGCAATCTGCCACTCACCATCACATATCTACCCCCACTATCCGCCACTATGGTCTTTGCCTCAAACAGAACCCGTTTCCCCACTAAGATAGCCACCCCCCTATTCTTTGCATCTAAACCCGAATGAAACACCTGCCCCACCCATCCTTTACGTAGTCTGACCTGGTCTATCAGTTTCAGGTGCGCCTCCTGCAACATAACCACATCTGCCCTTAATTTCTTTAGGTGTGCGAGTACCCGTGCCCTTTTAATCAGCCCGTTCAGCCCTCTCACGTGATCAGCCGGGTTGGGGGGCTCTTTACCCCCCCCCCCCCCCCCCCCCCCCTTGTCGACTAGCCATCCCCTTTTTTAACCCAGCTCCTCACCCGGTTCCCACGTACCCGTATATCCCACCGACGGTGCCCTCCCGCCTCGACCACCTCATCCCATAACAGCTCCCCCTTCTCCTTAGCAGCAGCAACCCAGTTAACCCCCCCCTCTCTCCGCTAGATCCCCCTCTAGCGTAGTTGCACCCCCCATGTTGCTCCCAGAAGTCAGTGAACTCTGTCTGACCTCGGCTTCCCCCCCTTATCCTCGGCCCCCACTGTGCGAGGCCCCCTCCTTCCTGTGTCCCCGTTCCCGCCACAATTACCATAGCGCGGGAACAAAGCCCGCGTTTCCCACTCGGCCCCGCCCCTAATGGCTCATTTCCCTTCTCCTTCCCCTTTCCGTCCCACCGGCGCCCACAGTTCCTCATACCCCCCCCACCCCAACATGGGGAAGAGAGAAAAGTTACAGGATCACAGAATTAACAAATTAAAAAATCCCCCCCCCCCCCCTTTCCCCTTCCTCGCCCCACATAATCACCCCACCACTTTGTCCCAGAAGCTCTTTCTCTCGCCAGACTATTCCAGCTTCTCGTCCACAATGAATGTCCACGCCTCTTTTGCCGTCTCAAAGTAGTGGTGCTTCCCTTGGTGTGTGACCCACAGTCTCGCCGGTTGCAACATTCCGAATTGAACCTTTTTGTGAAGCACCGCCTTAGCCCGATTGAAACTTGCCCTCCTTCTCGCCACCTCCGCACTCCAATCCTGGTATACGCGGATCACCGCGTTCTCCCACCTACAGCTCCGAGTTTTCTTCGCCCATCTGAGGACCGTCTCTCTGTCATTGTAGCGGAGAAACCTCACCACTATAGCTCGAGGTATTTCTCCAGCCTTTGGTCTTCGCGCCAGAACTCGATAGGCTCCCTCCACCTCCAAAGGGCCCGTCGGGGCCTCCGATCCCATTAGCGAGTGAAGCATCGTGCTCACATATGTCCCGACGTCCGCCCCTTCTACGCCTTCGGGAAGACCCAGAATTCTTAAATTCTTCCTCCTCGAGTTATTCTCCAGTGCTTCCAACCTCTCCACACACCTTTTGTGCTGCGCCTCGTGCGTTTCTGCCTTCACCACCAGGCCCTGTATTTCATCCTCGTTTTCAGCAGTCTTTGCCTTCACGACCCGAAGCTCCAGCTCCTGGGTCCTCTGCTCCTCCTTTCGCCCTTCAATCGCCTGTAATATCGGGGCCAACAGCTCCTTCTTCAACTCCTTCTTCAGCTCTTCCACACTGCGCCGCAGGAACTCTTGTTGCTCCGGGCCCCATAACAAACGGCCACCTTCCGACGCCATCTTGCTTTGAGCTTCCCTTCCTTGCCGCTGCTCCAGAGGATCCTCCGTAATCCGGCCGCTATCCTCTCCCTTTTCCATGCGTGTCCGGGGGGATTCCGTTCTGGTTTACCGCACAGTGTTTTCTAGCCGCTTAAATTGCCGTTGGGGCTCCTATTAAGAGCCCAAAAGTCCGTTCCAACGGGAGATGCTGAAACGTGCGACTCAGCTGGTCATTGCCGCACCCGGAAGCCCCGAAATAGGTTTATTCTTAATAAACAGAAATAACATTGTTCATTAGCTGGTGCTAATGATATGGCACAATATTCCGTACCACCAACATCGTAATTGTACTGCATCATGGATTGGTTCAGAATGAGTTCCGATTAATAATTGCTACTTTTGCCAATTCTGAGTTGGTAGCTGTTACAGAAAGGACACACCGAGCAACTTAATATAACAAAATAATTTTATTGTCTGATCTAAAGAATAATCATTTGATAACTATTGTGACCTTTCAGGGGATTTGTACAATCTACAAAACATGTCACATAAATCCTTCTTGGAAAGGTTTTAAATCCTGCTTGCAGTTATCATCATGCAAAAACTCATGACAAAGGACTTTAATATTTAGTGGATCTGCAAAACCTTTTCACTTGTGGGTGAGTTCAGAAAATGGCAGAAATATATAAAGGATAGCCATTAACTTAAGTTAAAACATTTAGGAAGGGTTTCTTTACACAGAGCATGGAACTTATGCCACATGGAGTGGATGAAGCAGAAAATATGAATGCATTTCAGATGCACAAGGAGTAAGAGAATAGAAGGATATGGGGAGGGTGGGAAAAGATAATTGGAATAAGAAGACTACAAACATTCACACAGATCAGTAAAGCCAAAGGCCTAATTCAATTCTGTAGATGCTTTGTAATTGTTTCTAGAAGTACCATGTTGTTCATCATGGTTTTTAATCAATGATCTTTCTTTACAGGTTCATCTCTGAATAATTTGAAATGCTGTCTGCGCTTCTACTTTCTCCTCCTCACCCCCCCCCCCCCCCCAAAAAAAATAAAAATTAATGCTTTTATTTCTCTGCCTCGCACCATTCTTCAGCTAGGTTGTTCCCAGGCCAGTTTTAGTGCCATGTTTGTCCAGCTGTTACAAAATCCACAGGAACAGAATTCATTTCAGGTTTTTTTCTATGGGGAAGTGCCTGTCTGCCTTCCAAAGATGGCTCAGCTAAACTTGTGGAATCATGCCTTTAAATCTGAGTAAATTTGAACTGGGACACTTTGTTGTACATCAGATGATTCAATGAAAATAACTGATCAATTTAGTACCACTTCATTGATTAAAACCTTCTCCATGTGTTTGATTCCATGACTATGCTTCTTCCATGCTGAGCTGTGATATTGGTGTGGGCACAGGCAAGCTTATCCTCGGTTTGTGGAGAAAGAAAGAGGAAGGCAGCAAAACAAAGTCATTTTAAGTGGGATCCTTATCCCGAAGGAAAAGCTGAAATTTTTGCTTTATAATTTGTGAGCAAGGGAATTCTTAACTTTAAAGAAAAATCAATATACATGAATCATGTGTTTTGGCTCATTCTTATTTTGATTTTGTTGAATTTTTGTGCTGATCATGGTGAAAATGTCAGTGAATAGGAAAGGAATGGTTTCTTTTACAGTTTAATATAAGTATTAATCATTCCTGGATCATCCTTCAATTCTGTCCAAAGATTTGACTCAATCCAAAAGACACATTTTACTGCACTAACCTAGTTTTGTCTACTTTCCACCACCACAGCAGTCTTTGACAATTGAATATGAATTTATGCAAAATTATGGCTGTTTTATGTTAAAGGCTCTGGTCTTTTGTGAGCTCAATCGAGTCTTAAGTCACATCGGAACCTTAATAGCCAGCACTGAAAGAAGGCACTCTTAATTTCGGGATAAACTGGATTCAGACATTTTTTTAAAATAAATTTAGAGTACCCAATTCATTTTTTCCAATTAAGGGGCAATTTAGCATGGCCAATCCACCTACCCTGCGCATCTTTGGGTTGTGGGGGCAAAGCCCACGTAAACATGGGGCGGATGTGCAAACTCCACACGGACAGTGACCCAGAGTCGGGATTGAACCTGGAATCTCGGCGCCCTGAGGCAGCAGGGCTAACCCACTGCGCCACCGTGCTGCCCAACTGGATTCAGACATGAATGAAATCATAAGTTCTGTTAAGAATCCACCTTTTTAGTCTTCTAAAAAATGTTATTGAATGTGTTGTATTCTTCGTCAAAGGTTTCCAAAATGGGTTGATACATTACACCTCAGAGATTAGCTATTGATGTACATTGAGTATAATAGGTCGCATTTGTTCCTTGAACTATACTGATTTGTTGGATATTATCTATTAATATTGTTTGTAAATAGTTTTTTATATACCCAGTGACAAAACTATCATGAGTCAGGCCTTTTTGTTTGGCACTATTGCTGTGTAAATATATTGCATGATAAATGATTGTTGTAGACAATTGAATTATTTTGGCAATTCAGTACAGCAAGTGTAAAACAGCTGGTATGTCACAGTTGGTTCACATCTGCCCTTGGAAGAGGTTGTGTTTGAGTTTCAGGGAACTCCCAAGACTTTGAGAATTGTTTTGAGAACTGTTTGCCAAAGGAGAAAAGCATTCACACCTTTTGTCTGAACAAACAGACTGTTTGTTGTGGTTTGTTAGTGTAATAGATTTGTGTGTCTACATATACAAAAATCTGAGTCATTGCAGTATATACTGAATCCTATATTTTAAAAAAACCTTGAACCATGGGTATTGAATAAATAGCCACTGGGTTTATTTTGTGTCTGAACATTAACTGAGCTCCTAGTGAGTATTTTATTTTGCTTATTTTTTGAAGTCCTTAACAATCCTAAATGTATTTTGGGCTTGTATTACTTTCTCTTTTTTTAGTGATCGAAACCGATACAAACCTTAATCTTGAGAAATTACTTTTATGATATATATTTGTTTGTTAAGCTCTTTTGTCTTTGTTACAGGCTTATGAGTGGGCCCTAGAAGGCATGCGGCACCTTGCATACATCAGCATGGATGACTGCAGTTCACCAGAACGCTGTGGCTCAGTTGTGAAATATCTAGAAAACCATCATCATCAGCATCCTGAAATTTCAGATACCGAGTTTCAAGAAATGAAGGAATTGGCATGTGAATTAAGAAATGAGAAGGGAATAAAACAGTGGAAATTTGCTTGGTCCAAATGCCAAGAGACGAAGCTTATCTTTGCAAAGAAACTGGAAGCTGCATTGCGAACAAGAAAGTCATTACCATCAGACCACCGGCTTTCTGATTTTAATAGTATGAGGAATGAAATTGTTAACATAGGACACAGGAGGCATTCAGGCGGAATGGAGCAAAGATTACAGTGTGCAAGCTCAAACAGTGGTGGTTATTCTCCAGGCAACAGATCATTACATTGTGGTATGTGGCAGAGAGACAAATTCTCACCACAGCCATCAGGCAGTTGTTACGGGACTATAAATAATGAGGATGTTTTTATACCTGAAACTATTCTCATCAAAAACTCTAGCCCTTGTTCCCAAGGCTTTGATCAAAAGGGAGCAGGAAAAGCTTGTGCTTCTGTTCATACGTCAACACCAGATACATGTAGACGATTGCATAGTATCTCTGATGAAGAAGCCAGTTGTGACAGTAATGTTGACTCTTCTCACATACAGTCTAGATGTCTCTCAACACCAGATTTCCAGAATCAACATCTGAAAAAGCTATTACGGAAAACACAGAGCTTTGACCTTTCACCCAGTGATACCCACAGATACAATTCATGTCAAAGAACATTTAGTGAACCTGCAAGGCGTGGAAACACAGGGGTATTCATTAAAGGGCTGGAAGTGAGCAGCACTGAACTTAATGATAGACATTGTACCTCCAGACAGCAACCATTGTTCAGTTGGACTGGAAACCAGACAGAAGGTCACAGAAGCTATTCCCCCTTACAAGAGACCAAGGCTAAGGGCAGGTGGGTACTAATTTCATCCAGGATTAAGATAAATTGTGTTCCGTTTAACTGAGTAATATTATTGTCAGTGGGACAACTACCAAAACATTACAATGGTGTTTCAATATGGAGGAAATGGCAATTAAAATGTTTATCTCTCTGATTGCGGAGTAGAAGTTGAACTTTGTTGCCCCTGTGATGGGGGTACAACAAGGACCAGTTTCGGAGACCAATTTCCTGCATTCCAAGAATACCTGGAAGATATCTAATCCAATTTGGACCATGTCAGTTGTAAGCCATCTAATGCAGTTGTCTAAGGCAGACAGTAGACCCCTTACAATATGCTCCAATCAACTTTTCCAGGCTTAGATGGGGCCTAGCAAGTGTATGTGATGAAACTTGCTTGATTTTCTATCCTTGATGTATGGCCCAGAGAAACAGCAGTGCTGTCAGCCAATTATCATTCCCCACCCATTGTCTACAGCTTAGCTTCAGGCTGCTGCTGGTGAGGTAAGCAGTCCAACACTCATTTTTATGAAATCGTAAAACTGCCTAATAACGTCACTGTGGTGGCTCGAGACAGACACTGGAGGCTTTCAGCAATAAACAAAGGGGTTTATTGATGAAAGGCGAAGGCAATTAGATAACAGGCACAAGACACTATGTAACAGGTATTTACGCTTCAGTTCCCTGGTCCACAGTGCCCGGCGCAAATTCCCAACTGGACTGGGTTTGTGTGCTCTTGTGCGATTGGCCTGGTCACGCTGTCTGTGGAGCCTGCCCCACCCATCACTCCACCCTTCAGTCCCTTGACACACTATCACAAAACTATGTATAAAAGTTACAATGGTTGACAGAGAACCAAAGAAAGAGAGTCCATCAAAATGTCAGTCAATCCGGACTCCTCAGGGTCCTCTTGGACCTCTGTAGCCCAGCCACAGGCCTGGGACTCTCTTTGGTGATTGAGTGATCCACAGTTGATGCCACCTAAGGAAGTCCCACTTTGATGACAGGCGGACTAGCCTCACTGGCCTTGACAGATGCAGCAGGTGGAACAGAAGCAGAAATTCCTGGCTTCCCTTGGCTGAACTGAGTTACAGGACTATTCACTATGCTCGCTGGACTTGTATATTCCACATCAGGGGTCGCCACCCCTTGACTCCTCAGGTGCCACATCAGGGTCGCCATCCCTTGACCCCTCAGGTGGTTGACGTACGTTTTGATGATCTGTCTGTTAATACCAACCACATAGAATAGCAGCCCTAACTGGGCTACAACCCGTCCTTCTATCCAAAGCGAATCGGCAGCACAATTTTACACCAAAACTGGGTCTCCCATCCGAAACAACCTGTCACCTCTTGGCTCTGACCACTGACTCTTCTGGGCCTGATGTGCCTCTACCCTCCCTGTCAAATTGGGAAATTCAGGATTGGGTTCAAAACTGACGGCCCATGAACAGCTCGGTGTAATCCTCATGGTTGAATAAGTGATTGAGTTGTACAGCAGCAACAAAAAATTAGCCAACCTTTGGAAAAGTGGTTTATTAGATTACTTTTTTGTGGCACTCTTAAAGGTTTGAATGGCTTTCAGCCAGGCTGTTCAACGCTGGGTGTAAGGGTGCTGCCCTCGTGTCGTTTGCTCTCTCAAATCATCACGAGTGAAGGGGTGCCATTGTCCCAAACAATTGACTTGGAAGCACATGAATGGCAAACACTCGGCGCAAGGCATCTACTGTGGCTGCCAATGTAGTGGTCCTCATCCCTTGAACTGATGGCTGTTTCAAGTGTGCATCTACCAGCAACAAAACCATCTTGCCCAGGAAAGGGCGACCATAATCAATGTGGAAACTGGTTCACGGGCATCCTGGCTATTCCCAGGGGTGAAGGGTAACAAATTTCTCTTTGGTAGAGACAGGGGACTTAATGCATCTGCATTAGCAATTTGTGTCCCAGGCCGGTGCTGGAAAGCAGTCAACAGCACGACCCAATATTGTACCCTCACTGAAGCTAAGGGCGGTATGGACCTATCATCCCTTAACAAGCCCAGTAATGGCTTGTGGTCAGTCACTATGTTGAACCATCAACCTTACACATAGGTGGAATTTCTTCACACCGAATATAACAACTAAGCCTTCCTTCTCAATCTGGGCGTAGTTTTGTTCTGTTTCAGAAAGTGTCCTTAACTCAAAGACGATAGGGCGTTCCGAACCATCTACCATTTTGTGGAATAAAAAGACCCCTATTCCGTTAAGAGACGTGACACATGTCAGCACGATTGGTTTCCTTGGATCAAAATGCACCAAGAGGTTTGACGACTATAATGCTTGCTTAAAAACTCGAAAGGCTTCTTCTTGAGACTCCCTCCATTGCCGCAGTTGATTCTTCCATAACAGCTGGTCTAATGGTGCAATATTGTAGCTAGATTCTGTGATAGAGCCAGGGGAGTCCAACAAGCTTCTTAAATGTCCTTTATTTCAGCAACAGCATCACACATGCACAGGGCCCAGTTACCTTTCACCGGGTCCTCATTCCTTTTTAGCTGGCTCTGCAGCTGCCTGCTTTTTATGCTAGTGCTGAGTTAACTCTGTCCAATTGAGCACGGGGAACAATCAACCCCATTTGGATGAGTCCTGTGCAGGTTACTTTAGGTTATTACAGATTCAAAATAAACCGTCCATAGTAATTGACCATACCAAAGAAGAACTTAAGCTTGCTGACATTTTTGGCTGCAAGGACATCTCGTGTCGCCTTGACTATTTCTTCCAATGGGTGCAACCCTGTCGCATCAACGCAAAATCCTAGGTACGCCCCTTCTGAGGCCTGAAAATTAAATTTTGCGCGTTTTAGGCAGACCCCTGCATCACAAACCTCTTTAATACTTTCTCTAGGCTGGTCACGTGTTCATCTGGTGGTGTGCCAATGACTAAGACTTCGTAATGGAACCTACGAGGGAACAAGCGGTCCTAGATCTGGTCCTGTGTAATGAGACAGGATTGATTCAGGATCTCATAGTTAGGGATCCTCTCGGAAGGAGCGATCACAATATGGTGGAATTTAAAATACAGATGGAGGGTGAGCAGGTAAAATCAAGCACTAGTGTTTTGTGCTTAAACAAAGGAGATTACAATGGGATGAGAGAAGAACTAGCTAAGGTAGACTGGGAGCAAAGACTTTATGGTGAAACAGTTGAGGAACAGTGGAGAACCTTCCAAGTGATTTTTCACAGTGCCCGGCAAAGGTTTATACCAACAAAAAGGAAGGACGGTAAAATCGACCGTGGATATCTAAGGAAATAAGGGAAAGTATCAAATTGAAGGAAAAAACATACAAAGTAGCAAAGATCAGTGGGAGACTAGAGGACTGGGAAATCTTTAGGGGGCAACAGAAAGCTACTAAAAAAAGCTATAAAGAAGAGTAAGATAGATTATGAGAGTAAACTTGCTCAGAATATAAAAACAGATAGTAAAAGTTTCTACAAATACATAAAACAAAAAAGAGTGGCTAAGGTAAATATTGGTCCTTTAGAGGATGAGAAGGGAGATTTAATAATGGGAGATGAGGAAATGGCTGAGGAACTGAACAGGTTTTTTGGGTCGGTCTTCACAGTGGAAGACACAAATAAAATGCCAGTGACTGATGGAAATGAGGCTATGACAGATGAGGACCTTGACAGGATTGATATCACCAAGGAGGTAGTGATGGGCAAGCTAATGGGGCTAAAGGTAGACAAGTCTCCTGGCCCTGATGGAATGCATCCCAGAGTGCTAAAAGAGATGGCTAGGGAAATTGCAAATGCTCTAGTGATAATTTACCAAAATTCACTAGACTCTGGGGTGGTCCCGGCAGATTGGAAATTAGCAAACGTGACACCACTGTTTAAAAAAGGAGGTAGGCAGAAAGTGGGTAATTATAGGCCAGTGAGCTTAACTTCGGTAGTAGGGAAGATGCTGGAATCTATCATCAAGGAAGAAATAGCGAGACATCTGGATGGAAATTGTCCCATTGGACAGACGCAGCATGGGTTCATAAAGGGCAGGTCGTGCCTAACTAATTTAGTGGAATTTTTTGAGGACATTAACAGTGTGGTAAATAACGGGGAGCCAATGGATGTGGTATATCTGGATTTCCAGAAAGCCTTTGACAAGGTGCCACACAAAAGGTTGTTGCATAAGATAAAGATGCATGGCATTAAGGGGAAAGTAGTAGCATGGATAGAGGATTGGTTAATTAATAGAAAGCAAAGAGTGGGGATTAATGGGTGTTTCTCTGGTTGGCAATCAGTAGCTAGTGGTGTCCCTCAGGGATCAGTGTTGGGCCCACAACTGTTCACAATTTACATAGATGATTTGGAGTTGGGGACCAAGGGCAATGTGTCCAAGTTTGCAGACGACACTAAGATAAGTGGTAAAGCAAAAAGTGCAGAGGATACTGGAAGTCTGCAGAGGGATTTGGATAGGCTAAGTGAATGGGCTAGGGTCTGGCAGATGGAATACAATGTTGACAAATGTGAGGTTATCCATTTTGGTAGGAATAACAGCAAAAAGGGATTATTATTTAAATGATGAAATATTAAAACATGCTGCTGTGCAGAGAGACCTGGGTGTGCTAGTGCATGAGTCGCAGAAAGTTGGTTTTCAGGTGCAACAGGTGATTAAGAAGGCAAATGGAATTTTGTCCTTCATTGCTAGAGGGATGGAGTTTAAGACTAGGGAGGTTATGCTGCAATTGTATAAGGTGTTAGTGAGGCCGCACCTGGAGTATTGTGTTCAGTTTTGGTCTCCTTACTTGAGAAAGGACGTACTGGCACTGGAGGGTGTGCAGAGGAGATTCACTAGGTTAATCCCAGAGCTGAAGGGGTTGGATTACGAGGAGAGGTTGAATAGACTGGGTCTGTACTCGTTGGAATTTAGAAGGATGAGGGGGGATCTTATAGAAACATATAAGATTATGAAGGGAATAGATAGGATAGATGCGGGCAGGTTGTTTCCACTGGCGGGTGAAAGCAGAACTAGGGGGCATAGCCTCAAAATAAGGGGAAGTAGATTTAGGACTGAGTTTAGCAGGGACTTCTTCACCCAAAGGGTTGTGAATCTATGGAATTCCTTGCCCAGTGAAGCAGTAGAGGCTCCTTCATTAAATGTTTTTAAGATAAAGATAGATAGTTTTTTGAAGAATAAAGGGATTAAGGGTTATGGTGTTCGGGCTGGAAAGTGGAGCTGAGTCCACAAAAGATCAGCCATGATCTCATTGAATGGTGGAGCAGGCTCGAGGGGCCAGATGGCCTACTCCTGCTCCTAGTTCTTATGTCAAGGTAAACCACCTTGGGAATTCCCCGGAGGAGATTTTCCATTATGCGCTAGAAGATAACGCAGTCTGAAGCGATGCTGAACGGCTGTATGGTATACTTGAAGAGGCCTTTATGGGTATTGATTGTAGCAAACGTGTGAGACTCCTCATCCAACTGTAGTTTCAGATAGGTGTGAGTGTGAATTTTGAATAGGTGAGGGTTCCCTGTCAGCTTAGCGTAGAGGTCTTCGATTTGGAGATATGGCTACCGATAGACCTGGCCAGCTTGATTTATTGTCAGCTAATCATCCCCACAAATCCTTACCGACTGAACAGGTTTAAGGCACGGTGTCACAGTGGTTGGCACTGCTGCCTCACAGCACCAGGGACCCGGGTTCAATTTCGGGGTTGGGTGACTGTGTGGAGTTTGCATTTGCTGCCCGTGTCTGCATAGGTTTCCTTCGGGTGCTCCAGTTTCTACCCGCAGTCCAAAGATGCGCAGATTAGTTGGTTTGGCCATGTTAAATTGCCCCATAGTGCCCAAAGATCTGCAAATTACCAGCGGTTACAGGGGATGGGCCTCAGTAGGGTGCTCTTTTAGAGTGTTGGTGCAGACTCGATGAGCACTTTAGTAATTCTATGGTTCTAAGGACACGGACTGTCGGCACGTCTTAGTCTTTAGCTCTGCTTCAACCATCTGATGCAACGCCTACGGCAGTGGTCCGGCTCTGAATGACTTGGGTATTGAATCCAGATTGATGTATGTCGTGGCTTTTCTCCCTTCATGCGGCCCAATTCTATGTGGAAGACTTCTTCATATATCCCTAAGACATTTGGAGGATATTGTCAGATATTTTGAAGTGTTGATAACTTATCAAGCATGGAATGCCAAGTCTGTTAGTATTTTGCTGGATATCCACGTGTGTGTGTAGTGTCAACTTTGTTGGTTTGTCAGTGCTGCCATGTATTCCCTCCCCCTTCCCTGAGGACACTAGGCTAATTGTAGAACTTTCAGGGTACCCTGTGGCTTAGATTAGTAGCTGAACACAAATCCCAGATTGAACTTGGGTCTTTTATATGTTACAGTATTGCCCATATAACACATACTCAAAAAAAAGGGAGCTCAGTTTGCTTTTTAATTATGCATTATTTTAAGTTTTCTTTTGATAATTGTATGCAAGTCAAAATAAAGAATGCCCATCTCTGGGAAAATATGTAAATGGCACCATGTAGGTTATGAAAAAGGAACTACCACAGTACATCATACATTAATTAATTTAAATATATTTTTCTGTGATCTGGAAACTTGGAAATTAATTAGCCAGCTTCCGAGAGGTAAGTGACTGTTTGGAAGCCCAATCAATACCTACCCGTCAGATTCATTGTAAAAACAAGTCCGAGTAATGAATAATGAAGGAGCTGAATGAAGAGCTTCCAGCTCATTTTGAAGAATCAAACATAATTGAATTTTTCTCAGAAGATATCTGAGGTTTATGAAGTTGACGCCAGTGAATGGCAGAAATGTGTGATGTCATCTTGTTCCCAGGCTGATGTGTGACTATTGTAATGCTTAAAGGTCAATGGAAATACAAAATCAGTAGTAATCAATGCCAATGGTCAGTTTAGATATCAAAGTTGTGTCACTTTACTAAAGCCAGATGAATTGTTTTGCAGCAGCTTATAAATTAACACGGTAAGATATGTAAATATTGTATTTTTATTGAACTTTGCTGTAAAACTATGCAAATTACTTGGGTATATCAATTGTATAACTAGAAACTTTGTGGAATTTCTACAAAACATTTTATATAGCTACTTTTGAAGCTGTTGGATACATCCAGATTCATTTAGACATAGAATTTGCAATGCAGAAGGAGGCAATTCGGCCCATCAAGTTTGCACCGGCCCTTGGAAAGAGGGCCCTACCCAAGCCCACACCTCCACCCTATCCCCATAACCTTTTTGGACACGAAGGGCAGTTTAGCGTAGCCAATCCACCTAACAGCTCGCCTTTGGACTGTGGGAGGAAACCGGAGCACCCAGAGGAAACTCACGCAGACACAGGGAGAATGTGCAGACTCCGCACAGACAGTGACCCAAGCCGGGATTCAAACCTGGGACCCCGGAGTTGTGAAGTAACTGTGCTAACCAGTGTGCTACTGTGCCGTCTACCGTGGTGCTGTAAAATATTAAATTAAATAGTGGATAACGAAAATGAAATGAAAATGAAAATCGCTTATTGTCACAAGTAGGCTTCAATGAAGTTACTATGAAAAGCCCCTAGTCACCACATTCTGGCGCCTGTTCAGGGAGGCTGTTATGGGAATTGAACCGTGCTGCTGGCCTGCCTTGGTCTGCTTTCAACGCCAGCGATTTAGCCCTGTGCTAAACAGCCCCAGTCTGGAGCCCATCTTTGAAGTAATGGCAATGGAATTTGTGCCTCAATTTATAAAGTCCACAATCCCATATACTTATCAATTGCTTTGTTAACCTGCCATTCCACCTTTAAAGATCTGTGCACAAACAGTCCCTTGTGTCTCTGTTCAAAAACCCGCTTTAAAATTATACAATTTAGCATGGACAATCTCTCCTCCTGTGGAGCAGTAATGGAGTTTATCAATGGGGTGTTTAGGCACCATCGGCAAGAGATGCAAGAGGACTGGTCCAGGGCGATTAAGGGAGCAGTAGCGCCTCTTCACGGGACTTTGGAACCGATGGAGAAGCGTTTGGAATCGCAAGGTGTGACGATCCGAGATGTGGAAATGGAGGTATCTGACCAGATCGCGTCATTGGAGGCAGAGCTGGCGATGCTGGGGAGGTCTGCAAGGTATTGAAGGCAAAGGTGGATGATCAGGAGAATCAGTCCAGGCAGCAGAAGAATCGTGCCCCCCCCAGGTGGATCGGGCCCACTGGGAACTGCGACAGAGGCCAAGAGCTGGGGAACCGCCGCGGGCATTGATATGTTTCAGGAAAAGGAGAGGCTTCTGAGGTGGGTTAAGTCGACGTGAGACTGAAGTTGGGAGGGTTAGCGGATTCGGATTTAGCTGGTCATTGGGGCCGACCTGACCAAATGGCGATATCAGCAGGGCCAAGGCAGCATTCTTTTAGAGCAGCATCTGATTCGGGGTGTTGTACCCGGCCAAACTTTGGGTGACTTTCAAGGGCAAAGAACATTATTTTATGGCGTTGAAGGAGGCGAATGATCTGGTTCAAGAGCATGGGTAGATCCCTGCCTGCTGGCTCCGCCCAGGCGGCGGAGTATAAATGTGTGTGCTCTCCGAACAGCAGCCATTTCGTAAGCTACTGTCGGAGGCCACACATCTCTGTGTAATAAAGCCTCGATTACATTCTACTCTCGTCTCGTCGTAATTGATAGTGCATCAATTTATTACACCGAGATTTTTCAGGGATGGACCTCCGCATCAAGCCGATCGCCTGCAGCTGCATCCTCAAGCAGACAACGCCAAAAAGGACTTCCAACATTGGCTAGCTTGCTTTGAAACATATATCGGGTCTGCTCCAGACCCAATCTCAGAAGCACAGAAGCTCCAGATTCTGTACACGCGGCTGAGCTCCAACGTTTTTCCCCTCGTCCAGGACGCGCCTACCTACGCAGAGGTCATGGTGCTACTGAAGGAGAATTACGCTCAGCAGACCAACAAGATCTACTCCAGGCACCTCCTATCCATGCGGCACCAATTTCCCGGTGAGTCTGTGGAAGATTTCTGGCATGCCCTGTTCGCCCTGGTGAGAGACTGTGATTGCCAGGTCGTTTCGGCCACTGAACATTCAAACCTGCTAATGAGAGACCCGATCGTTACGGGCATAGAGTCTGACTACATCCGCCAGCGCCTCTTGGAAGGGACCACACTTGACCTCTCAGCGACTAAGAAACTAGCGCTCTCGTTCACGGTCGCCTCACGCAACGTACAGGCTTATGCCCCCGACCGCACGCACCCCACCCCCCCCCGTGCATCGTGGATCCCGCCAGCGGCCACCCCATCGTGGACCCCATCAGCGACCGCCCTCAGCCAACCCCATGCCTGCACCGCATGGCAGCCAACCAACCCCGGGGGACGCAAGTGCTACTTCAGCGGACAGACAAAACACCCCCGGCAGTGCTGTCCGTCGCGGAGCGCAAGGCCTGTGGCAAGAAGGAACATTTCGCTGCAGTGTGCCAGGCCCACTCAATCGTCGCTATTGTCCCGGCAGCTCCCACGTGCAGCCAGTGGGCGCCCCCATCTTCCTCTCCTCAGAACACGTGCGGCCCGTGGGCGCTGCCATCTTCGTCCACTCACAACACGTGCGGCCCGTGGGCGCCGCCATCTTGCTTGCCTCAGAACCAATGGGCACCGCCATCTGGCCTGCCCCAGGACACGTGCGGCCCGAGGGCGCCGCTATCTTGCTTGCCCCAGGATACATGTGGCCCGTGGGCGCCGCCATCTTACCCGCCTCAGGATCCCTGCAACCGCCGACGACCAGCCGCGTCTCACCTCGGTCGCAATCGACCAGTCTCGACCTCGCGACCGCTACGACAAAGGTGAAGGTCAACGAGCACGAGATATCCTGCCTTCTGGACTCGAGGAGCACTGAGAGCTTCACCCACCCCGATACGGTGAGACGCTGCTCCCTCGCGGTACACCCCACTAACCAAAGAATATCCCTGGCCTCCGGATCCCACTCCGTGGCGATCCGGGGGTACTGCATCGCCACCCTCACCGTCCAGGGCGTGGAGTTCAGCGGCTTCCGGCTCTACGTCCTCCCCAACCTCTGCGCTGCCTTGCTACTCGGCCTGGACTTCCAGTGCAACCTCCAGAGCCTAACCCTGAAATTTGGCAGGCCCTTACTGTTTGCGGCCTTGCGACCCTTAAGGTCGACCCCGCCTTCCCTGTTTGCAAACCTCACCCCGGATTGCAAACCCGTCGCCATCAGGAGCAGACGGTATAGCGCCCAGGACAGGACCTTCATCAGGTCTGAGGTCCAGCGGCTGCTGCGGGAAGGTATCATCGAGGCTAGCAACAGCCCCTGGAGAGCCCAAGTGGTAGTGGAGAAAAACAGGATGGTCGTTGACTACAGTCAGACCATCAATCAGTACATGCAGCTCGACGCGTACCCCCTCCCACGCATATCTGATATGGTCAATCAGATTGCACAGTACCGGGTCTTCTCAACAGTAGACCTCATCCGCCTACCACAGCTCCCCATTCTTAAATCAGACCGTCCATACACTGTGTTTGAAGCAGGCGACCGCCATTACCATTTCCTTAGGGTTCCCTTCGGCGTCACCAACGGGGTCTTGGTCTTCCAACGGAAGATGGACCGAATGGTTGACCGATACAGGCTGCGGGCCACTTTCCTGTACCTGGACAACGTCACCATCTGCGGCCACAACCAGCAGGACCACGACGCTAACCTTTCCAAATTTCTCCACACCGCCACACTCCTTAACATAACTTAGAACAAGGAGAAGTGTGTATTCAGCACGAACCGATTAGCCATTCTCGGCTATGTGGTTCAGAATGGGGTTCTAGGGCCCGACCCCGATCGCATGCGCCCCCTCATGGAACTCCCCTTCCCCCACTGCCCCAAGGCCCTCAAACGATGCCTGGGGTTCTTTTCGTATTACGCCCAGTGGGTCCCAAACTATGCGGACAAGGACCGCCCACTCATTCAATCCACCGCTTTCCCACTGACGGCCGAGGCTCACCAGGCCTTCAACCGTATCAAGGTAGACATCGCTATGGCCGCGATGCATGCGGTCGACGAGACGCTCCCCTTCCAAGTCGAGAGTGATGCATCAGACGTCGCTCTGGCCGCCACCCTCAACCAGGCAGGCAGGCCCGTGGCATTCTTCTCCCGCACCCTCCATGCCTCCGAAATCCGGCACTCCTCCGTCGAAAAGGAGGCCCAAGCGATCGTTGAAGCTGTGCGACATTGGAGGCATTACCTGGCCGGCAGGAGATTCGCTCTGCTCATTGACCACCGGTTGGTTGCCTTCATATTTAACCACACACAGCGGGGTAAGATCAAAAATGATAAAATCTTGAGGTGGAGGATCGAGCTCCACCTACAATTACGAGATTTTGTATTGCCCCGGTAAGCTCAACGAGCCCCCCGATGCCCTGTCCCGAGGTACATGTTCCAGTGCACAAGTGGACCGACTCCAGACCCTGCCCGACGATCTCTGTCACCCGGGAGTTACCCACTTTTACCCCTTCATTAAGGCCCGCAATCTGCCCTACTCCATCGAGGAAATCAGGGCTATCCCCAGAGACTGCCAGGTCTGCGCGAAGTGTAAACCGTACTTCTACCGGCCAGACCGTGCGCGCCTGGTGAAGGCCTCCCGCCCCTTTGAACGCCTCAGCGTGGACTTCAAAGGGCCCCTCCCCTCCACCGACTGCAACATGTACTTTCTTCATGTGGTCGACAAGTATTCCCGATTCCCCTTCGCTGTCCCATGCCCCGATATGACGTCTGCCACCGTCATCAAAGCCCTCAACACCATCTTTTCTCTGTTCGGTTTCCCTGCCTATGTCCACAGTGACCGGGGATCCTCATTTATGAGCGAAGAGCTGCGCCAGTACCTGCTCAACAGGGGCATTGCTTCGAGCAGGGCGACCAGCTACCATTCCAGGGGAAACGGGCAGGTGGAGTGGGGGAATGGGACGGTCTGGAGGCCGTCCAGCTGGCCCTATGGTCCAGAACTCTCCCGGCCTCCCGCTGGCAGGAGGTCCTCCCCGACGCACTTCACTCCATTCAGTCGCTCCTGTGCACCAACGAAACCCTCCATGAACGTCTCTTTGCCTTCCCCAGGAAGTCCACCTCCAGGGTTTTGCTCCCAACGTGGCTGGCAGCTCCAGGACCCATTCTCCTCCGCAAGCACATGCGGCTCCACAAGGCGGACCCGTTGGTTGAAAGAGTACAGCTACTCCATGCGAACCCGCAGTACGCCTACGTAGCGTACCCCGACGGCTGCCAAGACACAGTCTCCCTCAGGGATCTGGCACCAGCTGGGTCCCCCTGCCCCGGCGCCACCCTCCCCTCCCCCAGCGCACCCCACCGCAGCCCCCACTCCAGGACAATCCGTCCTCCCCTTGCTCCCACCCGTGGATGAAGAGGATTTCGACACGCTTCCGGAGTCACCGAAGACCAAGCTGACGCCTGAGTCGCCACCAGCACTGTGGTGCTCTCAATGACAAATCAAGGCGCCCGATCGTCTAAATTTGTAACCTCTGTAATTTTAAAACCAATCTGTATGTATATAGTTTTCCACAATCCCCGCTGGACTCATTTTTAACAGGCGGTGAATGTGGTCGTCACCACTGTTGTATTATATTGTATATATGGGTCTTACGGTCAGGCCCCTGTACTACAGGTACGTGTTTGAAACAAACCTGTTGGACTTTAACCTGGTGTTGTGAGACTTCTTACTGTACAGGTACGGGGGTAGATCCCTGCCTGCTGGCTCCACCCAGTAGACGGAGCATAAATGTATGTGCTCTCCGAACAGCAGCCATTTCATAAGCTGCTGTAGGAGGCCACACATCTCTGTGTAATAAAGCCTCGATTGCATTCTACTCTTGTCTCGTCGTAATTGATAGTGCATCAGACTGTGAGTGGTTAAAGTGGCTTGCAGCAGAGTTGACCATCTGTGCGAGATCCTTGACTGTGTCTGGTCCAGCTGCATCCTATGCTGGTGGGATGAATGTTCAATGCCAGAAACACTGAAGTCTGCTTTCAGTTCCTTCCATGATGAATGAATCATGTGACTTGCCTTCAGAGCATCCAAGAACAGTGACACGCCAGCATTGTGCATAACAATTGCTTTTCAAACCTAACATTTTGTGTGCTGTTTCAGAACAAAAATCACCCCAATATCCATTAGCAGCAGGGTAGCAATGGGCACCTCGGTAGCACAATGGTTAGCACAGTTGCTTCACAGCTCCAGGGTCCCAGGTTCGATTCCCGTTTGGGTCACTCTCTCTGCGGAGTCTTCACGTTCTCCCTGTGTCTACTTGAGTTTCCTCCGGGTGCTCCGGTTTCCTCCCACAGTCCAAAGATGTGCAGCTTAGGTGGATTGGCCATGCTAAATTGCCCTTGGTGCCCAAAAGGGTTGGGTGCGGTTACTGGGTTAAGGGATAGGGCGGAGGTGTGGGCTTGGGTAGGATGCTCTTTCCAAGGGCCGGTGCAGACTCGATGAGCCGACTGGCCTCCTTCTGCACTGTAAATTCTATGATTCTAATTTAAAGACATTGGGTTGGATTCTCTGTTCCTGAGGCTAAGTGCTAACGCCAACGGAGGATCTGTGGTATTTCACGATGACAAGATCGGTGTGAAACCCTCACCGATTCTGGCACCAGTGAGGGGCTAGCACCGGTTTCGCGTGAAATACCAGCGGAACGCGCTGAAAATGCTTGGAGAATCGCCGGGTCCTGTGCTGTACATGCGCAGGCCTGACGGGCTGCAGCCACGCGCACGCCTATACACCCCGCACACACACCGGTCGCGCCAGAAAAGATGGCGTCGGCCGTGCTGGACCGCAGACACGCCCACCCCGACCCACCGTTCACCTCCTGGCACCCTCCCCCGGCCAGCGGCACAGATCTCGGGTGGGTGTGGCGGCGCTGGATGGCGTCCACACGTCCCCTCCCCCTGCGGCCTGCACGCCAGGCCCCCGACCACTGCGACCACACATGGCCTGCGCCATCGGGAACTCGGCCCATTGGAGGCAGAACATCGTGAGTGGGCCGGCTAAACACACACCAATGGGGTTGCAACTGCACGTGAAACGCGTCCCGAAGATGCCGATTTGGAGGGGGCAAAGCTTCGCAACTTGCCGTCAAATGGGTGCCTGCCCTGTTTCTGGCGTTGGGAGCCATTCTCTGTCCAATCGCCATTCCCGAATTCGGCGTCAGGCTACGGAGAATCTCGCCCATTGTGCATATTTTCTTGGATTTACATGAGTTCCCATCAGTGTCAACTCAGAATGTGATTTTTCTTACAATTATGCTTTGGTTAAAGTGACACAACTGTCCTGAAAAAGAATGGCACTATATTTTGCTTATTTCACTATGTAGCTTTCCGTTTTAGCCCCGAAGCACTAATTTAAACTGTGAATGTAATTCTATGCTTAACGGTTTTTTCTGCATTTTGCCATTATTTTTAATGATGAAAGCTAGTATCTGGCACAAGCACAGTGGGTCAAGTGGCCTCCCACTGTGTCGTAAAGATTATTTGATTGTGCTTGTTTTCAAATAATAATAAAAAAAGACCAGTTTCATTAACGTTAGAGATGTATTTGGGGTTATGATGAGAGGCAATGTCAGGAATGAGATCAAGAGCGTGTCTCTCCCAAAACATTTCTTGTTAATTTGTGGCGGGTCATTCAAGGGGTTTGACCAGCGAGTTCCCCACCGCTATTCCATGACACTTGGTCACGATTTTGGGCCCTGGGGAGTTTCTCACTGGTTTAGCCCACACTTCAAATTTTGTTTTAGATCTGGGGCGCTGATCTCTGAAAACAGGCCCCCATTTTGAAAGGGTGCCCCAATCTCTAAGTGAGCTTGTGCGTCACACACACCCATCCATGGGGAATGTCACCCCCCACACGCATGGACACTACCCCAGACACCCCCAAAGTGAGGACACCCTGCTATGGGGTCCCTGGGGATTCCCCCTCTTCTGGCCCCCGCAAGCCCCCTTACAGCACCCCTTCCCTTCCAGTATCCCCACCTGTCACACCCCAACCTCCCGGAGGCCCCTACTGACCTGCCCTGCACGCTCCCACTTTTTAAATCCACCCTCATTTCATGGCCATGGACCCCTTCGGCCTCTGACCCCTGGCAGTGGCACTTGAGCACTCCTGCACTGCCATCCTGGCACTCGGGCAGTGCTCCAGCCAGCCTGGCAGTGCCAAAATGCCATCTGGGCTGTGCCAAGGTGCCCGTGTTTCATGGAGAGGGCCAGGGAGCAGTCCTGCACTTACCCTGACCACCCAGGTGTCTCCGATTGCCTGGGAGACCCCCCGGGTGCCGTTCCACTCGGTCCACATTTGTGTGGACCAGCACTGATCGGCACCCGGCTGCAGTTTCTTGGGGAGGCCGGAAAATAGAAGGAGGCTGGTCAATCCCGGGTAGGTAGATCGTAAGTAGGTTTACAACCTACTTCCAGGAGCGCGCTTGGCCACACCCATTTTGGACAGAGTTCCGACTCTGACGTCTTGCGGGACTTTGGTGAATGCTGCAAGGCGCGGAGGCTGTCGGGAGGCTCGCTGGAAGCCTCTCCTGAGATTCTCCAGCCATATTGTGCTCTTGATTGAATGCCATGCGGCCAGAGAATCTCCCCAAGTGTTCAGTTGTCACCTCTTTCCCAGGAGGATTACTTAACTTTTTCATTGTGGTCATGATTTCATGGTTTTGCAGCTGATCATTTTTGATTTGGAAACTGAGATGTGATTAGATAATCGTGGAAAATGTGGACCAGAAGTTTCCGGTCATTGTGATTCACTATTCTCGTCGGTAGTGCACCTCTGCCCGCATGTTTCCTAGCGGCGTGGGTCGATTACAATGGGAAATCCTATTGACAAGCAGCAGGAGGATAGAATCCCGTTCCAGTGTATGGTGCGTTGCTGAGAGCCACGCGGCTGGGGGACTGAAAATCCAGTCCGTGTTGTCCTGATCGTCTTAAACCAAGTTGAATTTGAATCAAGCAACAGATTTCACCTGTCATGACCCATTTGAAATTTAAGTTCAAACTAACCAATAATATCAATTAATATATTCAGATTAAACAGCAATTTTTTATTGGGGCATATTCTTTGTTCACTTTCAATTAAGTAACTTTGAGTTGAGTAGCGAGTAAGTAGTAAATTTACATTTGCTACGAGGTAACATCTGTGAACAAGAAAGTATACATTAGCAAAGCCACATATTAGATTGTTAGGGTGGCAACCAAACTTAATGGTTCTGTAAAAATCAAGTGTATCATAATTTGTTAAGAGCAAATGAAGCAGAGTTGCAGCTCTCCCTGTCTTCTCACCATCCACAAAAGTGGGAATATTTGGTAAGTAGAATTGAGTTTTTTTTTGTATATGATTAATCGTTTTAAGGAGTATGATTTTTCCCAAGTGTTTAACATATTTGCGACCGCACTTTGAAATGTGCTTCAAAATGCCCAAAACATGTCTTTCTTGTTACAGTAAACTGAGGCACATTATGGATGAAATGGTCACAACAGAACGTGAATATGTGAAATCTCTCTGGTACATCATTGATAATTACTACCCAGAAATTGAACGTTTTGACGTTCCTCAGGATCTGCGTGGAAAACGCAGCGTTATTTTTGGAAACCTAGAGAAGCTTTACAACTTCCACAGCCAGTATTTCCTGAAAGAACTGGAAAGTTGTGTTAACCATCCACTACGTGCCAGCCACTGCTTCCTCCGACATGTAAGAAAATATTCAATTTACAATATGTAATTAATCAAAGCCGATTTACTTTGATCTATTCAAAACAGTGATATATGGTGTTTGGTGAGGACTAATATATATATTCAGCAAGATTAGGAACCGAATTGGCTTACTTGTGCATCTGCTTGCCATTTAACAAACGTATACAACAGTGCTGATATGCAGCTGATATTTCTATTTGTTTATTGCCTTGAAGTTTATGGTGACAGCGATGAATTCCTAAATGAAACGAGGGACAGTGATCTGAACAGTAACCTTTTAGCATTAGAAGCTTTATATTACAAAAGGTGGTAGCAGTATTACACAGTTGGATAACTTGTACACGTCTGAATTGGTACCTCCCTCAGAATAAACTGCAACTAAATCTAAATCACATTGTATATTGCATTATTTCCCCTCCAGTAAGGCCGACAGCTAACATAACCACACACACTTAAAGATATCCCACAACACATTATATTAAGTTTTGTGTACAGTGGATGCATTTTCATCCCTTTCCTACCATGAAACCTGTCTCACTTTTGTCTGTCATATTTAATTTTACTGAGATGATTTCCTATGCTTAGTTCTGATTGACTTATTTTTGCCACATGAACATCCATGCTCCCAAGTTGCATCCGCCAGTTGTGCATGGCACTAAGTAGCTCTACCTGCCTAAAGCATGTGCAGTTCCGGACTCTCGTTTAGCTCCATACGTAGAAGCCTGATGTCTATCTGGTTGAGAACTCACAGATACTGCAAACGTATTGGCACATGCAGGAACCCCTATCCCAATTTCAGAGTTATAAGATCATATTATGTAAATTTTGAGGATTTGACAATCTTCTTGAACTCAGCATCTCAGACTGCTTCCTTAGCTAAGTCCCCACTTCCTGAAGCCCAGAGTGTGTATCCAGTTGCCAAGATCTAAAGTAATTTGTTACCAGCTCATTGAACGGAAGGCTCTCATTCTCATAATTCGGTTTACTGGAGTTGTAGGGTGGAGCAAGTGGAGGCTAAGCTGCACTGTCGCACAGTGGTTAGCACTGTTGCTTCACAGAGCCAGGGTCCCAGGTTTGATTCCCGCTTGGATCACTGTCTATGCGGAGCCTCCACTTTCTTCCTGTGTCTGTATTGATATGTATATAGTCAGGTTAGTGAAGGGTTAATAATTACATCTGTGTAAATTAAACACTAGAGGGCGCTACCATTTCTCTACATTTAAGTCAGACTCTGAGGGAATTCTGGGAGTAGCATAAGGAGAAAGCACAGTGATAGCAGAAGAAGATTAGAGTAGATTGAGTTAACACGAGATCATAGTGTGGTTAGTGACTATTTAGATTATTGAGTACTGCAAGACAGATTCAATATTACTTAATTATTATCTGTAGCCCTGTAGAGTGTTTGAACTTCATTTAATTAATAGTATAATAAATTAGTTTTGTTTCAGTCTTTTGATTAGTGAATTCTTTGTCAACAACACATTGGATCATTCTGGATGAAAGGACAAAGAATATAACATATTACCACGAATGGTAATATAGCAGTGTCTGCGTGGGTTTCCTCCGGGTGCTCCAGTTTCCTCCCACAAGTCTCGAAAGATATACTTGTTAGGTGAATTGGACATTCAGAATTCTCCCTCTGTGTACCCTAACAGGCGCCGGTGTGTGGCAACCAGGGAATTTTCAGAGTCACTTCATTGCAATGTTAATGCAAGCCTACTTGTGACAATAATAAAGATTATTGTAACAGCGGAAGGAGAGCACAGAATCCAGAGTGTCCCATCCACCCACTTCATCGTGCACCAACTTGCCGAGTCTGCAAAATTAGAATATAGAACAGCACAGTACAGGCCCTTCGGCCCACGATGTTGTGCCGACCATTTATCCTAATCTAAGATCAACTAACCCACACCCCTTCAATTTACTGCTGTCCATGTGCCTGTCGAAGAGTCGCTTAAATGTCCCTAATGACTCTGACTCCATCACCTCTGCTGGCAGTGCATTCCACACACCCACCACTCTGTGTAAAGACACTGGGCGTCATTCTCCGACCCCCCGCCGGGTCGGAGAATGGCCGTTGGCCGCCGTGAATCCCGCCCCCGCCGAAGTCTCCGGTACCGGATATTCGGCGGGGGCGGGAATCGGGCCGCGCCGGTTGGTGGGACCCCCCGCTGGATTCTCCGGCCCGGATGGGCCGAAGTCCCGCCCAGAAATTGCCTGTCCCGCCGGCGTAAATCAAACCTGGTATTTACCGGCGGGACCAGGCGGCATGGGCGGGCTCCGGGGTCCTGGGGGGGGGCGCGGGGCGATCTGACCCCGGGGGGGTGCCCCCACGGTGGCCTGGCCCGCGATCGGGGCCCACCGATCCGCGGGCGGGCCTGTGCCGTGGGGGCACTCTTTCCCTTCCGCCTCCGCCACGGGCTCCACCATGGCGGAGGCGGAAGAGACTCTCCCCACTGCGCATGCGCGGGAAACTGACAGCGGCCGCTGACGCTCCCTCGCATGCGCCGCATTTCCGCGCCAGCTGGCGGGGCAACAAACGGCATTTCCGCCAGCTGGCGGGGCGGAAATCCCTCCGGCGTCGGCCTAGCCCCTCAATGTTGGGGCTAGGCCGCCAAAGATGCGGAGCATTCCGCACCTTTGGGCCGGCGCGATGCCCGTCTGATTGGCGCCGTCTTTGGCGCCAGTCGGCGGACATCCCGCCATTGGGGGAGAATTTCGCCCCCTACCTCTGACATCTCCCCTATACCTTCCTCCAATCACCTTAAAATTATGTCCCCTCGTGACAGCCATTTCCACTCTGGGGAAAAGTCTCTGGCTATCCACTCTATCCATGCCTCTCATCATCTTGTACACCTCTATCAAGTCACCTCTCTGCCTTCTTTGCCTCAGTGAGAAAAGCCCTAGCTCCCTCAACCTTTCTTCATAAGACATACCCTCCAGTCCAGGCAGCATCCTGGTAAATAATCTCTGTACCCTCTCCAAAGCATCCACATCATTTCTATAATGAGGCGACCAGAACTGGATACAATATTCCAAGTGTGGTCTAACCAGGGTTTTATAAAGCTGCAGCAAAACCTCGCGGCTCTTAAACTCAATCCCCCTGTTAATGAAAGCCAACATACCATATGCCTTCTGAACAACCCTATCAAGCTAGGTGGCAACTTTGAGGGATCTTGGTACGTGGACCCCAAGATCCCTCTGTTCCTCCACTCTTCTTCCAAGAATCCTGCCTTTAACCCTGTATTCAACATTCAAATTTGACCTTCCAAAATGAATCACTTCAAATTTATTAAGGTTGAGCTCCATCTGCCACTTCTCAGCCCAGCTCTGCATCCTGTCAATGTCCTGCTGTAACCTGCAACAATCCTTAACACTATCTAGAACTCCCCCAACCTTCGTGTCATCGGCAAACTTACTAACCCACACTTCCACTTCCTCACCCAAGTCATTTATAAAAACCACAAAGAGCAGAGGTCCCAGATCAGATCCTTGCGGTACACCACTGCTCACCGACCACCAGGTGGAATACTTTCCATCCACTAGCACTCGCTGTCTTCTTTCGGCCAGCCAATTCTGTATCCAGACAGTTAAATTTCCTTGTATCCCATGCCCCCTAACTTTCTGAATGAGCCTACCATGGGGAACCTTATCAAATGCCTAACTGAAATCCATATACATCACATCCACTGCCCGACCTTCATCAATGTGTCTCGTCACATCCTCAAAGAATTCAATGATGCTTGTGAGGCATGACCTGCCCCTCACAAAGCCATGCTGACTATCTTTAATCAAACTATGTTTTTCTAAATAATCATAAATCCTATCTCTCAGAATCCTTTCCAATATTTTGCTCACCACAGACATAAGACTGATGGGTCTGTAATTCCCAAGGCGTTCCCTATTCCGTTTCTTGAACAGGGGAACAACATTCGCCTCCCTCCAATCATCCGGTACTACTCCAGTGGAGAGTGAGGATGCAAAGATCATCGCCAATGGCGCAGCAATCTCCTCCCTCGCTTCCCGTAGTAACCTTGGGTATATCCCATCAGGCCCAGGGGCTTATCTATCCTGATGCTTTTCAAAATCTCCAGCACATCCTCCTTCTTAATATCAACCTGTTCGAGTCCATTAACCTGGTTCACACTGTTCTCATGAGCAACAAGGTTCCTCTAGTGAACACTGAAGCAAAGTATTCATTTAGGGCCTCCCCTACTTCCTCAGACTTTAGACACAAGTTCCCTCCACTATCCCCAATTGGCCCTCCTCTCACTCTGATCATCCTCCTATTTTTCACAAGTGTAGAACGCCTTGGGGTTTTCCCTAATCCTTCCCGCCAGAGCTTTTTCATGCCCCCTTCTAGCTCTCCTCAGTCTATTTTTGAGTTCCTTCCTGGCTACCTTGTAACCCTCTAGAGCCGAGTCAGATCCTTGCTTCCTCAACCTTGCGTAAGCTTCCTTCTTCCTCTTGACTAGAAGCTCCACTTTTCTTGTCATCCAAGGCTCCTTCACCTTACCATTCCTTCCTTGTCTCAGTGGGACAAAACAATTCAGCACTCGCAGCAAGTGCTCCTTAAACAATCCCCACATTACTGTTGTGCATTTCCCCAAGAACAGTTGTTCCCACTTTATGCTCCTCAGCTCCTGTCTAATAGCGGTATAATTTTCCGTCCCCAATTAAATACCTTCCCATGCTGTGTGTTCCTAAACCTCTCCATGACTATGGTAAAGGTCAAGGAGTTGTGGTCACTGTCACCGAAATGCTCTCCCACCGAGACATCTGACACCTGGCCTGGTTCGTTGCCGAGCACCAAGTCCAATATGGCCTCGCCCCTAGTCGGCCTATCTACATATTGAGTCAGGAATCCTTCCTGTACACAACTGACAAAATCTGCTCCATCCAAACCATTTGCACTAAGGAGATTCCAGTCAATATTAGGGAATTTGAAGTCACCCATGACAACAACTGTTACTTCTGCACTTTTCCGAGATCTGCCACCCAATCTGTTCCTCTATCTCTCTGCTGCTATTGGGGGGTCTATAGAAAACTCCCAATAAAGTGACTGCTCCTTGCTTATAACTTCCACCCATACTGACTCAGTAGACAAATCCTCCTCTACTACCTTCTTTTCTGCAGCTATGGTGCACTCCCTAATTAACAGTGCCACTCCCCGTCCTCCTTTACCTCCCTCCCTATGCTTCTGAAAACATCTAAACCCCGGAACACCTAACAAACATTAATGCTCCTGTGAAATCCATGTCTCCGTAATGGCCACAACATCGTAGTTCGAAGTACTGATCCATGCTCTAAGTTCATCTCCCTTATTCCTGACACTCCTTGCATTGAAACAGACACACTTTAACCCATTCCACTGAGTGCAACTTTGCCCTATCAACTGTCTATCCTTCCTCACAGACTTGCTGCATACTATTTCTGCCTGTTCAACAGCTACCCTATCCTCTGATCCATAGCGCTGGTTCCCATCCCCCTGCCAAACTAGTTCAAACCCTCCCGAAGAGCTCTAGCAAACCTCCCACCCAGGATATTGGCGGCCCTCCAGTTTAGGTGCAACCCATCCTTCATGTACAGGTCCCACCTTCCCCAGAAGGTATCCCATTGATATCCCAATTAGGATCGGACTTCTTAGCCACTGCAGAATCCACCTCCCCGGAGCGGAAGCAAGTCATCCTCGACGCTGAGGGACTGCGCAAGTAGTTGTACACAAAGGAAGTGGAATGAACAGTTCCTCAACTTATTAAACAACAGATGGATAAATGTGCTAAAGAAATGACACAGTTTAAATGTTGTTGTTGCTGGCTTAACTGTACCACCCAAAAGATAGAAGAATAACAGTCACACCTAAACCACAATGTAGAGTAGACATATTGGGTGGGATTCTCCCTTCTGGGGACTAAGTCCCCACGCCCGCTGGAAAACGGGCGAGAATCAATCCGGACTTTTTCCTAGAAAGTCCGGGGTGATTCTCTGTTTTCAAGTGGGCTATCAGGGCCCTGGCGTGCATCCTGCAGTTCTGGCTGCCGGCGGGGCTCTGCAGTTGCGCCTGCGCAGCCGGCCTCCAGTCTGTACATGCGCGAGCCGGCCGCCGCGCAAAATGCAAAGCCCTACAGGGGGCCCGGTGCGGATGAACATTCATAGATGACACAAAAAAAATGATAAAATAAGAAAAAGATTCAGAGATAACACAAAAAAGTACAGAATGAGAGACAGATATTGAAAGACTATTTTCCATCTCTTCGCCAGAGCACAAACGCATAATACATTGTGTTCATGGTATATCTTATCATGTTGAAACATCTTACCTGCTTGACTCACCAGGAATGGCATATATGCAGTTAATCTGCAACATGTACATATAACATTGACGTTTTTTTATTACGTTGTTTTTTTTCTGTGCACATTTCACCACGCCCTTCTCCTTTTGCCTGTTTAAATGTTTATGTCAATTATCATGGTACGATAAAGTTGCCATAGTCCCAGATGACCAGAGGCTGCATTCCACTTTGAGGGGGAGAACTGACTGATGGTGATTTAATCTGTGGTTCACCACACCTCAGATGGGGGGGGCAAGGTTGAGAAGGCGGGGCCTTCACGAATAACCTCAGCCAGTGCGAGAATTGAATCCGTGCTGCTGGCCTCACTCTGCATCACAAACCACCTGTCCAATAACTGAGTTAAACTGGCCCCAATTATCATAGTAGCACAATAATCACTGCTGCGATTTGAAAGGTTTATTGTCTTGACATGTATTTCACAGAACTTGCACCTTCTGAGAGACTGAATCGCAGGCAGTGGAACTCAAGTTTATATCCTTAGTACACCCCACGATACTTGGAGCTGAAACTTTGATAAACTGTGTGGTTGTCTGCAGATAACGGAAGAAACTAATTATATTTTCCCAGGCCCAACCCCTCCCTGTCCTTTGCTAATTGCACAAACTCGTGTTGACTTCTGTCCAGCACTGAACCATCATCTACACATGAAGGAATTATGTGCTTGTTCACAAGCTAGCAAATTAATGATCCGGTCCTTTTTCCCAGTTGTTGTTCATTTGCATTACAGTGACAATTATAGATGCTTATAGGATAAGGTAGCTTCTAGTTGTGATAAGAAATAATTCAGCTGTTCATTCTCCCCGTGTCTGTGTGGGTTTCCTCCGGGTGCTCCAGTTTCCTCCTACAGTCCAAATATGTACTGGTTAGGTGGATTAGCCATGCTAATTTGCAACTTAGTGTCCAAAAGGTTAGTGGGGTTATAGGGTTATGGGATAGGGAACGGTCGTGGGATGCTCTTTCAGAGTGTCGGTGGAGACTTGATGGGCCGAATGGTGGCCTCCTGCACTATAAGAATTCTATGATATGATGTCTATTGGATTTATGCAAAAATTAAAAAAATTGAACTTGCAATGTCCTGGGCTAAACTGCAGCGCATATTGAAATTCTTCTAAATCCCTATAGCCTGCATTTCTTTCTTCTGGATATCCGTATGCCAAAATTTCAAACTGGTCATTGTGCCTCATATTGAATTGATCAAACTCATCTAGTGCTTCACTGAGACAATTTACAATAACGCAATTAGAAGAACACCACTTCAAAATAATTTACATAGCTCTGAAATGCTTTCCAATTAAGACTTTGAAAAGATGCACAGTGAACCAAAACACTGATTACTATAAACACTGTTATTTTTCAGATTAGTTTTCAATTGAAAGGCAACATGAATTGAAACACTTGTGTACATAAAAGGCAGAGTGGTTTTATTTTAGTTCTGAATCAGTTTGGCCTTTCTGAAATCCAACTTTGATATCCATAGAATCCCGACAGTGCAGTAGGAGGCCATTTGGCCTATCAAGTCTGCACTGGCCCTCTGAAAGAGCACCTTACCTCGGCCCACTCCCAGCCCTATCCCCAAAACCCCGTAACCCCACCTAACCTGCATATCTTAGGACTGTGGGGAAAAAACCATGCAGACGCGTGGAGAACGGGCAAACTCCACACAGTCAACCAAGGTTGGAATCGAATCCGGGACCCTGATGCTGTGAGGCAGCAATGCTAACCACTGTGGGAATAGTATGTTTTAGGAATTTCATAATTATGGACTATTCAAAAAATATTAACTGAATAGTTACCATTTAACTGCTCTTTGTTGAGTTGCCAAATTTGCTTAATCTTTACCACCTGGGTAGGATAGTCATCAATCTTGCGTACAAGTGTAAAATCAGTAGTACCATGCTCGTTGAGTAGCTGTGTTTAAAGAGAACAGGGTGAGAAAATTGCTGTTGGTTTATAGTATTGCCATTGGTCTGTGTTGCCTTTGAGCTTAGGTACCCTGTGGGAGTGCTGAATGGTAAATCTGACCTCTTTGGGGGAAGGAAATAATTGCCTTCGACTTGATCTTTGTGCAAACAGCCAATTTTTAATCCTACTTGCCATTCCAATCAGTATTCGAGACAATGCCACTGGAACTTGATTTGTCTCTGCATCTGAATTCCTGGGCATGTGAGGGCCTTGACTTCTGCTGCTAATTAAGAGATTGAATTCCAGTTCTGGAACAAAAAGATTAGGGATGCTATTATCTTAAATTTCCAAAGAGCTGTCATAATTATTTGATCACCGGGTTGACTGCTAATTTTAATTTATTTATATGAATTATTTCATGGTGAAAAATGGTAGAAATATAAATTAAATATAACATTTTAACTTTTTTACAGCAAGACCAGTTTGGCATGTATGCATTGTATAGCAAGAACAAGCCCAAATCTGATGCTCTGCTTGCCAGCCATGGCAACATATTTTTCAAGGTAGGCATGTCAGATGTTACACAACATTCATTCAGTAAAATCCTGCTTAGAAAATGATTACAAAATAATTATATTGTCCAATTTTACATTTTCTGGATAGTGGAATTGGGCATGGTCTGTTGACATTTTTCAATTAAAAAGCCATATTTAATGAGGTTGTACTTAGGCATTGTGCTCTGAACCATGATTATTTGCTATTTTATCTTCCTTTGACTGAACATTGACTTTAGTGCAGTATTATCCTTTTATTAAACTGCAGCTCCCGTAAAAAATTAATATGTCTTCTCACTATACTGGTTTTACTTCTGTCTTTGTGTTATTTTAGTACAAACAACTACAACTGGGTGATAAGATGAATCTGGCTTCCTACCTGTTGAAACCTATCCAACGGATGAGCAAGTATGCACTGTTACTGAAGGACTTGATCAAGGAATGCAGTGCGGTTCAGGAACAGGAGCTTAACTACCTCAGAGCTGCAGAAGAAATGGTGAAATTTCAGCTTCAACATGGCAATGATTTGCTGGCTATGGATGCTATTAGGGATTGTGATGTAAGTCTATGTTGATCCTTTAACTTTTTTGAGAATTTTATAGATGGAGTAGTGACTTTTCATGCTTCGAGATGCTATTCAATGAATAGGAAACTTGGTAGCCGTGAGGGCTATAGTTGGATTTGTTTATTGTCACGTGTACCGAGGTACAGTGAAAAGTATTTTTTCTGCGAGCAGCTCAAACAGATCATTTAGTACATGGAAAGAAACGAAAATACATAATAGGGCAACACAAGGTACACAATGTAAAAACATAGACACCGGCATCGGATGGAGTGTAGTATTAATTAGGTCAGTCCATAAGAGGGTCTTTTAGGAGTCTGTATCAGCGGGGAAGAAGCTGTTTTTGAATCTGTTCGTGCGTGTTCTCAGACTTGTATCTCCTGCCTGATGGAAGAAGTTGGAAGAGTGAATAATCCGGATAGGAGGGGTCTTTGATTATGCTGCCCGCTTTCCCAAGGCAGTGGGAGGTGGAGATAGTGAATGGATGAGAGGCAGGTTCATGTGATGGACTGGGCGGTGTTCACGACTCTCTGAATTTTCTTGCGGTTTTGTGCCGAGCAGTTGCCATACCAGGCTGTGATGCAGCCAGATAAGATGCTTTCTATGGTGCATCTGTAAAAGTTGGTAAGAGTCAGTGTGGACATGCCAAATTTCCTTTGTTTCCTGAGGAAGTATAGGCGCTGTTGTGCTTTCCTGGTGGTAACATTGACGTGGGTGGACCAGGACAGATTTTTGGTGATGTGAACATCTAGGAATTCGAAGCTGTCAACCATCTCCACCTCGGCCCCATTGATGCAGACAGGGGTGTGTACAGCACTTTGCTTCCTGAAGTAATGACCAGCTCTTTAGTTTTGCTGGCATTGAAGGATAGATTGTTGTCGTTACACCACTCCATTAGGTTCTCTAACTCCCTCCTGTATTCTGACTCGTCGTTGTTCAAGATGCAACCCACTATTGTATCGTTAGCAAACTGGTAGATGGAGTTGGAACCAAATTTGCCATGCAGTCGTGTGTGTACAGGGAATATAGTAGGGGGCTAAGTACACAACCTTGCGGGACTCCGGTGTTGAGGACTATCGTGGAGGAGGTGGTGTTGTTTATTCTTACTGATTGTGGTCTATGGGTCTGATGTGGACCAGTTGCGGCGGTATGCAAATTGCAATGGATCTAGCACCCTGAGAGTATAGTGTTGATGTGCTTCATGACCAACCTCTCCAAGGACTTCATTACAATTGATGGCAGGGCCACCAGATGGTAGTCATTGAGGCACATTGCCTGGTTCTTCTTTGGCACTGGTATGATGGTGGTCTTCTTGAAGCAGGTGGGGACCTCGGAGCGGAGTAGGGATAGGTTGAAGATGTCCAGGAACACATCTGGTTTGCACAGGCACTGAATGCACGACCAGAAACCCCGTCCGGACCCGTCGCCTTCCGAGGGTTCACTTTCAGGAAGGCCGATCTGACTTCGGAAGCTGTGACGGTGGTTGTGTGTGTGTCCGGTAGTGCTGGGGCAGTCGGTAGCGGATTGATGGTTTCCTGCTCGAACTGAGCATAGAATGCATTGAGTTCATTGGGGAGGGGTGCGTTGCTGCCAGAGATACTGCTCGGCTTTGCTTTGTAGCCCATTGTGTTGTTTAGGCCTGCCACAACTGACGAGAGTCTGTAATGCTAGTCTGTGACTCTAGCTTGATCTGATATTGTCTCTTGGCATCCCGGATGACTTTGCGGCGGTCGTACCAGGATTTCTTGTGTAGATCAAGGTCGCCTGACTTGAACGCCTCAGACCTGCCCTTCAGTCGGGAGTCCTGGGCAGCACGGTAACACAGTGGGTAGCATTGTTGCTTCACAGCGCCAATGTCCCAGGTTTGATTCCAGGCTTGGGTCACTGTCTGTGCCGGGTCTGCACATTCTCCCTGTTTCTGCTCCGGGCGCTCCGGTTTCCTCCCACAAATCCCGAAAAGACATGCTGTTAGGTGAATTGGCCATTCTGCATTCTCTCTGTGTGCCCAAACAGGTGCCGGAATGTGGTGATTAGGGCCTTTTCACAGTAACTTCATTGCAGTTTTAATGTAAGCCTACTTGTGACAGTAAAGATTATTATTATTATCTCCCGATTAAGCCATGGTTTCCAGTTGGGGAAGGAACATACTGCTTTCTTTGGAACGCAATCATCCACACATTTGCTGATGAAGTCTGTGACGGTGGTGGCATACTCATTTAAGTTGGTTGCTGAGTTCTTAAATATGGACCAGTTCTCTGTCTCCAAGCAGTTACGTGGGAGCTCTTCTGTTTCTTCGGACCAACACTGTACGACCTTCTTATTCTTAGCCAGATTCTCCCGCTTGAGTTTCTGCTTGTATGCCGGGAGAAGAAGCACCGTCTTATGGTCGGTCTGATTTACCAAAGTGCAGTCGGGGGATGGAACGGTAGGCGCCCTTGATTTTTGAGTAGCAGTGATCAAGAGTGTTGTCGCTCCTGGTGGGACAGGAGATGTATTGATGGAATTTTGGCAGTACACTCTTGACGTTGGCCTTGTTGAAGTCCCTAGCCACAATGAACAAGACCTCCGGTTGTTCTGTTTCATTGTTGTTTATAACTGTGTACAGTTTCAGGTGGAGAGATATTAAGTTGGTCCCACAATGGTCAGTGCTGATAGCCTAATGTTTTCAATGTACATAAAGATATAGAAATTAACTGTAAGGTGATTAGATTAACTGATTGCACAAGACTAGGGAGAGCAATAGAAACTGAGGGAGCAGTAAAAGAGATATTTGTAATGATTCAGATCAGTTAAGGCAGTTAAACAGATGCAAGACAAATATTACACATTCACCACAAAATGTGGCACGTAAGTATAAAATTGGTCAAATAAACTTTGAAAAGCACCTTACAGATAAGCACTTTCTTTTTTTGAAATATATTTTATTGACATTTTTCAAACAGAGATTTTCCATTTTTACAACTTAATAAAGGAATATGCATTAAACGTTATTTAAATAATATATTAAACTAACAACAAATGAAAAAAAAAAGAGAGAAACAAAAAGCAAATATCAACAACTGGCAAAAAACAAAGACACCGGATAATACTCTCCCCCCCCCCCCCCCCCCCCCCCCCCCCCCCCTGGGTTGCTGCTGCTGTCTTTTCTGTTTTTCCATTATCGTTCCGCGATAATTCATTTCTGGGAGGTAAGTTTTTCCTTTAAAAAGCACTTACCTTCACAGGAGCAGGCCGTTGGATTTCGGCGGGAGCGGTGCGCAAGGCATTTCTGGGAGGTAGGTTTTTCCTTTAAAAAACACTTACCTTCACAGGAGCAGGCCGTTGCATTTCGGCGGGAGCGGTGCGCACGGCATTTCTGGGAGGTAAGTTTTTCCTTTAAAAAACACTTTTCTGTTTTATTTTTTTCGACCCGCGGACGTCTGGGAAGGTCCTTCCCCCCAACCAATAAATTCTGGTGGAGAGGAAACCCGAGACACTACACGTGTAGTGTCTCCCACCCACCCTCCTCCTCTAACCTAATAATAAGATCCAGGTAAGTGCCATATTATATTATTATTAGCATTGTTATATTATATTATTAGCATTGCGCAGGTCAAGGAGACAGCCGGAGTGAGAGAGATACAGACAGTGAGAATTTGGTAGTTTGGTGCAGTAAGGTAACCAGGAAAGGTAAGTGGTTAATCTAATTGTGCTGTTTTTCAGTTAAAAGTGCAGGGTAGTGTCTGATTGGCTGAAGCTGCCCCCACCATAAACTTAAATTAAACTAATTAATTAATTAGTGATGGCTGGTCAGGTGATGTGCTTGAGCTGCTTGATGTGGGAGCTGGCAGATCCCATTGCGAGCTGCAGCGACCACATCTGCAGTAAGTGTTGGCTGCTCGAAGAGCTCTGGCTCAGAGTTGATGAGCTGGAGTCTGAGCTTCAAACACTGAGGCACATCCGGGAGGGGGAGACTTACCTGGACACTATGTTTCAGGAGGCAGTCACACCTGTCAGAGTAAGTAGTTTAAATCCTGCCAGTGGCCAGGGACAGCAGGGTGTGACTGCAAGTCAGGCAGGTAAAGGGAACCAGCAGTCAGGAACTCAGGAGTCTCAGCCCTTGACCCTGTCCGACAGGTATGAGGCACTTGCTCCCTGTGTGGATGGCGAACAGGGCTGCAGGAAGGATGAGTCAGCTGACCAAGGCACCATGGTTCAGCAGGCCATTCAAGGGGAGGGAGTAAATAGGCAAGTTGTAGTTGTCGGGGATTCTATTATCAGGGGGATAGATAGTATCCTTTGTGAGCAGGATAAAGAGTCCCGCATGGTATGTTGCCTGCCCGGTGCTAGGGTGCGGGACATCTCTGACCGGCTTGAAAGGATACTGGAGAGGGAGGGGGAGGATCCAGTTGTTGTGGTCCATGTCGGTACCAACAACATAGGCAAGTCTAGGAAAGAGGACCTGTTTAGAGATTATAAAGAGCTAGGATTCAAATTAAAAAAACAGGTCCTCAAGGGTCATAATCTCCGGATTACTGCCAAGCCACGTGCAAATTGGCATAGGGAGGCAAGACTAAGGGAAGTTAACACGTGGCTGAAAGAGTGGTGTGGGAATGAGGGGTTCCTTTTCATGGGACACTGGCATCAGTTTTGGGACAGGGGGGACCTATACCGTTGGGATGGTCTCCACCTGAACCGAGCTGGGACCAGTGTTCTGGCGAAAAGAGTAAATAGGGTGGTCAATAGGACTTTAAACTAAAGATTGGGGGGGGAAGGGAAAGTCAGGGAACCAAGAGGTGAAGTAATCAGCGGTGAGCGTAGCTGCTTAGGAATACAAAAAAACACAAACAGACAAAACTCAAGAGTGGTTACGATTGTCCCCATCCCACAAAATATGACACAGCGTATGGAAAGGCTCAGTAAACCAAGGTCCACCACACTAAGAAAACAAAAAGGGACGGTCAATAGAGAATTAAAGGTGCTATATTTAAATGCGCGCAGTGTACGGAACAAGGTAGATGAGCTTGTGGCCCTGATTGTGACTGGCAGGTATGATGTGGTAGGCATCACAGAGACATGGTTGCAGGGGGTTCAGGACTGGCATTTAAACATCCAGGGATTCACAACCTATCGAAAAGCAGGTGGGCAGAGGGGGCGGGGTTGCCTTGTTAATTAGGAATGAAATTAAATCAATAGCACTAAACGACATAGGGTCAGATGATGTGGAGTCTGTGTGGGTAGAGTTGAGGAACCACAAAGGCAAAAAAACCATAATGGGAGTTATGTACAGGCCTCCTAACAGTGGTCAGGACCAGGGGCACAAAATGCACCACGAAATAGAAAGTGCATGTCAGAAAGGCAAGGTCACAGTGATCATGGGGGACTTTAATATGCAGGTGGACTGGGTAAATAATACTGCCAGTGGACCCAAGGAAAGGGAATTCATTGAATGTTTACAGGAGGGTTTTTTGGAACAGCTTGTGATGGAGCCCACGAGGGAACAGGCCAGTCTGGACTTAGTGTTATGTAACGAGCCAGACTTGATTAAAGATCTTAAAGTAAGGGAGCACTTAGGAGGCAGTGATCATAATATGGTCGAATTCAATCTCCAATTTGAAAGAAAGAAGGTAGAATCAGATGTAAAGGTGTTACAGTTAAATAAAGGTAACTACAGGGGCATGAGGGAGGAACTGACGAAAATCGACTGGGAGCAGAGCCGAGTGGGAAAGACAGTAGAACAGCAATGGCAAGAGTTTCTGGGAGTAATTGAGGACACAGTACAGAGGTTCATCCCAAAGAAAAGAAAGGTTATCAGAGGGGGGATTAGGCAGCCACGGCTGACAAAGGAAGTTAGGGAATGCATCAAAGCAAAAGAGAAAGCCTATAATGTGGCAAAGAGTAGTGGGAAGTCAGAAGATTGGGAAGGCTACAAAAACAAACAGAGGGTAACAAAGAGACGGATAAGGAAAGAGAGGATCAAATTTGAAGGTAGGCTAGCCAGTAACATTAGGAACGATAGTAAAAGTTTCTTTAAATACATTAAAAACAAACGGGAGGCAAAAGTTGACATTGGGCCACTCCAAAATGACGCTGGTAATTTTGTGATGGGAGACAAGGAAATAGCTGAGGAACTGAATAAGTACTTTGCGTCAGTCTTCACAGTAGAAGACATGAGTAATATCCCAACAATTCCGGAGAGTCAGGGGGCAGAGTTGAATATGGTAGCCATCACAAAGGAGAAAGTGCTAGAGAAACTAAGAGGTCTAAAAATTGATAGATCTCCGGGCCCAGATGGGCTACATCCTAGAGTTCTAAAGGAGATAGCTGAAGAAATAGTGGAGGCGTTCGTTATGATCTTTCAAAAGTCACTGGAGTCAGGGAAAGTCCCAGAGGATTGGAACATCGCTGTTGTAACCCCCCCTGTTCAAGAAGGGAACATGGAAAATTATAGGCCAATTAGCCTAACCTCGGTTGTTGGCAAGATTCTAGAATCCATTGTTAAGGATGAGATTTCTAAATTCTTGGAAGTGCAGGGTCGGATTAGGACAAGTCAGCATGGATTTAGTAAGGGGAGGTCGTGCCTGACAAACCTGTTAGAGTTCTTTGAAGAGATAACAAATAGGTTAGACCAAGGAGAGCCAATGGATGTTATCTATCTTGACTTCCAAAAGGCCTTTGATAAGGTGCCTCACGGGAGACTGCTGAGTAAAATAAGGGCCCATGGTATTCGAGGCAAGGTACTAACATGGATTGACGATTGGCTGTCAGGCAGAAGGCAGAGAGTTGGGATAAAAGGTTATTTTTCGGAATGGCAACCAGTGACGAGTGGTGTCCCGCAGGGTTCAGTTTTGGGGCCACAGCTGTTCTCTTTATATATTAACGATCTAGATGACGGGACTGAGGGCATTCTGGCTAAGTTTGCCGATGATACAAAGATAGGTGGAGGGGCAGGTAGTATGGAGGAGGTGGGGAGGCTGCAGAAAGATTTAGACAGTTTAAGAGAGTGGTCCAAGAAATGGCTGATGAAATTCAACGTGGGCAAGTGCGAGGTCTTGTACTTGGGGAAAAAAAATAGAGACGTGGACTATTTTCTAAACGGTGACAAAATTCATAATGCTGAAGTGCAAAGGGACTTGGGAGTCCTAGTCCAGGATTCTCTAAAGGTGAACTTGCAGGTTGAGTCCGTAATTAAGAAAGCAAATGCAATGTTGTCATTCATCTCAAGAGGCTTGGAATATAAAAGCAGGGATGTACTTCTGAAGCTTTATAAAGCATTAGTTAGGCCCCATTTAGAATACTGTGAACAATTTTGGGCCCCACACCTCAGGAAGGACATACTGGCACTGGAGCGGGTCCAGCGGAGATTCACACGGATGATCCCAGGAATGGTAGGCCTAACATACGATGAACGTCTGAGGATCCTGGGATTATATTCATTGGAGTTTAGGAGGTTGAGGGGAGATCTAATAGAAACTTACAAGATAATGAATGGCTTAGATAGGGTGGATGTAGGGAAGTTGTTTCCATTAGCAGGGGAGACTAGGACCCGGGGGCACAGCCTTCGAATAAAAGGGAGTCACTTTAGAACAGAGATGAGGAGAAATTTCTTCAGCCAGAGAGTGGTGGGTCTGTGGAATTCATTGCCACAGAGGGCGGTGGAGGCCGGGACGTTGAGTGTCTTTAAGACAGAAGTTGATAAATTCTTGATTTCTCGAGGAATTAAGGGCTATGGAGAGAGAGCGGGTAAATGGAGTTGAAATCAGCCATGATTGAATGGTGGAGTGGACTCAATGGGCCGAATGGCCTTACTTCCGCTCCTATGTCTTATGGTCTTATGATAGTCAAGGAACGGTTGCCACCGCCTGGTGAACCCCTGAGCCGATCCTCTTAACGCATATTTTATTCGCTCCAGTCTTATGAACCCTGCCATGTTGTTCCGCCAGGAAATAAAGTAGAGGTAAAACTTTCTAATTTTTTGATTTGATTTATTGTCACATGCACTGAGGTACAGTGAAAAGTATTGATCTCCGTACATTCCAGTCAGATCATTCCATACATGAAAAAAACATAGGACATGCATAAATACACAATGTAAGTACGTAGACACAGGCATCAGGTGAAACATATGGAGTATAGTACTACTCAGTAAAGAAGATGTGTGAAGAGATCAGTTCAGCCCAAAAGAGGGGAAGAAGCTGTTTTTGAACCGATTAGTGCGTGTTTTCCGACTTTTATATCTCCTGCCCGATGGAACAGGTTGGAAGAGAAAATAACCTGGGTGGGCGAGGTCTGTGATTATGCTGCCCACTTTCCCAAGGCAGCAGGAGGTGTAGACAGAGTCAATGAATGGGAGGCGATTACATGTGATGGAAGGCTGTGTTCACGACGACTCTCTGTAGTTTCTTATGGTCTTGGGCCGAACAGTTGCCATACCAGGCTGTGATGCAGTCAGATAGGATGCTTTCTATGGTGCATCTGTAAAAATTGGTAAGAGTCAATGTGGACATGCCAAATTTCTTTAGGTTCCTAGTATAGGCACTGTTGTGCTTTCTTGGTCGTAGCGTCGACGTGGGTGGACCAAGACAGATTGTTGGTGATGTGCTCACCTGTGAATTTGAAGCTGTCAACTATTTCCACCTCGGCACCATTGATGCAGACAGGGGTGTGTACGATACTTCGCTTCCTGAAGTCGATGACCAGCTCCTTAGTTTTGCTGACGTTGAGGAAGAGATTGTTGTTGTTACAGCACTCCATTAGGTTGTCTATTTCCCTCCTTTACTCTGACTCATCGTGTCATCAGCAAACTTGTAGATGGAGTTGGAGCCACATTTTGCCACATAGTCGTGTGTGTGTGTTTAGGGAGTATAGTACACAGCTTTCCGTAATTTAAACTACCGTTAACAGTCATAATGAGAGAGTTAATATATTTGGGAGATAGCTATGTTTGACCAAAATTACCTTTGTACATTCCGTACTTTTCTTTTTTTTAATAAAAATTTAGAGTACCCAATTCATTTTTTTCCAATTAAGGGGCAATTTAGCATGGCCAATCCACCTACCTTGCACATCTTTGGGTTGTGGGGGCGAAACCCACGCAAACACGGGGAGAATGTGCAAACTCCACACAGCATTCCGTACTTTTCTGATGTTCATTTTTTAAAAAAATGTATTGGTTCCAGTCATCCAATAAAATAATTCATGTTCATTATAAACTGCCAAATTAAATTGAAAATAATGTGGAAATATCTGTGGCTTAATTTTACACTCCTAACGTAGCGTGTTCTGAGTGAGGGCGAAAAGGAACACAAAATAGCATGGACTGGATTCGCTTCGGGATCACGCCCGGCCCTACCCAACCCAGATGCAGTTTTAAAGTGGTGGGCAGGGTCTCGGACTGGAAACCTGCCCATGCTCGTTGGATCAGGATGCCAATTAGAAAAAGTCTTCACCCTCAGCACAGTGGTTAGCACTGCTGCCTCACAGCGCCGGTGACCTGGGTTCAATTCCAGCCTTGGGTCACCGTCTGTGTGGAGTTTGCGCATTTTCTCCGTTTCTGCTTGGGTTTCCTCCTGGTGCTCCGGTTTCCACCCACAGTCCAAAGATGCGCAGGTTAGGTGGATTGGCCATGCTAAAATTGGCCCTTAGTGCCAGTTAGGTTACGAGGGTGGGGTGGGGTGGATAGTGGAGTGGACCTGGGTGGAGTGCTCTTTCAGTGGGTTGGTGCAGACTCAATGGGCCAGTGGCTGCCTCCTGCACAGTAAAGACTCTATCCCAGGCCTGATTTGGGGCATCCTCCCCTCAGGAAAAATGTAATGTGTGGCTTGCCCACCACCTGCCTGACGTACCTCAAATTTTACAAGGGTGTTGGAGGCATTGGACACTTTACTTGCCCTTGGGTTTATTGAGGCCCTTCTGGCCAATTACTGACCACTTGCATGCCTCATCCTACCCCTGCCCCTTTTTTACTCAAAAGCCCAAGGTTGGAATTGCCCAGGCAAGGTGGGCAATTTTATTGGGCGAGGCGGTGTCAGGCAAGGAGGGGGAGATCCTCCTTTTTGGCTGCCTAGCCTCTCAAATCTGGCTCCCCTCCCCACCTCACCCCATCACCTCCTTCGCTCAGACCTGCCAGCCAGGATCTGTTCCTATACACTGGACCTACCTAAACCTGACCTCCATTAGCTCCTCCTCTTCAGGAATTGCCTGTAGTCCCAGCAGAGGCCATTGCTTGATCTTGGTGCTGCTGGAATTGGCAAACAGCTCTCTAAGACAGGACCTCCTCTCCAGGTGGAAGCGAAAGTCTTGGCCTCAACCAGTTAATGCCCCAACCATTGTTAAATGGCTGCAAGGCAGCTGGTATCGGCAGAGATGCATTCCCCATCAACGCGTTGGGTGCTGTTGGTGCGGGAAACCCTGACATCTGAAAAATCCTGTGCATAGTGCCCTGATTCATTTATTGCATATGAATGTGCATTGAATAATTGTGTAAAAGAATTTTGGATGGCTGGAAATGCATGCAGCTCTGTGTGGCCTATCCATCTTTTTATATATATGTTACTACAGCCATTACTTAATATGCAGGACCTCATAAAACATTGGGCTTTGTGCAAAATAACACAACATGTTGTATGTTCTTTCAGGCAGTGAAGAATTCATAATCTTGCCCTATAATTAATGCAAGACAGCAGTACAATTGACTTGGACAAATGGCTTGAACCCAACACCATGATTACCGCCTTAAATCATTCTTTGGTATCCATTGCGTATAATTATACATTTCGTGGAGACTGAGTGGCGCACTAAATTTTTACATTGCTATTTCACCTTCTGAAGTCTGGGCTTTAAACTACTCCAGATGATGAGCTGTAATGCTGCTCTTTCAGAGCAGCCAAAAGTTAAGATGGCTTGAATCCAGTCAATGCAAGTGGGACCACAGTACAAAGCTATACAAAATGTAATTGGCAAAGTTGCTCCAAGAGATACTAAGGATACTTAGTGTGGGTAGTTTAAAAGCATCCCACCAGCATAGAAGGGGATGCTCTTCAAAGTTTGGAGTCTGGATGATAATATATAGAGGGATCCATACTCTGCATCTGGCTTTTTTGCTCCTGACCTTAATACTGAAATTAGGTACCAAAATTGGAAACTGATTCCATTCTTCAGTACGAGCATTCCACATTTTGCTAGTCATATGACTTCATCCAAATATTTAGATTAAATGATGTGTTCTGCTTCCATTTGCTGAGAAGGCTTTATTTTGGTTTTGTGTCGTAAGTAGTTCTTCATCTCATCAATATCTTCACGTCTAATGAATTTTAGGAGGATTCCTAAATATATTGTATGGTGAAAGAAAGAATGTGCATTTTTACAGCACCATTCACAATGTTGTAACGTTCCCAAGCATTTTACAGTCAGTGAAGTACCTTTGAACTGAAGTACAGTTACAGCATAAGGAAATATGCAGCCGCCAATTTACAAAGAAAATGACCAAATACTCTCGATTGTATTTCTTGATATTAGCTGATGGATAAATATTGACCAGGAAATCAACATAACTTCCCTGTGCTCCTTCAAACAGGACCATGGGATATTCTGTATCAAACAGATAGAACAGATGGGCTCAGTTTAATGTCTCATCTGAAAGACCATGGATGGAATTTTCCAGCCCTGCCAGTGGCGGATTTCATGGCAGACCAGAGCCAAAAATCTGGAGAGAACATAAAAGTTGGAATCCTGCCGACAGAAAAACAAATTGGACTTGCCCCCTCACCACTTCCAAGACAGACTGAGTCCTGGTCGGACCCACGATGGGAATCCCATCTGTGGAGTGAGAAGAGAGCTAATTTTTCAGGCCTGGATGACTCTTTGTCAAAGCTTTGACAAAGAGTCATTCAGACTCGAAGCGTTAACTCTCTTCGCCCTTCTCTCTCCATGGATGCTGCCATACCTGTTGAGATTGTCCAGTATTTTCTGCCTTTGTTTCAGATTCCAGCATCTGTAGTAATTTGCTTTTATCTTCAAAGTCTACATTAATACCTTTTCATACTTGTTTGGTGAATGTGCTCACGAAGTAATCTTTATGCAGCGCAATGTTGTCTCCTTAATCACCTCCCTGCTCATGATGGGTGCTGCGAGTGTTGAGCTGGGCCATTCAGGGCAAGTGCCGCTGCTGTTGAGAGCTGTGCTGCTCATGGTGGGTGCCATGGGTTTTGAGCTGGGCTACTCATGGTGGGTGCTGAGCTGGGCTGCTCATGGTGGGTGCCGCAGGAGCTCCTGGAGTCAACAATCCCTCCTCCAGACTCAGATCTCTCCCTCTTGATGTGGGCAAGCTTAGGCTGCATGAAGACAAATGGTTGGATTGTGATGAGAAGCGATGGTGCAGAGGTTTGGAAGCATGCATGTCCACTGTATGCTGAGCCCTCCCCAGTAAGGGCTGAAGATGCTGTTTGTGCACAATGATAGATGAGTGCTAGTGAATATTTGAACTTGCAAATAGAGGGTACTTGTGTGTGTTTTGGCACCAGGATCTTTGACCCCATGAGGTGACAATGAGTGGAAGAATCCGGGCCCACTCCACCACATTCAGCGAGCAGCTCGTCTATGCATAATTTGAGGTTTCACGCGGAAGATCGGGCTTGAGAATCTGACCCACCAATCAGTGGGAAACGCGCCGCTAATCCTGCCCGCCACGACACTTAGTCTGCGGAATGTAAAACTCTGCCGCACATCTCTGATAGTGCAGAACCCCTGCAATGGTACACTAAATACTAAAAAGAGAATGAATCGTAGAATTTACAGTGCAGAAGGAGGCCTATCGGCTCATTGAGTCTGCACCGGCCCTTGGAAAGAGCATCCTACCCAAGCCCACACCTCCACTCTATCCCTGTAACCCAGTAACCCCACCCAACCTTTTTGGACACGAAGGGCAATTTAGCATGGCCAATCCACTTAACCTGCGCATCTTTGGTCTGTGGGAGGAAACTGGGGCACCTGGAGGAAACCCACCCAGACACAGGGGGAATGTGCAGACTCTGCACAGACAGTGACCCAAGTTGAGAATCGAACTTGGGACCCTGGAGCTGTGATGCAACTGTGCTAACCACTGTGCTGCCCTCTGGGGCTTCTCTTGTCATCCCAAATGCTCAAAAATTCACCCTTTTGAAAAATGGTTATTTTCCAGCGTGTTGCCATGTACATAGTGAATGAGCAGCCATTATCTCAATGAAGGTACCAAGTTCATCTAATCCGCCCATGTTGGCAATTACTGCATTCCTGGCCATCTCATGCTGTATAAACTCACAGGGTCTGTATTGCTGGGTTTTATTAACATGATGAATGACAAGTGAATAATTAGAACATGGTTTAATCACATTTTGAAAATATTTTCTCAACCTTTATTTGAATAAAAATTACAATTGCTGGCATACAAACACAATTTAATTATGCATCCTGTTCATTTGGGCTGAATGGTCTTTTTCTGTGACATATACCGTCGTATAATTCTATGTAATTTATTTTCCGGTGGGGCATCTCCATGGCCCAAACGTGCTGAACAATGATTGGCGAGCTTGTGCTGAAAGAAGTCAGGCAATGTTATTATGCTAGCACATTTTACAGCGCTATCTCTACCATTATTATGCGTTGACAAGTCTGTCATTTCAGATTTCTTCCTTCATTTGAGCTGGTGAACTTTATGAACTGGATTTGCTGGGGAAGGATGGGCAATTGTCCCAGAGAATAGAAGTAATTAAGTGCTATGAAGAGGACCCAAATGGCCCGGCGCTCTCCTTATTCCAAATGTAATCTGTGTCTGGCTGAAAATGGAATTCATAAAACCTGTAAATTAAGGGCACCTTGGGAACTGGTATCAGTTTTCCTTTAATTGCAGGTGCCTTAATTTTCAAAAGTCATTCTATGTACTGCAAAGATTTTCATACAATGGGCAAGTCTATATCCTTGGAGGCAGATAAACCATTGATAGAGGGATACAAGCATTCAATCCCAAAGACAGTGGTTTCACGGTCACTGTAGATGCTGGGTAAAGAGCTCTCTATTTCACAAAACCCTTTGCCTTCTCACTGACAGCACACATTAACCTCAGAAGAATTTGAGAACAGAAGGGAGCAAGTTGCAGGGAAGTCCAACTGAAACGTAAGAGTTGGAAACTACATGCAGTTCCACAGTGCTTATCTGGATATGTTACCCAGGAAATGTTAGACAGAAAAATAGCTGTCTAACTCCTAACAAAACTGACCCCCTAATCACTCACAGTGACACCCCCCCTGGACTTGACTCAACTTCTCTCCCCACTACACTAACTCAAGCTTACACCCTCCCCATCTCTTGTTCTGACTCAATTGTTCCTTTCAACCACATTAATCAACCCCCCCCCCCCCCCCCCCAACACAATCATCCAACTAACCCCTGATTAAATTTAACTAGCCAATGATCCATCCATTGACACTTAACTTTTAAACTTACCTTCCAGAAACTAACAACCTAAAAGGGGGGGGAGTGGCTTGTCTTCCCCTACCCCCTCCCCCACCACCCACAATGCTGCAATGGAGCTCTTTCTGGGACCACACACACTTCGTATTCTGAAGAAGCTGTGTTCAGAAGACGAGGCCAGAAATGGGGAGCACTGTCAGTGCTTTGAAAAGTTTGATCCAATGCTGATTGCCGCTTCACGGAAGATCTGGGCTATTGGTTAGCAACAAGGACACTACATGGAGCGAGAGAAAGTTATTTTTTCATGAGTGTCCATTTACACAGGTTTCACTGTAAATATCATTATAAATGTGAATGAAACTTTATTCTTTTTCCAAAATGACTTCATGTTAACTCTGTTGAATCTTGTGATACTTGGTAGGCAATGGAATGTGGTCATTGGAATCTTAACTTTGCAAAATAAGACAATTTATTGTCACAAGAAGTGCATTAATTAAGGCAATGTTTTTAAATGATCTGGCTATATGAAAGTAGATGGCTGGAGACTGAAAGTAATTTGCTTAAATTGTGCCAAAACAGGTGAACTTGAAAGAGCAGGGCCAATTAGTTTGCCAAGATGAGTTCACTATCTGGTCTGGGCGCAAGAAGTACCAGCGACATGTCTTTCTGTTTGAAGACCTTATTCTTTTCAGCAAACCCAAGCGGATCGATGGTGGATTTGATGTCTACATCTACAAGCATTCCTACAAAGTAAGATACTGATAATATTGCATAATCTGTATACATTTAGTTTGTTACAAGTGTGAGGTTTATACGGTCATTAATTTTTGGACTATATCTTTTGGTTTGTAAAAATGTTTTAGCTTGGGACTGTATCTTTAAATTTCCAGTAAATTCATAGAATCCCTACTGTGCAGAAGGAAGCAGCATGATGGCACAGTGGTTAGCACTGCTGCTTCATAGCACCAGGGACCCAGGTTCAATTCTGGCCTTGGGTGATTATGTGAAGTTTGTACGTCCTCCCCATGTCTGCGTGGATTTCCTCCGGGTGCTCCGGTTTCCTCCCACTGCCCAAAATTTGCAGATTAGGTGGACTGGCCATGCTAAATTGCCCCTTAGTGTCCAAAGATGTTTAAGTTAAGGGGTTATTAGGATAGGGTGGGCGAGTGGGCCTAGGAAATGTGCTCTTTCAGGAGGTCAGTGCAGACTCGATAGGCCGAATGGCCTCCTGCACAAAAGAAAAAAAGAGGCAATGCACGGCCCTCGGAATGAGCACTACCTAGGCCCACTCCTCCACCGTATTCCCGTAACCCTACCTAACCGACACGTCTTTGGACACTATGGGGCAATTTAGCATGGCCAATCCACCTAACCTGCACATCTTTGGACTGCGGAAGGAAACCGGACATATGGGGCAGCTATGCTAACCACTGTGTCACCAGGGTCATGTGACATGCTTCATCTGGCAGTAAAGCTGGATAATTTTGATGTGAAAGGTCAAAAGAAAAGGCAGATTATTTCATTAAAATGGAGGTGCTGGATGTTTAGACTCCGAGATAATGACAGCTGTTTCTAAGTCCACAATGAGAAGATCCAGAAGTCCCTTAACACCCAAAAAGGTGTTATTGATATCAAGTTGTAAACAGTTATGCTGGAACCTGTCCCTTTGTTTTCTAAGATGAAAAGCAGTGGTGACCAGAGGTAGCTGATTAACAGTTTTACTTTATGTTCCCTGTTGCCATGGAGAGAAGGGTAGAGAGAATTCCTCGAGGTGGTGATGGCTGAGTTGAGGGGGGTGGGGAGAGACCCTTGATCCGTTTGGTGACATAGAATGTGCGGGGGCTGGAGTGCCTGGAAAAGGGGCAAGAGCTTTTGCTCACTTGAAGAGTCTTAGGGCCGATATTGTGCTGTTGCAGGAGACCCCCTTGCAGGTGAAGGATCAGGTAAGGCTCCGTGAGGGTTGGGATAGGACAGATGTTCCACTCTGGCTTTGATAGCAGGGCCGAGAGAGTAGCAAGCCTGATTAGCAAAAGAGTCTGGTTTCAGATGGAGAAGGTGGTGGCAGTTCAGGGCGTCAGATACATCATGGGCACGGGGTTGTTAGAGGGTATGTCCGTGGTTTTGACGAAAATATATGCTCCAAATTGGAATGATGTAGATTTTATGAAGAGGATGGTGGCGGCTATTCCGGACATGGATATGCACCAGTTGATTTTGGTGAGGGGAGATTGGAATACAGTCCTGAACCCAAAAGTGGATTGCTCCAAGCCAAAGTCATTAACTCCTTCGGTGTGGGGGGAGGTGCTAGCAGCATTTATGAGAGAGATTGGGGGGGGGGGGGGGGGGGGGAGCGGATCTGTGGCGGTTTTTGCTCCGGGGGGCAGGGAATTCTACTTTTTTCACCAGTACAATAGGTCTCGCAGATCGATTTCTTTATAATGGGGGGGATCTCTGTTGTTGGGGGTGAAGATAGCGGAATACTCTGTGACTGTTACCTCTGACCACGCTCTAGACCTGGTGGATGTGGTTTTGGAGAGGGGGCCTGGAGTTTAGATGCATGGCTGTTAGCAGATCTGGGGTTTTGTGCAAAGATAGCACTGGTGATTGAAGATTATGTAGGGTTCAACAAGAACGGGAAGGTCTTTTTGGTGTTGTGAAAGACCTTGAAGGCTGCGGTGAGAGAATTTCAATTAAGGCACAGATTGTTAGGGAGGAACGGCAAAGGCTGGTGGATGAAACTTTGGAAGTGGGCAGTAAGCGGAAGACCCCACCCAGAGCTGGCCAGCAAGAAGAAACTGCAGACGCAGTTTGATCTACTGTCCACGGATAAGTTGGTGCGTCAGCTGCAGCACGTAAAGGAGGCAATGTACGAATAAGGGGAGAAGGCCAGTCATTTGTTGGTTGGCCACCTTGAGGCAGCAGGCAGCCTCCCGGGATATCGTTCAGGTTCGGGACACGTGAGGTGGGCTGGTGTATGCAGCGGAAAAGGTGAATGGGGTGTTTAACGCGTTTATAAAAGGTTGTACAGGTCGGAGCCACCAGAGGATGAGTCAGACATGATGGAGTTCCTGGAGGGATTGAAGTGTCTCACAGTGGAGGAGGAAGATTGGGACGGGTTAGAGGAGCCACTGGGGGTTGAGAAAGTTCGGAGGCAATAAGGAGTAAGCAGACTGGCAAGGCACCAGAGCCGGGCGGGTTCCCGGTCAAATTTTATAAAAAGTTTGTCGATTGGTTGGTACCATTGTTGGTGGAGGCATTTGAAGATTCAGTAAAATGGGGTCACTTCCGTAGACATTGTTGCAGGCACCTACCCCGTTCCTATTAAAGAAAGATAAGAATCCGGTGGACTGCAGGTCATACCAACTGATCTCTTTATTGAATGTGGATGCAAAGATTTTGGCTAAAGTGTTGCTGTTCAGGTTCGAGCATTGTCTCCCTCAGGTTGTTGGGGAGGATGAAATAGGGTTTGTAATGGGTAGGCGATTATCCTTTAACGTGCGGCGCCTGTTGAATGTGATATTGTCCCCATCGGAAGAGGGAAAAACAGGAGGTAATTGTGGTGTTGGATGCGGAGAAGGGGCCTTTGATAGGGAGGAGTGGAGCTACTTGTTTGCAGTGTTGGAGCAGTTCGGGATAGGCCCATGTTTGGATCAGGGTTAAGTTACTGTATAAGGAACTTAAGGCCAGCATCCATATGAATAATATGAGCTCAAGATATTTCCAGTTGCATAGGGGAAAGAGGCGAGGGTGCCCTATGTCCCCTCTCCTGTCCGCTTTGTCGATTGAGCCTTTGGCCATCGCTTTGAGGAATTTGGATAAGTGGAGGGGGATTATGGGGTAGGGGGGTGCGGTGGAGCGTAGGGTATCCCTGAAACCAAAAGAGAAAATGCTGGGAAATCTCAGCAGTTCTGGCAGCATCTGTAATGAGAGAAAAGAGCTAACGTTTCGAGTCCAGAAGACCGTTTGTCAAAGCCTGATATTTTACTATTGGGTAGCGAATGCAGAGAAGGTGTTGGGCTGGTATGGGGATCAGGAAGTAGTTTGGTAAGGATGGAGTCAGGTTCATGCAGGGGGCAGAGAATGTGGGCATTGGTGACGGCCTCACTAATGTTCTTCCTAGGGAAATATTTGGGCAACCCGGTGGTGGTCGTTACATTGAAAATATGGAGACAATTTCAGCAGCACTTTAAATTGGGCGCAGTATCAAATATGGTGTCTATTTGTGCTAACCATATGCTCGAGCCGGCACGATTATATGCCATGTTTAGAGGTTGAGAGGATAATTGGGTGTAAGGAATGAGGAATTTGTTTCTGGAAGGGTCGTTTGCGAATTTGGAGAAGCTGTCAGAGAGGTTTGGACTCCCACCATCAGAAACTTTTAGGTATCTGCAAATTTTGACTTTGCGAGGAATATTCCCATCGTTCCCGGTAGTGCTGCCATCGTCACTGTTGGAAAGGGTCCTGTTGCTCGTGGGGACAGAGGAGGGGAGTATTTTGGGGGTTAAGGCCAAAAGGGAGGAGGAGTTGGGGGGGAATTGGAGGAAGGTGTGTGGTGTGAAGAAGTCCTTTGAAGGGTGCATCTTTGAATACAAGACTTGGGCTTATACGGTTGAAGGTGGGACACAAGGCGCATTTAACAAGGTCTAGGATGAGTCAGCTATTTAATGGGGTAGAGGATAAGTGTGAGTGGTGTGGGATGGGCCCAGCCAGCCATGTACATATGTTCTGGGCATGTCCTAAGCTTGTGGGATTTTGAGTTTCCTTCTTCAGCACCATGTTGGTGATTCTACAAATTGAACTAGAGCCCAGTCCCTTAGAGGCCATATTCGGGGGTGTCAAACCAGCCGGACCTGCAGACAGGGCCGGATGTCCTAGCTTTCATCTCACTGGTTGCGGGTTCTGTTGGAGTGGAGGTCAGCTTCTCCACCCAATTCCTCCGTATGGCTGGGGAATCTTATGGAGTTTTTACACCTGGAGAAAATTAAGTACAGCATGAGCGGTGTAATTGAGGGGTTCTACAAAATATGGCAGCCGTTTATTTTGTACTTTAAAGAGCTAGTCACTGTCCGCTTTTAGGGTAGGAGGGTGGTAGGGTTTGGAGTGGGGGGGGGGGGGGGGTACTATTGTTTTTTGTTTGGTTTCCTGTTTTATCGTTTTGTATTTGTTTTAAAATATTTTTTTTAACAGATTTTGAGATCAGATGCCAGAGATATTACAGAGGAGGCTGTTGCAGTGTTGGCCTTGTATAGTCTGCAGCCAACTGGGGGTTGAGAACAAAAAGATAGATTTTAGCCAGGACAGCACGTTAAGCGGAGAAAATGCTGACTCTGGTTTCGCATTCAGAATGTGGGTGGGATTAAGCTTGCACGCCGTTTGAAAACTGAGTCTGAGGAGTTTGAATTAACTAGGCTGGAGTGTTCTTCAAGCTGAATTTAGAGGGAGAATCCCCAGGATATCTCTCACGGTGGAAGATAGTATTGGGAAAGAGAAAGGACAGAAGTAAACCCTGAGGAACTGCATGTCACATCGGATTGGTTCCAGGAGATTTGATGTCTAGCAGAATTGGGGTTTTTAGTTGTCAAGAAAAGTAGAAAGTGGCAAACTGTATTTAATTGTTTAAAGTATAGGTTGTCTATGAAAAGAAAATTGTGTCTAATTAATAGTGATCTTTAGTAATTGCAGCAAAATTTATTTTAAAATATGAAATCTTTTCAAAAATAATTGGAAGTTTAAATTTCTCTTTAACTCAGTTTGTTGTCGATATGTTAATTATTGCATCCTGATGGTTTTTTGATTGTCCAGAATGTTGAGCTAGTAATCAGTAAGCTACACAACAGCAAAGTCCTGATTCCTATGATTTTTAATGGGAATTGGAAACCTTTCCTGTGATTGTATTCTCTTTTTAGGATACTGTTGAATGCAGATTATCAACAACAGGAAGACTTCAGTGTGAAATGCAATTAAAACTACTATAGCATAATAGTATACCAAAGAATACAATTGATTAATAAGGAAAGATGTATCATTGTCAACAATTTTGAGTTTTTATGTAAATTGAATATCAGTATTTCAGTGAATTTGTTTAATGTGCTTTTCCTGTTCGTAGACAGCAGATATCGGCTTGACAGAAACTAGTGGTGAAAGTGGCATACGTTTTGAAATCTGGTTTCGCCGTAGGAAATCCAATGACACATTTGTTCTTCAGGCAAGTTCGCTAGAAGTAAAACAGGCCTGGACAAAAGATATATCAAGTATCTTATGGCAGCAAGCAACAAGAAATAAAGGTAGTAAACGTGAAAAAATTTGTCATTTTGAGGGTTATTATTACAGCTGAGAGTTGTGCTGATGTATGTTTCTGTTTTGCCTATATAATAACATCAACAACCTCGGCTTACATTTATGCAGAAACCTTTAACATGCATCTCAAGACAGTCTTGGAGGAAAAATAATAAGTAAATATCAAAATACTGCAGATGCTGAAAATCTGAAATAAAAGTAAAATGCACATTTCTAACAGCAAGGTGATCCATCTGTCATATAGGTTAAGGACAAATGGGATGCTCCTTAACCATGTCTAAAGCAAATATTGGGTTCTTTGCATATGTAAATAAGGGACCTAATACCTGTTTTAGGTTCCTGTTGCAAAATTAGTTTGTGAAGGGAAAACAAACCCTGAAGATGGGCTATGAGAAGGAAAAAGGTACTCTGCATGATCACCATCCTGATAGCTGCCAAGCCGAGCTGCAATCTCCAATGTCACCATCTCCTCCAATCATTTCCTCCCAGGCACAAAGCCCCAATGTCTCCCTTCCCAACCTCCACTGTTTCCCCTAAATCCTAATACTATCACTTACATCCAGCATTTTCACACAGTGCCATCTTTAGTATAATGAGATTTGATGTTGGACATCAAGAGCTCCCTTGATCTCACCATGGGGTAGTGACTATAAATGGCACTCCCAAATTTGTACCACAGAGAATCTAGAGGTGACAGAAATGTGGTTTCAGCAGCACTGGGGATGAGATAGGGGCAGAGATGTTGTAATGGTGGTGAAGTAGAATTTTGTGAGAAATGAAACCATCTGTGGGTCAGACAGAAGACCGGTTTTGAATAATTGACAGCCTAAAGCTGGGGAGGGAGGTGGTTGGAGTCAGTTGTTTTACATTGGATATGTTGAGTTTAATGAATATTTTAAATTAGTTTACTTCATATCTAATATTTCATAATGATCATCTATTTCAGAGGTACGAATGCAGGAAATGGTGTCAATGGGAATTGGTAACAAACCATTCTTGGACATCAAACCAAGTGAGGCTGCAATCAATGATCGAGCCATTGATTATATTATGAAGGGTAGAGGTAAGTTCTTTAAATTAGTTTAGTGATAGATAAGGAAACAGCTTGCATATACTAGATTGAACCTTTTCCTACCTTTTATGAAAATTTAAATCAACTCAATAAAGATGCACTGTCTCACTAAATGAGAAATATGTTTGAAGTGGTGATTGGGCAACAATGCATTTCTTTGTCAGAATAAAATTGAATCAGAATCTTTATGACATGTTACTAAAAGTTGTATGTGATGTACGCTTTTTACCTGTTTGTACATTTTGGTATTGATAACTCTGAACAAGTTTCCATCCACATATCATATTTATCCAATTTGTTCAAATGAAATTCGGGGCGATAAGTTCTAGTCCCATCTGCCGCAGGAATAGCCCAGTCTCAAGCTGGGCTGCCAAATTTCCTGCTGTGGCAGGTCCTGCCATATCAGGGCTGGAAAATTATAGCCTCGGACTTCAGTAAAGGTTTCAAACTAAGTGTCTTATTTTTTACCCTGTAAATTATTATTTAAACATTTAAATTTAAACACTTATTTTCATTGGTATTTGCCGATTCTTCATACGTTTGAGAAACTTGCATTTCCTTACAGGAGCACGAACCAGAGCTTCAATTGCAGTGTCCTTGTTTGACCACACAAATCCATTTAAAAGGACACTGAATATTTCAAACAATGGCAGTCCTTCAGCTGGTGGCCCATCCTCATCTTCGCTGTTAGGGCCACTGAACCTCCATATGTACACTAATCAGACATTGCTCTCAGGAGTGAACACTGTGTTGGCTAATGATCGACCATTTAATGTCAACATTTGCATTGAGGAAGATGAACTGGAACATGAAACAAGCAGCCAACCCTCTATGAGTAAGTGTTACATCTCTAATCAACTAAAAGTCCTGACACACTTCTGATATTACTCTTATGACTTCAATGGAGAATAAAATTGGGACATAAAAGCAACTTTTGAGTATTACTGAAAAAAGTTCATGCTGTTGAAGCGTTTCATCTTGCACTCATTAGGAAAGACATAATGCCAAATTTCAAAGTGAATTACAATTTATACTTGATACGCAATCAATACGCTTGAGTCCACGTGGAGTCATATCGATTCAGCTTTAATCAGATAGAACTGTACCCAGCAGCGAAGTTACAGAAGTGAAGGCTGCTGGGACGGCATTGGTTCTTAGCCCCACCCTGAGAAGCGGGGTATATGTACATTGCCCAATGGTAGACCCCGTGGTCTAGCCAATGGTTATTCCTCTCTCTGGTACCGCAATACCTGGTATTACCACATTCACCCCCTGTTAAAAAAAGAGTCAGCGGGGTGATGGCCAGTATTACTGTCGCCTTTTCATGGTAGGACCAGGTATTGCAGGTACCATGCTATCGAGGGTTGCAGAGAAAGTTCTTGCGTTGTTAATTTTCCTCATGGTGCTGCAATCAGACGATCGGGCGGCCTGGTCGTCCTATTGGAGCGTCTAAGTGTCGGCGGCGATCCTGGTGAGGGCCCCGGCAATAATAACTCCGGGAATGTGGTGTCTTCCTCCCAGGCAGTTTCGTCACCCCTAGGCGGCGCTGTAAGGTCGAAAGGTGGGTAGAAGGGAGGGGTGCCTGTAGGGGGCGTCGGTGCCTGCTCGGCTCTGGGTCGGGGTTCTGGCGGCAGTACCGACCCTCCGGTCAGGTACAGAGGGGTGGGGGGGGTGGCAGTGGCCCGGGCACGTGTGGTGCTCCGGCGGGCGCCAGGTCCCGGAGGGAGACCGTATCTTGGCGTCTGTTGGGGAACGCTACGTAGGCGTACTGGGGGTTGGCATGCAGCAGGTGGACCCTTTCAACCAGCGGGTCCGACTTGTGCGCCCTCGCATGTTTCCGCAGCAGGACGGGTCCGGGTGTTGCTAGCCAGGTTGGGAGCGAGGTCCCAGAGGAGGATTTCCTGGGGAAAACAAGGAGACGTTCATGAGGTGTCTGGTTCGTGGTAGTACATAGCAGTGACCGAATGGAGTGCAGGGCCACTGGGAGGACTTCTTGCCAGCGGGAGACTGGGAGATTCCTGGACCGAAGGGCCAGCAGGACGGTCTTCCAGACCGTTCCGTTCTCCCTTTCTTACTGCCCGTTTCCCCGGGAGTTGTAGCTGGTCGTCCTGCTCGAGGCGATGCCTTTGCTAAGCAGGAACTGGCGCAGCTTGTCGCTCATAAAGGAGGCCCCCCTATCACTGTGGATGTATGCAGGGAAACCGAACAGTGTAAAAATAGTTTGGAGTGCCTTGATGACGGTGGTTGTGGTCATGTCCGGGCAGGGGATGGCGAATGGGAACCGGGAGTGCTCATCAATCACGTTCAGGAAGTGCGTGTTGCGGTCGGTGGAGGGGAGGGGGCCTTTGAAGTCCATGCTGAGGCGTTCAAAGGGACGGGAAGCCTTTATCAGGTGCGCCCTCTCTGGTCGGTAGAAGTGCGGTTTGCACTCCGCGCAGATTTGGCAGTCCCTGGTGACAGTCCTGACCTCCTCGATGGAGTAAGGCAGGTTCCGGGACTTAACAAAATGGAAGAACCGGGTAACTCCCGGGTGGCAGAGGTCCTCGTGGAGGGCTCGGAGGCGGTCTACTTGTGCGGTGGCACAAGTGCCGCGGGATAGGGCATCAGGAGGCTCGTTCAGCTTCCCGGGACGATACAAGATCTCGTAATTGAAGGTGGAGAGTTCGATCCTCCACCGCAAGATCTTGTCGTTCTTAATCTTGCCCCGCTGTGCATTATCGAACATGAAGGCCACCGACCGTTGGTCCGTGAGGAGAGTGAATCTCCTGCCGGCCAGGTAATGCCTCCAGTGCCGCACAGCTTCCACTATGGCCTGGGCCTCCTTTTCGACCGAGAAGTGGCGAATTTCGGAGGCATGGAGAGTGCGGGAGAAGAAAGCCACGGGCCTGCCTGCTTGGTTGAGGGTGGCGGCCAGAGCTACGTCAGACACGTCGCTCTTGACCTGGAAGGGGAGGGACTCGTCGATGGCGCGCATCGTGGCTTTTGCGATGTCCGCTTTGATGCGGCAGAAGGCATGGCGGGCCTCCGTCGACAGGGGGAAGGTCGTTGGATTAGATATGGGGTCGAGCCTTGTCGGCGTAATTAGGGACCCATTGTGCATAGTAGCTAAAGAAGCCGAGGCAGCGCTTTAGGGCCTTGGGGCAGTGAGGGAGGGGGAACTCCATAAGGGGGAGCATGCGTTCGGGGTCGGGGCCTATGACTCCATTTCGCACTACGTAGCCTAGGATGGCTAGACGGTCGGTGCTAAACACGCACTTCTCCTTATTGTAGGTCAGATTCAGGAGGTGCGCGGTCTGGAGAAATTTACGGAGGTTGGTGTTGTGGTCCTGCTGGTCATGGCCGCAGATGGTGACGTTGTCAAGATACGGGAACGTTGCGTGTAAGCCGTACCGGTCAACCATTCAGTCCATCTCACGCTGGAAGACCGAGACCCCGTTTGTGACACCAAAGGGAACCCTTAAAAAGTTGTAGAGCCGCCCATCTGCTTCGAAGGCAGTGTACTGGCGGTCGCTATTACGGAGGGTTACTGGTGGTAGGCAGACTTGAGATCCACCGTGGAGAAGACCTTGTATTGCGCGATCCTGTTTACCAGGTCGGCAATACGGGGGAGGGGGTACGCGTCCAGTTGCGTAAACCGGTTGATGGTCTGGCTATAGTCGATGACCATCTTATGCTTCCCCCCGGTCTCAACCACCACTACTTGAGCCCTCCAGGGGCTGTTGCTCGCTTCGATGACCCCTTCCTTCAGCAGCCTCTGGACCTCGGACCTGATGAAGGTCCGGTCCTGGGTGCTGTACCGTCTGCTCCTGGTGGCGACGGGTTTGCAATCTGGGGTGAGGTTCGCAAACAGGGAAGGCGGGTCGACCTTAAGGGTCGCGAGGCCGCAAACCGTAAAGGGGGGGTATAGGGCCGCCGAATTAAAAAGTAAGGTTTTTTAGGAGGCACTGGAAATCCAGTCCCAGAAGGGTGGCTGCGCAGAGGTGCGGCAGCACGTATAGGTGGAAATTGCGGAATTTCTGCCTTGGACGGTGAGGTTCGCGAGGCAGAACTCTTTTATCTGCACCGCCTGTGACCCAGAGGCCAGGGAGATCCTTTGTTGGGTGGGGTAGGTGACCAGAGAACAGCGCCTTACCGTGTCGGGGTGGACGAAACTCTCCGTGCTCCCGGAGTCGATGAGGCATGACGTCACGTGGCCGTTGATGCCGATCGTCGTGGTGGCCTTTGCTAGTGTTCGGGGCCGACTCTGGTCCAGGGTGACGGAGGCCAGCTGCCGCAAGGAGTGAAGATCGGGCAGCGCATTGTCAGCCGTGTTGGGGGCTTGAGGTCCCATCCAAGTTGGCGCCGTCCATGGAGCGCACATGGAGTCCGGGGACTCCGAGGAAGGCGGCGGAGAGAAACAAAATGGCGGCGGGGAGGGACAAAATGGCGGCGCACTCTGCTCCCACGAGGCGGAGGCCAGCTGCAACAAAGGGTTTTGGTCGGGCAGCGCGAAGCCAGCCGTGCTAGGGGCTTGAGGCCCCATCCAAGATGGAGCCGGCCTTGGATCGCACGTGGAGTCCCGGGACTCAGAAGATGGCGGCGGGGAGGAGCAAACTGGCGGCGCACGCTGCTCCAGCGTGGCGGAGGCCAGCTGCAACACAGGGTTTTGGTCGGGTGGCACGTAGCCAACCGCGTGGGGGCTTGGGGCCCCATCCAAGATGGCGGCAGCCATGGATCGCACGTGGAGTCCGGGGACTCGGAAGATGGCGGCGGGGAGGAGCAACCTGGCGGCGCACGCTGCTCCAGCGTGGCGGAGGCCAGCTGCAACAAAAGGTTTTGGTCGGGCGGCGCGTAGCCAGCCGCGCTGGGGGCTTGAGGCCCCATCCAAGTTGGGGCCGGCCAGGGATCGCCCATGGAGTTCGGGGACGGAGACCCCGACGATTGGACCGGCGATGGACAGAATGGCTGTGCGTACTCCTCCAGCATGGTTGCCGGAGGGGGAAAGAATGGCTGTGGCTGCGACGCTGCCTGGCGGGGCAAAGGCTGCGGTGCGCGTTGGGCCGGCAGGGCTGGGAAGAGGGAGTGCGTCGGTGGGCCTGGGACGGTCGGGACGCGGAAGAATGGCTGTGGTTGCGCAGCGGACGGCTGGAGGAATGGCTGAGGGTAGTCGTTGGATACCGCGTTCACCGCGCGGGCGAGGCAGACCGCGGCATAGTGGCCTTTCTTGCCGCACCCTTTGCAGGTGACGGTGCGGGCCGGACAGCGCGCGCGCGGGTGATTCGCCTGGCCGCAGAAGAAGCAGCGTTGGCCGGCGGCTGTAGCGGGGCGCCTTGCCGCGCAGGCCTGCGGAGTTAGCGGGTTAGGCGGGTAAGTCTGGGGGGCTGCCGCGGTGGGGTGCCACGCAGCCCAGGGGGGGCGGGGGGCGTACGCAAGGGCGTTTTTGTACGCCACGTCCATGGACCCTGCCAGCGCCCGGGCCTCGGTGAGGCCCAGCGTCTTCATTTCAAGCAGCCTTCGGCGAATGTCTGGGAGATCATACCTGCCACAAAAGCGTCTCGAATTAAAAGTTCGGAGTGCTCGTTCACCGTCACCGCTGGGCAGCCGCAGTTTTGGCCCAGCACGATCAGTGCCCTGTAGAAATCTTCTAGCGTCTCATCTGGGCTCTGCCGTCTCGTTGCCAGCAGGTGACGGGCGTAGACCTGATTAAGTGGACGAATGTAGTGTCCTTCCCGCAGTTCCATGGCTTTATCATAGTTCGCCACCCCTTCGATCAGGGGGTAGATCGCCGGGCTGACCCGTGAGCATAGGAGGTGTATTTTCTGCCTTTCCGTGGGGGTGTCGGCAGCCGTCTCGAGGTAGCTCTGGAAGCATGCCAGCCAATGCTTAAAAATCTCGGTAGAATTTTCTGCGTGCGGGCTGAGCTGAAGGCACGTCGGCTTGATGCGGAGATCCATCCTTCAGAAGAACTTATCTGATTAAATTGATACGCAATCAATACGCTTGAGTCCACGTGGAGTCATATCAATTCAGCTTTAATCAGATAGAACTGTACCCAGCAGCGAAGTTACAGAAGTGAAGGCTGCTGGGACGGCATTGGTTCTTATACCCCGCCTCTCAGGGCGGGGCTATGTACATTGCCCAATGGTAGACCCCGCGGTCTAGCCAATGGTTATTCCTCTCTCTGGTACCGCAATACCTGGTATTACCACACTACTGCATGAGAAAAGAGTGATGATTGGGTGACAAGTTAACTGATTGATCGAGGTGTTGCATGTAGAATGCATCAGGGAAATCTTGTCGCCCATGGTGTTGCTTCATTCAAAAAAGATGCAATGCCTGGATATGTTCTTTTTAATTGCAGAGGGCAGATTCCTGGATATGAATACACATAGCTTACGGAAAGTGTAATTGAGCCACCTTGCCAACCTGACTGATAATCTAACAATGATAAACCAGTCCCATCACTGATCTCACAATAGGATGGTGCCTGTAATTGGTGCTCCCAAATTTCTACCAAATAGCCCAATAACTCTCACTGATTGCATCCAATCCTGTCAGTTTCCTCTCTGGCAGAATAAGGTCAAATTGGCCCATTTTGCAGAGTGTAAAATGAATGTTCCATCTAATCCAGTGGGTTTCCCACCCCTTGGTTAGGTCAAAATTGCCCCCCACTGTCTACATTAAAAAATTGGTTCAAATGAATGATGCCGTTGTGCCTAATCTAAAGTGCAGCCAGTACATAATTGAAGAAGCACCAACATTAATTATTTTGAGTTTTTTGGATGAAACTCCTGTTATTTTCACACAAAATATCAGCCTTGAATGTGTGCATGAACAACCTTCCTATACATGTGTCACTCAAATTGTGCAATATGAGAGTTGTGCCATTAGGATATTTTATCGTTTGAGGAAGGTTTTAGCTTCTGTTTAACGTACTGCTGAGACCAGTCACCCACGTGTGGAGAATTGAGGGTGCACACAGATCCTGCAACTTGTCATGGCTTTTCAGTATGTTGTCTGGTTAAATTGTCTATTTAAAGTGACTATTAACATTCCCAATTAAAAGCTTATCCTGCAGATGTTCCAGAAAAGTATTCTTCATGGTCTATTATTTGAGATTTTGACTTAATATTCTTCTTTTTCTCATCCAGCAACTGAAAGTTCAGAGTCTTCTTTCCACTGTATGTCTGGCAGTGGCTCTAGTGGGTCTGATAGTGGCTGTGTCTCCAGTCTCCTTCCTGAAAACCTATCTGAAGAGACAGGATCTCCATCCGATATATCCGCCTCGTATTCTTTCCCAGGATCAAAGCACAGTTTGAGCACCACCTCTCCACTGGAAGATAAGCCTCGATTCTCCAACAGCCAGTATATTTCAGCGGTATGTATCCTATGTATGATTATCTTCATTTTATACATGCAGGTGCCATCTTGTAATTAAGCAAATGCATCAATTTTTCAAGTTTTAGACACCTGCTACAAATTATGTAGACAAAACATACAATGGGTAAAATAAAAACATAAAATGCTTCAAATACTCAGCATTTGTGAAGAGAGACCAGATTTAAGGTTTCAGGTTAGTGATCTTGCATCAAAATTTGAAGAAGTTAAAGATTAAACAGTTTATGTGCAATGCAGTTAGGGCAAAGGAGAAGGGAATGGAAGGAATATTAGAAAGGAAGGTCTGTAAGATGGAGGGCAGGAAAGGTTAAATGAACAGAAGAGTTGATGGTGTAAGACAAAAGGTGGTGATTATGTAAAGAAGTAGAATATGGGTCTAGACAGGTTATAACTGACAATAGCAAAACCATCATCTGCGATCCGAGAAAAAGGAGCAGTGATTGTGATCTAAAGTTAGTGAAATGAGTGAGTGCAGATGGTTGGTCAGAAGATGAGATGCTGTTCCAATGATCCAATGAAGTTAAAGGAACAGTGTAAGAGGCAGAAGTGACCGGAGGTTCAGGGTTACGCTATGTGGACTGAACAGAGCTGTCCAAAATAGAGGTTCTCAATTAATACTTTGTATCAATCTTCACAATAGAGATAATGCAGACATTGTTGTTAGAGGAGTGTGACATATTGATGAATAAACTTAATGAGGGTAGGAAATATTAAGGGATCTGGAAGTAAGTAAATCATCAGACCTGGATGAAATGTATCCCATGCTTCCAAGAAAGGGAGGAAATAACAGACAGAGGCTTTGAATGTCAGACATAGTGCTGGAGGACTGCTGTCATTGTGCTATTGTTTGAAAGGGGGGAAAGGGATAAACTAAGTAACTCTGAGCCAGTCAGCAGGTTATTGGATAAAACTTAGACGACAGTATTAATCACCATTTAGAAAGGCACAAATTAATCAGGACAGTCCGCATGAATTTATGAAGGAAAAGTCATGTCTGTCTAACATTATTGAATTTACTGAGGAGGTAACAAAGAGGGTTGAAGACAGTAGTACATTTTTGATATAGTCTATATGGATTTCAGCAAGGCTTTTGACAAGGTCCCACATGACAGACTGGTCAGAAAAGTAAAAGCCTGTGGGATCGAAGGAAAAATGGCGAGTTGTATTCAAAATTGGCTCAGAGGCAGGAACAAAGGATAATGGTTAATAATGTTTTATTGACTGGAAGGCTGATCCAGTGACGTTCCAGTGTGCTCAGTACTAGGTCCCATACTTTTCAAGGTCTATCTTAAGTTTACACTTAAATGTAGAGGACAAGATCAAGACAGTACTGTAATGTTCTTTGATTGGGCTGATGTTAAATTTTAATATTGTAGTGTGAACAAAGAACATTAGACTTTGTCTTATAAACAAACTTATTTATTACTAATACTATACTAACAAATTACTAAAATATCTAAGATTAGCACAGTTGGAAATAATGGTCCAACACTAACTTACACTAAGATACTACAGACCTACCCTAATATGCGACTGCTGCAAATGCCTTGTCCTGGAACACATGGGGCTGGATTCTCCGTTTTTGGGACTAATACGCCAGAAAAACGGTCGTCAAAAGGCCACAGATTCACAGCCTTGCAGGGGGCAGACAGTTGTCCTGGAGCTCGAAGCTCCAGCTGCTGATATGGCCCCCTGCACTTCCAGGTCAGAGCCTGCATACAGTGGCGCCTCCAGCGGCCGCGCCGTGCTCCATGGAGGACTCAGCCCCGCGGACCTGGACCGTGGAAATAGTGCTCGTCTGACCGCCCGCACAAAAAACTCCCAGTCCTGAATGAAATCCCACCTGCCCTCCAATCTGCCCTCCCCTGACTGTGGCAGCCCCAGACTGAGTCTGCAGCCGCCACACGGGTAGCAGGAATGGTGGGACCATGAGTGGTCCACGGCATCAGGTATTCGGCCGGTCGGGGCGGGCCTCGGGCAATGGCCTGAGGCGGTGGATAATCGGCGCGGCATACTCCCCGAGTGCACCGCTTTTAGGGGGATGGAGAATCACGGCGCCAGTCCCGATTTCGTGCGGGAAACTGGATTCTCCGCCACCAAACCCGATTTCAGCGTCTGGTTGTGGAGAATCCAGACCATGGTGTGTCTGGGTTACGTGTCTCTCTACTCACACCACCTGGTGGTTGGATGCTGGAACTACAACAGTTATCCATGTATTATTATTTACATACAGATGGCAATCTACTTATCATCACATTCCCCTTTCTTTGGAAATATTTTTCTTTTTAGATAAATTTGTAGTTTTAAAGTATTTACATTTTTACTAGCAGTGTTGAATATAACTCTGTATACGTTCAAATAATCAGGCTGGTGATATTCATAAATTAAGTCCATCAGGTTGTCTTCGAACCCTGTTCCATCGCTCTGGAAAATATCCGATGCAAAGATGATGCCAAACGGCATTCTTCAAAAACCCAACATACAAACTTGTGCGGTCCTTGTCCATTCTCAGCTGCCAGAATCCCCTGGAAGCATCAAGTTTGCTTAAAAACTCTTGCAATTTTAATTTCACAGGTAATCTCTCTTTTGGGGATCTGGTAGTGTTCTCGTTTAATGTTTTTGTTCAGATCCTTGGGATCTATGCAAATGCGCAACTCCTTGATCTGCTTCTTCACGTACACCATCGAGCTAACCCAGTCGGTTGGCTCTTCCACTTTCTCTGATGCCTAACCTCTGCATCTTATCAAGCTCGGTCTTGGGGCATTCTCAAAGTGGCGCAGGCACTGTTCTAGGCGGGTGAATTACTAGACGAATATCATCCTTGCGCTGGATTTTGTATTGGAATTACAACATTCCAATTCCCTGGAATACTTGGGAAAATCTACTTATTATTTGCTCAATGGCAGCACAGTGTGGTTGTTACACCGTGCTGTAGACACGCTTCACCGGTTGTAACTGCTCACAGGTATCTGCGCTCCTCCGGTACAAATATAACTATTTTCTTGATGATTGAACTATTATGAACTTGATTAAATATTTCTTCCTCTTAACTTCCACCTGTAGGTTACAAGCACCTAGAGCCGTAATATTTTTCCCATTATAGTCGTTCAGGACGCAATCTGTGTTTTGGATATTCGGTTTTATTTTTAACTTCATCAAATCAGCTTTGTTAATTAAGTTTGCGTGAACTTCGGTGTCTAACTTTACTTTTACAATGGTCTCGTTTATTTTGAGTGGTGTAGTCCACTCATCTGTTGTTTTAACCATCTGAATTTTTAAGTGTTCTTTGTTGTCCAGCATTTTCATTAATTATGTTCACCAAGACAAAACCTTCAAGCCAATTGGTTCGTCAATAATTTCCTGTTGCCTCTTCAAGGCTGCACTTTGTATAATTGATGAATCGCTAGTTTTTGTAGCCTTGGCTATTACATTTAAGCTCTTTGGTTGCTGTCTTCTTTCATTGAACAGGCATTGCTGCGCAAAGTGATTTTTTTTTCTGGCACATCTGGCACAGGTTTTGCCGAATGCAGGGCATTTTCTCAGACCGTGCGTTCTGCCACACCTCCGGTACAAAACAGCGTGCTCCGAATATTTTTTTAAATGGCCGCTGCTCAAACCACGTTTCTAATTTTGCTGCAACACAACAAAGATGGCGTCGGTCACACCCTTTTTTTCCCCCCCGCCACTTTCTCATGTCTGGATTTCAGTGATCTGTTTTTGTGCTATCTCACTGGCCTTGCAGATTTTCATGGCATCTGCTAATTTTAAATCACTTTCCCTCAGTAATCGCTTGTGAAATTTATCACATTGTAAACCGTATATGATTTGGTCTTTTATCAATGACTGATGGAGGTTTGCAGTATTGCGCTTTGAGCCGAAGATCCATGACAAAACAGTCAAATGTTTTGCCCGATTTTTGCAGTCTGGATTGGATTGGATTGGATTTGTTTATTGTCACGTGTACCGAGGTACAGTGAAAAGTATTTTTCTGCGAGCAGCTCAACAGATCATTGAGTACATGGAATGAAAAGGGAATAAAAGAAAATACTTAATAGGGCAACACAAGGTATTCAATGTAACTACATAAGCACCGGCATCGGATGAAGCACACAGGGGTGTAATGTTTTGGGTTTTTTAAAGAAATATTTGTATTCAAATTTTTACATATTTTCAATAAACCCCCCCCTTACAAAAAAAAAGAAAAACACAGAACACACAAATAAACATCTTACAACTACATCACGAATTCCCCCAATATACAAACCCCCCATTAAGCAATAATAAACACAGTAGAAAACACAAAGTACACCCCACCCCCCTCCTCTGGGTTGCTGCTGCTGCTGACCACCTCTTAACGCCCCGCTAGAAAGTCTAGGAATGATTGCCAGCGCCTGAAGAACCCTTGCACAGACCCTCTCAAGGCAAGTTTTACCCTCTCCAATTTAATGAACCCTGCCATGTCGCTGAACCAGGCTTCCACGCTCGGGGGCCTCGCATCCTTCCACTGTAGCAGAATCCTCTGCCGGCCTATCAGGGACGCAAGGGCTAGAATACCGGCCTCTTTTGCCTCCTGCACTCCCGGCTCATCCGATACCCCAAATAGTGCTAACCCCCAACTTGTCTTAACCTGGGTGTTCACCACCTTAGACATTGTCCTCGCAATACTCCTCCAGAACCCATCCAGCGCCGGGCACGCCCAGAACATATGGGTATGATTTGCTGGGCTCCCTGATCACCTCCCACACCTGTCTTCCACCCCAAAGAACCTGCTCAGCCTCGCCCGTCATATGCGTTCTGTGAAGAACCTTAAATTGTACCAGGCGAAGCCTGGCGCAAGAGGAGGAAGAATTAACCCTACCCAGGGCGTCCGCCCATGTACCCTCGTCTATCTCCTCCCCAAGCTCCTCCCATTTACCCTTTAGCTCCTCCACCGAAGTCGTCTCCTCCTCCTGCATCTCCTGGTAGATCGCCGAGACCCTGCCCTCTCCAACCCACACCCCCGAGAGCACTCTATCCTGGATCCTGAATGCTGGAAGCAGTGGGAACTCCCACCTGCCATCTTACAAACGCCCTTACTTGCATGTACCTGAAGGCATTTCCGGGGCGAAGCCCAAATTTTTCCTCCAGCGCCCCAAGCCTCGCAAACGTCTCATCTAAAAACAGGTCCCCCATCCTTCTAATTCCTGCCCTGTGCCAGCTCAGGAACCCTCCATCTATTCTCCCCAGGACAAACAGATGGTTCTCCCGGATCGGGGACCAAACCGAAGCCTCTACCTCACCCCTGTGGCGCCTCCACTGCCCCCAAATTTTCAAAGTCGCCGCCACCACCGGACTCATGGTGTACCTAGTCGGCGGGAGCTTCAGCGGTGCTGTCACCAGTGCTCCCAGACTCGTGCCCACACAGGACGCCATCTCCAGCCTCTTCCACGCCGCCCCCTCCCCTCCATTACCCACTTGTGCATATCATCGCCACGTTGGCAGCCCAGTATTACCCACACAGAGTAGGTAACGCTAATCCTCCTCTGTCCCTACTCCGCTCCAGAAACACCCTTCTCACCCTCGGGGTCTTTTCGCCCACACGAATTCCATGATGCTCCTACTGACCCGCTAAAAAAAGGCCTTGGGGATCAGGATGGGGAGGCACTGAAATATAAAAAGGAACCTCGGGAGCACCGTCATCTTCACCGACAGTACCCTACCCGCCAAGGAGAGTGGCAGCATATCCCACCTTTTAAACTCCTCCTCCATCTGCTCCACCAGCCTCGTCAAGTTGAGCTTGTGTAGGGCCCCTCAGCTCCTGGCCACCTGGATCCCCAGATACCGAAAACTCCTTTCCGCCCTCTTGAGTGGAAGCTCGTCTATCCCCCTTCCCTGGTCCCCTGGGTGTACCATGAAGAGCTCACTCTTCCCCACGTTGAGCTTATACCCGGAAAAGTCCCCAAACTCCCTGAGGATCCGCATCACCTCCGGCATCCCCCCCGCCACTGGGTCCGCCACATACAGTAACAGGTCATCGGCATACAACAAAACCCGGTGTTCCTCTCTTCCCCCCCCCCCCCCCAGACCAGCCCCCTCGTTCCTGGACTCCCTTAGAGCCATAGCCAAAGGCTCAATTGCCAATGCAAATAGCAAGGGGGATAGGGGGCACCACTGCCTCGTCCCCCGGTACAGCCAAAAGTATTCCGACCTCCTCCGATTCGTGGCCACAATCGCCACCAGGGCTTCGGAAAGTAGCCTAACCCGACTAATGAACCCCTCCCCGAACCGAAATCTCCTCAACACTTCCCAGAGGTACCCCCACTCCACCCTATCGAAGGCCTTCTCTGGGTCCATCGCTGCCACTATCTCTGCCTCCCCCTCCATTGTAGGCATCATGATTACGTTAAGGAGCCTCCGCACATTGGTATTCAGCTGCCTTCCCTTAACAAAACCCGTCTGGTCCTCGTGAATCACCCCCGGGACACAGTCCTCAATTATGGTAGCCAACACCTTCGCTAACAGCTTCGCGTCCACGTTGAGGAGAGAGATTGGCCTATACGACTCACACTGTAATGGGTCCTTGTCCCGCTTCAAGATCAGCGCCCTGGACATCGTCGGGGATAGGGCCCCCCCCTCCCTCGCCTCATTGAAAGTCCTCATTAATAGAGGGCCCAGCAGGTCCGGTAAAATTCCACCGGGAACCCATCTGGCCCCGGTGCCTTCCCCGCCTGCATAGTCCCCAGACCCTTAGTCAGCTCCTCCAGCCCTACCTCTGCCCTAAGCCTAGCTATCTGCTCCTCCTCCACCCTCTGGAACCTCAGTCGATCCAAAAATCGAAGCATCCTCCCCCCCTCCTCCGTCGGGGGCTCGCACCTATACAGCCCCTCATAAAAGTCTCTAAATACCCCATTTATTCCCACCGCACTCTGCACGTGTTCCCCCCCTTTATCCCTAACTCCCCCAATCTCCCTCGCTGCCTCCCGCTTCCGAAGCTGGTGTGCCAACATCCGGCTAGTCTCCTCCCCGTACTCATGCACCGCCCCTTGCGCTTTCCTCCACTGCACCTCTGCCTTCTTGGTGGTCAACAGGTCGAAACTCGGCCTGGAGGCTTCGTCACTCCTTGAGTAGTCCCTCCTCGGGGACCTCTGCATACCTCCTATCCACCCTTAAAATCTCCCCCACCAATCTCTCCCTCTCTCTCCTCTCCTTCTCCTTGTGGGCCCTAGTGGAGATTAGCTGTCCCCTAATCACCGCCTTCAGCGCCTCCCAGACCTCCCCCACCTGCACCTCCCCCATTATCGTTAGCCTCTAGATGGCTTTCAATACACCCCCGGATCCGCCCACTCACCTCCTAATCCGCCAGCAAGCCCACATCCAGGCGCCACAGCGGGCGCTGGTCCCTCTCCTCCCCCTAGCTCCAGCTCCACCCAATGCGGGGCATGGTCTGAGATGGCTATGGCCGAATACTCCGTGCCCTCCACCCTCGGAATTAGTGCCCTGCTCATAACGAAGAGGTCTATCCGGGAGTAGGCTTTATGGACGTGGGGAAAAAAAGAAAATTCCCTGGCCCACGGCCTGACAAACTTCCATGGGTCCACTCCTCCCATCTGGTCCATAAACCCCCTCAGCACCTTGGCCGCCGCCGGCCTCTTACCCATCCTGGACCTGGAGCGGTCCAATGCTGGATCCAATACCGTGTTGAAGTCACCCCCCCTATTATCAAGCTCTCTGCCTCCAGGTCCGAAATCCGGCCCAACATGCGCCGCATAAATCCAGCATTCGGGGCATATACATTCACTAATACCACCCGCACAGCTTACCACTCACCATCACATACCTACCTGCATTGTCTGCCACGATGTTCAGCGCCTCAAACGACACCCGCTTCCCCACCACAATCGCCACCCCTCGATTCTTTGCGCCCAACCCCGAGTGGAAAACCTGCCCTACCCATCCCTTTCTCAGACTAACCTGATCTGCCACCCTCAAATGCGTCTCCTGGAGCATAACCACATCTGCCTTCAGTAACTTCAGGTGCACGAACACAAGGGTCCACTTGACCGGCCCATTCGGGCCTCTCACATTCCAAGTTATCAGTCGGATCAGGGGCTTCTCACCCCCCCTCCCTCCCCCCTTGCTGATTAGCAATCCCCTTTTCTAGGCCAGCCACGTGCCCGCGTCTCCCGCACTCTCCATTCCCCCCAGCGGCAGACCCCCGCTCCAACTCTCCTCTCTAAGCTCCAGCTCACCTTTGGTCAATGTAGCAGCAACCCAGTCTCTCCCCCCCCCCCCCCCCCCCCCCCCCCCCAATCTAGGTCCCCCCATAGCACTCCCGTAAGTCAGCTGACCCCGGCCACTCCATCGACCCCCCACACCTCCTGTCCATCAGCGGGCGCTCCTCTCCAACACCGCCCCCCCCCCCCAGCCCTGCCCCCTTCCTTCCCTAGCGCGGAAAAAAGCCCGCGATTTCCATCAGACCGGCCCCGACCTCTCTGGCGTATCTCCCTTTTGCGGCCTAATCCCAGCTCCCCCACCTCTGGCCTCCCATCTTCCCTCCCCCCAACGGAGCCCTGTCCTTCCAACCACCGATGCCCACACTCTCTCAAAACCCCCCCTTCGAACCAATTCACCCTACCCCACCCAGCACCCAAGGAAACGATACAGAACAGAACATCCCCAAAGCACAGTAACCACAGTAGCCCCCCGCGACCTCCCCTCACAACCGACCCTCAGTCCGTGTCCAACTTTTCGGCCTGAATAAAAGGCCCACACCTCCTCCGGCGTCTCAAAGTAATGGTGCCGGTCCTTAAATGTGACCCACAGTCGCGCCGGCTGCAGCATCCCGAATTTCACCCCCTACCGATGCAGAACCGCCTTAGCCCGATTGTACCCGGCCCTCTTCTTGGCCACCTCCGCGCTCCAGTCCTGGTATATACGGACCTCTGCATTCTCCCACCTGCTGCTCCGCTCCTTTTTTGCCCATCTTAGGACACACTCCCTGTCCACCAAGCGGTGGAACCGCACCAATACCGCCCGCAGCGGCTCGTTAGACTTGGGCCTCCTCGCCAGGACTCGGTGTGCCCCTTCCAGCTCCAGGGGCCTCGGGAAGGCACCCGCGCCCATCAACGTGTTCAGCATCGTGACCACATATGCTCCAGCATCCGACCCGTCCACTCCCTCCGGGAGACCCAGAATCCGCAGATTCTTCATGTCCTCGAACTTCTCCTGCCATTTCTTATGCAGCGCCTCGTGCGCCTCCACCTTCACCGCCAGGCCCAATATCTCATCCTCATTCTCCGAGGCCTTCTGCCACACCTCCCGGATCGCCGCCCCTTGAGCCTTCTGGGTCTCGACCAGCTTGTCGATCGAAGCCTTCATCGGCTCCAGCAGCTCTGCTTTCAATTCCGTGAAGCAGCGCTTGAGAAACTCCTGCTGCTCTTGCGCCCACACTGCCTGGTCTCCACCCGCCGCCATCTTGGCTTTCCTCCCTCGCACTTTTCGCTGCACCAGAATTACTTTTTTCACCACTCCACTCCTGGTCCAATCCATACAGTGCTGGGGAAATCGTACTGTCACCTTCCCACACTGGGAACTGTCGAACAAATGCCGCTGGGGCCCCTCAAAAGAGCCCAAAAGTCAATTTCTGGCGGGAGCTGCCGAACGTGCGACTTAGCTCAGCACAACCGCAACCAGAAGTCTCGGGTGTAATGTTAATGAGGTCAGTCCATAAGAGGGTCATTTAGGAGTCTGGTAACCGCGGGGAAGAAGCCGTTTTTGAGTCTGTTCATGCGTGTTCTCAGACTTCTGTATCTCCTGCCCGATGGAAGAAGTTGGAAGAGTGAGTAAGCCGGGTGGGAGGCGTCTTTGATTATGCTGCCCGCTTTCCCCAGGCAGCGGGAGGTGTAGATGGAGTCAATGGATGGGAGGCAGGTATGTGTGATGGACAGGGCTGTGTTCACGACTCTCTGAAGTTTCTTGCGGTCCTGGGCCGAACAGTTGCCATACCAGGCTGTGATGCAGCCAGATAGGATGCTTTCTATGATGCATCTGTAAAAGTTGGTAAGAGTTAATGTGGACATGCCGAATTTCCTTAGTTTCCTGAGGAAGTATAGGTGCTGTTGTGCTTTCGTGGTGGTAGCGTCGACGTGGGTGGAACAGGTCAGATTTTTGGAGATGTGCACCCCTAGGAATTTGAAACTGCAAACCATCTCCACTTCGGCCCCTTTGATGCTGACAGGGGTGTGTACAGTACTTTGCTTCCTGAAGTCAATGACCAGCTCTTTAGTTTTGCTGGCATTGAGGGCGAGATTGTTGTCGCTGCACCACTCCACTAGGTTCTCAATCTCCCTCCTGTATTCTGACTCGTCGTTATTCGAGATCCGGCCCACTATTGTCGTATCATCAGCAAACTTGTAGATGGAGTTGGAACCAAATTTTGCCACGCAGTCGTGTGTGTACAGGCAGTAGAGTAGGGGGCTAAGTACGCAGCCTTGCAAGGCCCTGGTATTGAGGACAATTGTAGAGGAAATGTTGTTGTTCATTCTTACTGATTGTGGTCTGTGGGTCAGAAAGTCGAGGATCCAGTTGCAGAGTGGGGAGTCAAGTCTAAGGTTTTGGAGCTTTGATATGAGCTTGGCTGGGATTATGGTGTTGAAGGCGGAGCTGTAGTCAATAAATAGGAGTCTAATGTAGGAGTCCTTGTTGTCGAGATGCTCTAGGGATGAGTGTAGGGCCAGGGAAATGGCGTCTGCTGTGAACCGGTTGCGACGGTATGCGAATTGCAATGGATCAAGGCATTCTGGGAGTATGGAGCTGATGCGCTTCATGACCAACCTCTCGAAGCACTTCATTACGACTGAAGTCAGGGCCACCAGACAGTAGTCATTGAGGCACGTTGTCTGGTTCTTCTTTGGAACCGGTATGATGGTGGTCTTCTTGAAGCAGGTGGGGACCTCGGAGTGGAGTAGGGGCAGGTTAAAGATGTCCACGAACACCTCTGCCAGCTGGTCCGCGCAGGCTCTGAGTGCACGACCAGGGATCCCGTCCAGGCCCCTCACCTTCCGAGGGTTCACTTTCATGAAGGCCGATCTGACTTCGGAAGCTGTGATGGTGGGTATGGGTTAGTTATGGGCTGCTGGGGCACTCGACAGCGGATTGTTGGTTTCCTGCTCGAACCGAGCATTGAGTTCATTGGGGAGGGGTGCGCTGCTGCCAGAGATACTGCTCGACTTCGCTTTGTAGCCCGTTATGTTCTCATCCTGAAAATGTAGTGCTCGAATTTTTGAGGATAGCAATAGTTATCTAATTGCTCGATTATCTTTAAGTAGCTCTTCATGTCTTCCTCCGAAGCAAATTGAAAGGTATTCTACAAATCAATTGCTTGGGGACCGGCTACTGTCATTAGAAGCACTATCTCTCATCTAAATTTTCTTGGAGACCAAGAGCCTGCATGTAAAAAGTGAACTGTTGCTTGAAAGCACGCCAGTTTGCGTGTACATTACCAGTCGTGAGCAGTTGGTTGGGAGTCTTCAATGCTTCCATCTCGCTTCGACGATCCTGGTAGTACTTCGTTGTACAGCAGATTGTCTCAGAGTCTCCGATTGTTCTCTTGTGTCTTCTCTACGTACCTAACTTTCCCTAACTGTTTTCTTTCAACACCCCACCCCTGGGACCATGTAATGTTCTTTGATTGGGATGATGTTGAATCTTGATATTGTAGTGTGAACAAAGACTTTGTTTTATAAACAAAGTTATTTATTACTAACACTACACTAACGAATTACTAAAATCTCTAAGATTAACACAATTGGAAATAATGGTCTAACACTAACTTACACTAAGATGCTACAGAGCCACTCCAATATGCGACTGCTGCAAGCTCCTTACTAACAGCTTCTGCTGGAACACATGGTGTGCCCAGGTTACATGACTGCCCACTCACACAACCTGGTGGTCGGATGCTGGAATTACAACAGCTATGCATCTACATATATTATTATTTACATACAGATAATAATGCAGATGACAATCTACTTATCATCACAAGTACTAAAATTGGCCATGTGGTTAACCGTGAGTAAGCAAGCTGTAGGCTGTACTAAGATAACAATGGACTGATCAGGTATGCAGAAAAAATGGCAAATGGAATTCAATCTGGAGGAGTGCATTTGTGGAAGGCATGCAAAGCAATTGGAATACACAATAAACGGTAGCATACTGAGGAGTGTAGAGCAACAGAAGGGACCTTTGAGTGCATGCCGCAGATCCCAGAGGTAGTAGGACAGGTAGAAAAGATGGTTAAAGATGTATACATATAGAACATAGAATTTACAGTGTAGGAAGAGGCCAGTCGGCCCATCGAGCCTGCACCGGCCCTTGGAAAGAGCACCCCACTTAAGCCCACAACTCCGCCCCATACCAGTAACCCCAAGAGAATCACCTGTTATACTTCACTTTATAACCTCACTCTTGCAAAATTTGTCATTCCACATTTACACTGGGCAGAATTCTGCACTCTGAGTGCTGGCCGAGGCGAGTGAACCGGTGTGCAGCACTCAATTTGCACAGCTGAGTTTTCTCTCCAGATTCTCTGGCCCTCTGTGCGCAGAACATCAGGGTGTGTGTGGTTTCTGCCTGATAGAGCCAGCAATGCAGATTTTGGAGCGCTATTTTTAAAGGCTGCCTCAATCTGCGTTGAAATAATACTCTTCCCACCCCTACTGTTACAAGGAACCCCATCACAGACAGAGGGAACTCTTTCTTTCTTTCTCTTCCCCCCCCCCCCTCCACACCCCCAATTCAGCTCCCCAGAGGACCCGCCACTGACTACCAGAGTGATGTTGTCTGGGCATGTCCCCTCCCCCTATCCTGCCTTTTTTTAAGTAAGTGGGATGTGAAGCTAAAGGGCCTGGGTTAGATTTCACAGACCATAATTTTTATTTACATTTTAGAAAAGTATTCTACGTTGAAGTATTTGTGCCCATTTAGTGCTCAGCCAAGCAATGCATTTGGGCATTTCAGCACCAGCCTTTAATCTAGAACACCCAGCGAAACTGTAGCCAGTCACACTGTGGTTACTATAATTTGATCTTGGGTGTGAAATTTACGCAACTTTGAGAATGGAAATGTTAGACTAATGTGGAGGAGAGATGTTCTGCATTGCCATTAGATACAATTTTTTTGAAAGTTGCTTGTGCCTAAGGCCTGGTGTCCATGTCATCTTGTGTGCCTCTGTTCAACAATATTTCTTGTGCTATTAGCTATGCTGCCCTGAACCTTAAGAAATTGATATTGTGAAACAAGATTCATTTCCATTCTCTTTCTTCAGTGTTGATCATGAACTGCTTTGGCTAACCTATCATTCTACTTTCCTCAGCAGAAATCAGATCAAATTACCATAAGTCCATCAACAATGGTGTAAGCATAGTTGTGCTTTCTATCCTGCCTTTTTTTAAGTAAGTGGGATGTTGCTTTCTTGCGTTATTTGCTTTGCTTGCGGAGTGCTTTTACTATAAGTAGGTGGACAAGCTGGAATTAAAACATCAGTATATTTCCTGACTATTTAGTATAGGCTATATAGAATACATAATGTTTCAGATAGCTGAGCCATTAGGCAGGTAATGAGGAAGTCTTCTCAGTCCAGTAGTTGTCTGCTACTGGCCTGAAGTGACTGAATACATTATTAAAATAGTTGAGATCATTTGCAGTTGCAATCAACTGCCTCAATGAAACACGAGACTCAACAGCAACCCCCCACCCACCCACCTCTATAAAGAAGACAATGTATAGACTTTTAAATTACAAAACGTTTTTTTTTAATAAATATTTTATTGAAAATTTTTGGTCAACCAACACAGTACATTGTGCATCCTTTACACAATATTATAACAACACAAATAACAATGACCTATTTTATAAACAAAAATGAATAAATAATAAATAACAAAAATGAAAACTAACCCTAATTGGCAACTGCCTTATCACAAGTAACATTCTCCAAAAATATAATTTAACAGTCCAATATATAATTATCTGTCGCAACGACCTATACATATTATACAGTATATATTAACAACCCTGAGAGTCCTTCTGGTTCCTCCTCCCTCCACCCCCCCCCCCCCCCCCCCCCCCCACCCCCCCGATCCTGGGCTGCTGCTGCTGCCTTCTTTTTTCCATTCCATCTATCTTTCTGCGAGGTATTCGACGAACGGTTGCCACCGCCTGGTGAACCCTTGAGCCGACCCCCTTAGAACGAACTTAATCCACTCTAGCTTTATAAACCCTGCCATGTCATTTATCCAGGTCTCCACCCCCGGGGGCTTGGCTTCTTTCCACATTAGCAATATCCTGCGCCGGGCTACTAGGGACGCAAAGGCCAAAACATCGGCCTCTCTCGCCTCCTGCACTCCCGGCTCTTGTGCAACCCCAAATATAGCCAACCCCCAGCTTGGTTCGACCCGGACCCCCACTACTTTTGAAAGCACCTTTGTCACCCCCATCCAAAACCCCTGTAGTGCCGGGCATGACCAAAACATATGGGTATGATTCGCTGGGCTTCTCGAGCACCTCGCACACCTATCCTCCACCCCAAAAAATTTACTGAGCCGTGCTCCAGTCATATGTGCCCTGTGTAATAACTTAAACTGAATCAGGCTTAGCCTGGCACACGAGGACGACGAGTTTACCCTGCTTAGGGCATCTGCCCACAGCCCCTCCTCGATCTCCTCCCCCAGCTCTTCTTCCCATTTCCCTTTTAGTTCATCTACCATAGTCTCCCCTTCGTCCCTCATTTCCCTATATATATCTGACACCTTACCATCCCCCACCCATGTCTTTGAGATCACTCTGTCCTGCACCTCTTGTGTCGGGAGCTGCGGGAATTCCCTCACCTGTTGCCTCGCAAAAGCCCTCAGTTGCATGTACCTGAATGCATTCCCTTGGGGCAACCCATATTTCTCGGTCAGCGTTCCCAGACTCGCGAACTTCCCATCCACAAACAGATCTTTCAGTTGCGTTATTCCTGCTCTTTGCCACATTCCATATCCCCCATCCATTCCCCCCGGGGCAAACCTATGGTTGTTTCTTATCGGGGACCCCCCCCCCCCCAAGGCTCCAGTCTTTCCCCTATGCCGTCTCCACTGTCCCCAAATCTTCAGTGTAGCCACCACCACCGGGCTTGTGGTGTAGTTCCTCGGTGAGAACGGCAATGGGGCTGTCACCATAGCCTGTAGGCTAGTCCCCCTACAGGACGCCCTCTCTAATCTCTTCCACGCCGCTCCCTCCTCCTCTCCCATCCACTTACTCACCATTGAAATATTAGCGGCCCAATAATACTCACTTAGGCTCCGTAGTGCCAGCCCCCCCTATCCCTGCTACGCTGTAAGAATCCCTTCCTCAACTGAAAGCCGGGTCTTCCCGGCCCACACAAAACCCATGATGCTCTTTTCAATCCTTTTAAAAAAAAGCCTTCGTGATCACCACCGGGAGGCACTGAAACACAAAGAGGAATCTCGGGAGGACCACCATCTTAACCGCCTGCACCCTCCCTGCCAGTGACAGGGATACCATATCCCATCTCTTGAAATCCTCCTCCATTTGTTCCACCAACCGCGTTAAATTTAACCCTTGCAATGTGCCCCAATTCTTGGCTATCTGGATCCCCAGGTAACGAAAGTCCCTTGTTACCTTCCTCAACGGTAGGTCCTCTATTTCTCTACTCTGCTCCCCTGGATGCACCACAAACAACTCACTTTTCCCCATGTTCAATTTATACCCTGAAAAATCCCCAAACTCCCCAAGTATCCGCATTATTTCTGGCATCCCCTCCGCCGGGTCTGCCACGTATAGTAGCAAATCGTTCGCATACAAAGATACCCGGTGTTCTTCTCCTCCTCTAAGTACTCCCCTCCACTTCTTGGAACCCCTCAACGCTATCGCCAGGGGCTCAATCGCCAGTGCAAACCATAATGGGGACGGAGGGCATCCCTGCCTTGTCCCTCTATGGAGCCGAAAATATGCAGATCCCCGTCCATTCGTGACCATGCTCGCCATCGGGGCCCTATACAACAGCTGCACCCATCTAACATACCCCTCTCCAAAACCAAATCTCCTCAACACCTCCCACAAATAATCCCACTCCACTCTATCAAATGCTTTCTCGGCATCCATCGCCACTACTATCTCCGTTTCCCCCTCTGGTGGGGCCATCATCATTACCCCTAACAGCCTCCGAAGATTCGTGTTCAGCTGTCTCCCCTTCACAAACCCAGTTTGGTCCTCGTGGACCACCCCCGGGATACATTCCTCTATTCTCATTGCCATTACCTTGGCCAGGATCTTGGCATCTACATTTAGGAGGGAAATAGGTCTATAGGACCCGCATTGTAGCGGGTCCTTTTCCTTCTTTAAGAGAAGCGATATCGTTGCTTCAGACATAGTCGGGGGCAGTTGTCCCCTTTCCTTTGCCTCATTAAAGGTCCTCGTCAATACCGGGGCGAGCAAGTCCACATATTTTCTATAGAATTCGACTGGGAATCCATCCGGTCCCGGGGCCTTTCCCGCCTGCATGCTCCTAATTCCTTTCACCACTTCTTCTACCTCGATCTGTGCTCCCAGTCCCACCCTTTCCTGCTCTTCCACCTTGGGAAATTCCAGCCGATCCAAGAAGCCCATCATTCTCTCCCTCCCATCCGGGGGTTGAGCTTCATATAATTTTTTATAAAATGTCTTGAACACTCCATTCACTCTCTCCGCTCCCCCGCTCCATCTCTCCTTCCTCATCCCTCACTCCCCCTATTTCCCTCGCTGCTCCCCTTTTCCTCAATTGGTGTGCCAGCAACCTGCTCGCCTTCTCCCCATATTCGTACTGTACACCCTGTGCCTTCCGCCATTGTGCCTCTGCAGTGCCCGTAGTCAGCAAGTCAAATTCTACATGTAGCCTTTGCCTTTCCCTGTACAGTCCCTCCTCCGGTGCTTCCGCATATTGTCTGTCCACCCTCAAAAGTTCTTGCAGCAACCGCTCCCGTTCCTTACTCTCCTGCTTCCCTTTATGTGCCCTTATTGATATCAGCTCCCCTCTAACCACCGCCTTCAACGCCTCCCAGACCACTCCCACCTGGACCTCCCCATTATCATTGAGTTCCAAGTACTTGTCAATGCACCCCCTCACCCTTAGACACACCCCTTCATCTGCCATTAGTCCCATGTCCATTCTCCAGGGTGGGCGCCCTCCCGTTTCCTCCCCTATCTCCAAGTCCACCCAGTGTGGAGCGTGATCCGAAATGGCTATAGCCGTATACTCCGTTCCCCTCACCTTCGGGATCAACGCCCTTCCCAGCACAAAAAAGTCTATTCGCGAGTAGACTTTATGAACATAGGAGAAAAACGAGAACTCCTTACTCCTAGGTCTGCTAAATCTCCACGGGTCTACACCTCCCATCTGCTCCATAAAATCTTTAAGTACCTCGGCTGCTGCCGGCCTCCTTCCAGTCCTGGACTTCGACCTATCCAGCCCTGGTTCCAACACCGCATTAAAATCTCCCCCCATTATCAGCTTTCCCATCTCTAGGTCCGGAATGCGTCCTAGCATCCGCCTCATAAAATTGGCATCATCCCAGTTCGGGGCATATACGTTTACCAAAACCACCGTCTCCCCCTGTAGTTTGCCACTCACCATCACGTATCTGCCCCCGTTATCCGCCACTATAGTCTTTGCCTCGAACATTACCCGCTTCCCCACTAATATAGCCACCCCTGTTTTTCGCATCTAGCCCCGAATGGAACACCTGCCCCACCCATCCTTTGCGTAGCCTAACCTGGTCTATCAGTTTCAGGTGCGTTTCCTGTAACATAACCACATCTGCCTTAAGTTTCTTAAGGTGTGCGAGTACCCGTGCCCTCTTTATCGGCCCTTTCAGCCCTCTCACGTGATCAGCCGTGTTGGGGGGCTTCCTTGTTGATTAGCCATCCCCTTTTTCCAGCTCCTCACCCGGTTCCCACGCAGCTGTATCTCCCCCAGGCGGTGCCCCCCCCCCCCCCCACCCATCCCCTCCCATACCAGCTCCCCCCCTCTCCCCAGCAGCAGCAACCCAGTAATCCCCCCCCCCCCCCCCCCCCCCCTAGATCCCCCGCTAGCGTAATTACTCCCCCCATGTTGCTCCCAGAAGTCAGCAAACTCTGGCCGACCTCGGCTTCCCCCGTGACCTCGGCTCGCATCGTGCGACGCCCCCTCCTTCCTGCTTCTCTATTCCCGCCATGATTATCATAGCGCGGGAACCAAGCCCGCGCTTCTCCCTTGGCCCCGCCTCCAATGGCCAACGCCCCATCTCCTCCACCTCCCCTCCTCCCACCATCACCACCTGTGGAAGAGAGAAAAGTTACCACATCGCAGGATTAGTACATAAAACTCCTCTTTCCCCCCTTTTTAACCCCCCTCTTCGCCCCCCACATTCGCCCCACCACTTTGTTCAAACGTTCTTTTTAATAACCCGCTCATTCCAGTTTTTCTTCCACAATAAAAGTCCACGCTTCATCCGCCGTCTCAAAGTAGTGGTGCCTCCCTCGATATGTGACCCACAGTCTTGCCGGTTGCAGCATTCCAAATTTTATCTTTTTATGACGCACCGCCTTGGCCCGATTAAAGCTCGCCCTCCTTCTCGCCACCTCCGCACTCCAGTCTTGATAAACGCGGATCACCGCGTTCTCCCATTTATTGCTCCGAGTTTTCTTTGCCCATCTAAGGACCATTTCTCTATCCTTAAAACGGAGGAATCTCACCACTATGGCTCTGGGAATTTCTCCTGCTCTCGGTCCTCGCGCCATCACTCGGTATGCTCCCTCCACCTCCAACGGACCCGCCGGGGCCTCCGCTCCCATTAACGAGTGCAGCATCGTGCTCACATATGCCCCGACGTCCGCTCCCTCCGCACCTTCAGGAAGACCAAGAATCCTCAGGTTGTTCCTCCTTGCGTTGTTCTCCAGTGCCTCCAACCTTTCCACACATCATTTCTGATGTGCCTCATGCGTCTCCGTCTTCACCACCAGGCCCTGTATGTCGTCCTCATTCTCGGCTGCCTTTGCCTTCACGACCCGAAGCTCCCGCTCCTGGGTCTTTTGTTCCTCATTTAGCCCTTCGATCGCCTGTAGTATCGGGGCCAACAGCTCTTTCTTCATTTCCTTTTTGAGCTCTTCCACACAGCATTTCAAGAACTCTTGTTGTTCAGGGCCCCATGTTAAACTGCCACCTTCCGACGCCATCTTGGTTTTTACTTGCCTTCCTTGCCGCTGTTCTAAAGCATCCACTGCAATCCGGCCACTTTCTCCTCCTTTTTTCATCCGTATCCAGGGGGGTCCCCTTCTGGTTTACCGCACAGTGCTTTTAGCCGTCAAAATTGCCGTTGAGGCTCCTATCAAGAGCCCAAAAGTCCGTTTCACCGGGAGCTGCCGAAACGTGCGACTCAGCTGGTCATCGCCGCACCCCGAACCTGATGTCTGTTTTAGGAGTGATTGTGACAATACTTGCACGACACAAACTGTTGCTAATTAGATAGTTTCCCCATCGTCATTTATTATTCCACGTGTGAGAGCTTCTCCAGACACACACACCCTTGTCGCTGGAGCTGCAGAGTGTCATTACAAAACGTTTTTAATGTAAAATATAATTAAACCCCCTAATTATCACAGATGTCTGATTATTGGCAGCCTATGTGCTGTTTTGCTGCATATATACCACTCTCCAAGACAAAAGTGTCACTTTAAGGTCAGTCAGGAAATTCTCAAAGAAAGGTTCCCCTCTCTCACTGCCGAATCAGGGCGCAAATCAGTGGGACAAAATTGAAATCCGCATTTTGGTGCGTTTGGCGAGATCACGGCCTGTATTCAACGGCACTTAGTGCCAAAAATGAGCCCCATGTCAATCTCGCCATTATAGGCTCCCTCGCCATCTGATTCGCCCGGCTTGCACCTCAGCAACTCGCCACTAACAATAGCTACTTTCAAACAGCTCCCTCACCACTCACTCCCAAACAGCACACAAGCATGGCAGTGTGCAGACCTGCTCCTCACATTGGCAATGTCAACCTGACCAGGCCTGCAGTTGGGGAGGGGGGCGGGGGGGCTCGTTCCCCCAAGAGGGTCGGAGAACCGGCTGTTTGTGGGGGGCGGGGAGAAACCAGTGACCGACAGCAAGGTTGCCTGTGCCAGAGATGTGTGGATCCACTGCCCCTTCACCCAGATGACCTGTCTCAGTTAATGTCACACAAAATTATTCTTCCCTCTCACTGACCACATGTCCATTGTCTCGCAGGATCACCATTTGATGAGGCAGAGCCATCCAAAGTTGTACCCAACTCTGCCACCCAAGGAGACCACTGACCATGTGTCACAACTTTCACCTGCACCTTCCACCAGCGCAGAGACACACACCTGGGCAATATTAGTAGACAGGCTTCATGGGCACTATCTGATGAGCACCACCATTGCTGATGCCCATCAGGTGGAGGCAGGTACATCCAAGGGAGATAGCAGTTCTGGTTCCTGCTGGATCCCAGGACACAGTTCGGTCCCAGCCAGATGTCGAGCCTCTGGACAAGGTTACTCCTGACCTGACGATAGGCTAGAGCCGTGACATTCCAGCAATGTATGGCACCATGATCAACACTGCTAGGGTGGCGACTGCAGTTGAGCATGGCTTGCGTGCCATGAATGATGGTGTCCAATGTATGGCTCAGTCTGTGACGATGCTGGCTGAGAGCCTCAACATCATGTCGCAGTCGATGAGGGACGTGTCCCAGACACTGGTGGGCATTGCCGAGGCACTTCAGGGCATGGCCCAGTCACGGAGGACCATCGCTAAAGGCGATCGCAAGGGCGACAACACCATGGTACAGACAATGGGGAGCCTCTGGGACTAGCAGAGCCAGTAAATCAAGAGGGTTCTAGAGCTCATTCCAGCTGCCCCACCATCCCATGGAGTCCCCTAGGGTCTTATGGGCACCCCCAGGGAGGAGGAGGTGCTGAAGGCCAACACAGGGCCTGCCACCAAGGAGACTAGTGCAGTTTCCAGTTTTTATGTCCCCCCCCCCCCCCCCCCCCCCCGACACTGGTGCATCTCAAGTGCAGCTGGCAGAACAGGGTGGCATGGTGAGACCTGTGACAATGCAAAGTCGGTCAGGGTCCTCCAGAGAAAGTCATCCAAGGGCATCAAAGACCACAGGGCGTGGAAAGCAGCAGGCTGCCTCCACATCTGATGTGCATCCTTGGAACACACCTAAACATAGCATTAGACCACGGAAGGTAAAGAAAAGTGAGGAGCACTGAGTGGGCAATGGTGAGGTCACTATCCTTAGTTAGGGGGAATGGAAATCCGTTACATTAAAATGTTCACTATTAAAACATGTCGCACCTTATACATGTGAAGTCTCTGTCATGTTAATCTTCACAGGGACTGCCTTCACGCCCACTCCCCCCACAGTGTCCAAGATCAAAAGCCCCTGATGCAGTCTCCGTTCAGAGGATGGGTGTGAGCAGAAAGACAGCAGTCAGTCTTTATCAGATCCTGAGGAGCACCAGCTTTCCTCACAATGTGATCATCACTCTCCTGCCTTGTATAATGACCTGCTAACAGTGCCTATCAATACTGGCCCATTACCCTGGAGTGATGTTACACAGACTCTTTGAGGGGATAACAGGGTGGTTGAGGAGGGTGCGGTATATGAGGAGGGAAATGGGGTTGGGGGGTTGTTGAGCTGACGGATCCTAGCAGAATATGGAGATGATGAGGGCCTCCTTGGTCCTCCAGGATATCAGACCCTCGCCGCAGCCTGTCCTTCACCCTCCAGCTCCTCCCCAGTGTCGTCCTCCAGTCCCTCCTGGTCCACCTCCTCAGACGAGGCCACATATCCCTCCTCCTCCTCCAGCATGTCGCCCCACTGCTGTGCCAGATTGTGGAGGGCACAGCAGACCCCCACATAGCAGAAGACATTCTGGGAGGTGTGCTACAGGGCACCGCTAGAGTGGTCAAGGCATCGGAACCCCATCTTGTGCAGCCAGATGCACCAAGATGCGGGGAGTCAGAATCCCGCCCCATAGCTTTTGAAATGGAGTCAATCCATATATTAACTACTTTAATCAGTGTAATCTTGATTACTTGGATAATCTTCAGTATACAGACATGTATACTGACATGCCAACCTCACTGCCTCATAAACCAAACTTAAAAATCAAAAGATTTGGTGTAAAACACAGGAGTTGCTATTTTTTCAGCATTGACAGTTGAATTATATACCTCATTATTGCCTGTCTTTCAAACAGGTCAGGGGTCTTTACAAAAACTATATTCCTGCATCTGAAAATGTTTCCAAATGTTTTTTAAAACTCCTACCTGTTATCCCTGCACGTTATAAAAGGATCGGCTCTCCCACCAGAGCAGAATGGCCCATCATGTCTGTACCAGCTTTTTGGTAGAGTAATAGTTAGCTGCATTCCCATTCTGTTCTCCCATAGCTTCACTTTTAAAGGTTACATCTGCATCTGCTTCCACCACCCATTCAGAAAGTATATTCTGGATCTCGATCATAATACATAATTGAGAAATGGATAGGATATTCTTTATAGGTTTTAATGAAATAAGGTGGGAAGTGGCTCTTGTGGACCATAAACACCAGCATGGACCATTTGAGCCAAATGACCAGTTTCTGTGCTTAAATTTATGTGACATTCTATACTTTCCATATTGTTACCACATGTATAAAAATCTCAGACAGCAAAAATTCAAATTTCAGTGGATCGGAGTCATCAATCATTTGTCCTAATTAAGTTACAACAAGACTTGGGAGAAAGAGAAACTATTGTGTTATCTTCTACCGTTGTAGCAAAAGGGAAAGAAAGTCTAAAGTGACCATCCGAAGGACCATGTGACCCCCACATCGCCTCTGATTCAACTTCTCCCTGCTATTGATGTCACCACAATGATCTGGAATATGGGTACCATCGGGATCCTATGGTGTATGTTTGGATATGGCAAAACTTAATTTCTGGGACTAACATGTTGAAAACATCTGACCCAAGTTTGAGTCAGGCCATTTTTCAGATATCCTATAATGGGCATCTGATATCTTGCTTTCACCAATGAACATACGAACAAAAAGCAGGAGAAATTGCTGGAGTCGGTAATCAGGGGTGGGGTAACTGAACACCTCAAAAAAAGTTTGATCGTTCAGGGAGAACCAGCATGGATTTGGGGCTGTTTAGCACCGGGCTAAATCGCTGGCTTTGAAAGCAGACCAAGGCAGGCCAGCAGCACGGTTCAATTCCCGTAACAGCCTCCCCGAACAGGCGCCGGAATGTGGCGACTAGGGGCTTTTCACAGTAACTTCATTGAAGCCTACTTGTGACAATAAGCGATTGTCATTTTCATTGAAGGGAAGGTCATGCCTGACTCTTATTGAATTTTTTTTGAAGAGGGGACTAAGGTAGGGAAATATCTACAGATGTTATTTATATGGACTTCCAGGAGGCACTTGATAAATCCACATAGGAGACTGTTAACTAAGGTAGAAGCCGACAGAGTTGAGGGCAAATTATTGACATGGTTAGGAAATTGGTTGAATGGCAGGTGACAGACAATGGGGATAATGGGTTAGTACTCTAACTGGCAGGCTGTGACCAGTGGTGTACCACATGGATCTGTGTTGGGGCCTCAATTTTTTACATTATTCATTAATGACTTGGATGAAGGCATAGAAAGTCATATATACAAATTTGCTGATCCAAAGTTAGGTGGCATCGTAGACAGTCGAGATGGTAGCATAAAATTGCAAGGAGATATTGACAGATTAGGTGAATGGGCAAAATTGTGGCGGATGGAATTCAATGTAAGCAAGTGTGAAATTATCCATTTTGGACCAAAAAAAGATAGAGCAGAGTACTTTCTAAATGGAAAGAGGTTAGGTACAGTGGATATCCAAAGAGATTTGGAAGTTCAGGTGCATAGATCCTTCAAGTGCAGAAAATAATCAAAAAGGCTAATGGAATGCTAGCCTTTATATCTAGAGGACTGGAGTATAAAGATACAGGGTTATGCTGCAGCTATACAAAGCCATGGTTAGAGCTCACTTAGAGTACTGTGAGCAGTTCTGGGGACTACACTTTAGGAAGGATATTTTGGCCTTGGAAGGAGTGCACCGTAGGTTTACAGGGGTTAATTTAGGAAAGATTACACAAATTGAGACTGTTTTCACTATAATTTGGACAATTAAGGGGCAATCAAAATATTCAAGATAGTAAGAGGGAAAGACAGGGTAGATAAAGATAAACTCTTTCCACTGGTTGGAGATTCTAAAACTAGGGTCATTGTCTAAAAATTAGGGCTTGACCATTCAGGAGAGATGTTAGGAAGCACTTCATGCAAAGGGTGGTGGAGGTTTGGAACTCTCTCCCACAAGAAGTAGTTGAAGCTAGAATTTTGTTAAGCAAAGATATTAAGGGATGTCAGCGTATAACGGCAAGATGGGAGAAATTATCTTTTACTTCAACCAAGCAACATTTTTAAATTCATTGGAGGAAGAGGTTGGTTATAAGGTTAAAATGTTAACTTGTTTCTATTGTCTCCCTTTTTATCTGTGCTGCTTTGCTTCAAGTTAGTGTTTTCATGCACATTTCAAACAGAATTTTAATAACTGGTTTTGTTTCCAGCATCTAAAATCATGGAGTAAATCAAATAAACAAGATTGAATCTAATTTGGAATTGAAAGCGTGGATGCTTCTAATAAGGCTCTTTTTTGCATTTACCTCCTAGTGAGTGATATTCCACAGTCCAAAATTGATTGTTAAAATAACTACAGAATGACTTGTATTGGAAATGGGAATATCACACTGGCACAATAGTGGAATGTTTCTGATAGAACTTAAGGTGCACTTGGCAGAATATTTGGAGCTCAGAATCACAGAATTGTTACTTCGCAGGCCATTTGGTCCATTGTATCTGCACCTGCTTTTTGAGCATTTCACTTAGTGCCGTTCTCCTGGCTTCTCCCCATAACATTGTTTCTTTTCAGATAATCATCTTGAATGCCTCATTTGAACCCGTCTCCACCACACTCTCAGGCAGTGCATTCCGGACCTGAACCTTTGCTGTGTGAACAAGTGTTTTTCTCATAGTGCTTTTGCTTCTTTTGCCAGTTGCTTTACTTACACTAGTGGGAACAGTTTCTCCTCAGCTACTCTGACCAACCCCCTCATGATTTTTATTATCTTTATCAAATCTCCTCTCACCCTTCTCCAATCTTTCTTCATAACTGGAGTTCCTCAACCTTAAAAGCATTCTTGTAAACCTCTTCTGCACTCTCTCCAATGCCTTCACATCCTTCCTAAAATGCGACACCCAGAACTGTAGTGTTCCAGCTGAGGTCTAAATAGTAGTGTATTATACAATTCATCCCTCCCCTAAAGAAAGAATGAGATATTCAATTTGAAACAAGTTAATTTTCCACCCAGCACTAATGTTTCCTACTTTGAGCAGAAAATTCATCAACATGTCTCTTTCAATAAATTTAGTTATTTTGAAGTATGTGACATTTGCTGCATTGTTTTAACATGTATTTTCTGTTAGGTTTAACTGGAAGACAATGGGTGAAGAGCAGAACAAGCAGCTCTCTTCGAATTTTACACCCCACCCCAAAATGGAATGTGATTTGCTACTCTGCAGAATCCATTATAATTTTTGTACAATGACTGCATTCTGGTAACTGAGGCCTAAAGGCTTTGGCTTTTCATTTAATTTTTGAAGCAGTTCACATATTTGGCAAATGACATGACCTTCATGTTAGCTAATAAGTCAATAATATGTTACCCAAACAGAGCAATTAGACAAATATTGTAAATATTAGTTAACATTTGTGCAAACCTTCTGTTTTGTTTGTCTGTTTGATCAAAGTTCTTATGAACAATTTACTTTGGCATTGATTGTTAGCTGTTTCTAGTGTCTTGCATAAAGTGCATGTAGATATTACTTAGTTGAGATATAATTATAATTGTTGAATTGCAAATTAAAATATTTTACTTGTCACACTGCTCAAAAGATTTTAGAGTAGCCTACTGACCAGCATTAATAATAAAATGGAAGTGAGACTAACGAGGTACTGAAGACAGACAAGTTTTGCAGTTTCTGTTCAACAGTTTAACATAGTGTATTTATCTCACTAAATAATTGTTTCTGTAAAATCTGTAAATAATGTATTTGGCACAAGTGCTGTTTTTTTTGGAAGCAAAAAGAAATAAGAATACAATTATTTTCCTACTAATTACCAACAAACAGGGAAATCACTCAAGTGCCAATGGTAATTACTTCCATTAATCTGATAGAAAGTAACATTGATTTAATTTACATGTGCTGTCATGCCATTTTGTTGTCTTTAATATACTCCTACACTTGGGCATTTCCAGTATTTAATAAACATGAACAATTTGTTTCTAATTGTTTGAACTTTATTCACAAGTATTGAATGAGCGATATTTCATTTGATAAAATTGTTGGAATTTATAAAAGTGTAGCAAATAAAATTTTTAAAAGCAATAACATTTGAAAATAGAATGTCTTGAAGCTTAACATTTGAGCTGTGTGAAATTATAATTTAGTTGACTTTTAATTTAATTTTAGGTAAAGTTGTCATTTTACATGAGAGCTGATAATGCCTGATCAGCTGAGTATTTTCTGTTTTTATATTAGAGCTGACATAACCCATATTGTCAAGTGCTGCATTTATTTCAATGAGATTCTGCACATCACATGCTCTATAATGTGGTTTCAGGTTAACAACCCTGTATAGTTCAATTGCTGTTTGTCAAAAATTTGGTATGGAATGTTTGTCCCATTCAATCATTTTAACAGGGACTCTGCTACTTTTTATTTCATTATGTACTTCAGTTAAAGTTGAACTCCATCTGCCATTGGACAAACAGTCAAACAGATCACTGGCCATCACTCGGTGTCTGCAGCTCTTCATGTGTGCAGATGGGCTCAGAAAAGGCATACTGTGCAAGCTGGCCATATCCAAGTATTTGCCAATCAAATACATTTCTGTAGTTCACCATGCACTGGGGTGATTAAAGAGGTGGAAAACATGGCAGGTGGACGCTAGCCATAAATCAAACGAAGGTCATCTATAGCCGAAAACTCTTGGTGAAATGTGCTAATCTGTAAAAACCGACATGCAATTTAATTTGCCTCCATCTAATGTACTACACTCCCATCAAATTAGCAGTCTTGACAATCAGGCATTAACTTCCCTTTTGATAGTGTGGAGTACAACCTGAAATGGGCTAGTGGCATATTAATTTACAACTGTGGTTATCTTCTCCATGAAGCTAATTGTGTGATCCTAATGGTTATCTTCTCCATGAAGTTAATTGTGTGATCCTAACTAGCCCAAGTTGTTTACTCTTAACTCTGGAATTGTACCACTTTTGCATCTAAAATAAATCTGCATTATGGAACTAAAGCTTGGAGATTCCTGGAGCCTTACTTAGTTACAAGGTGTGGCAGAGCAGACCTTCACCCAAGACAAGAATCCCAATCCCAAATTCCAGACACAGGGTCATGTATAGATAGCATAATCGGGATGTTGGTGCCTGCAAGGTTGTGTCAGCAAACATTTAGCATGTTACAGTGGGCATTAAATTTATGAAGAAAAGTTAACAGAATAATCAAGCTTCTGTTATACACAAAGTGTGAGATAAATTACAAATAATGAGCAAGTTTTCAAGCTGGTAGTATTCACTACCAAAATTGTCAATCTCCAACAGATATTGATATCTCTGGAAGCTATGACACCAAAAAATAACAGTTACCATACTTTTTAAACTAATGTAATCAGTTCTCTTGACACAAACACCAATATATTTAAAACTTAACAAATAATCAATACATGAGATCTTGCCAATCTTGCAAAAAAGACAAATTAATTTCATGTGGCCAAAATGGAAATTAAATTTTATATTTACAAAATAAGGTATTAAAATCAATATACGTCTTTTGTAATATGTTACAGAAACATTTATTTGTATTATTTGTGGTGGTATTGATTTACATGTGGTCCCACAGTGATGACAAAAACAGATGATAAGGATGGTCTAGACTGATCATCAACAGACTGACCAGACAATATTTTTCAGACCTTCTCCATCTCCTGAAGCCCAGCTTTCTGAACTAACAAACCTGGCATTAAATAGATTACTATTCAATTTATACTGGAATTTGCCAAGCAGTTTCACAATAATATCAAATACATTTCTGTTGACCTTTTTTCAATTTAGTTTCCTAACACAGGAAATGAGACTGATTTATAATATCCTTTCTTCAACAACAGTTCCATGCAATGGCTATACTTCCAAGCAAATGGCAGTGTCAACTGGAAAACACAAACATATGCAATGTTTATGGAACAATTACATTCTAAGAACTGAAACCTGGCAGATTAATAATTCTGTATTTATTTTTACTGTACATGTCAAAATGGTAATTAAAATAAACAAAAAATCCTTAATCTTAAGTTTACAGAACAGAATTGGAGTGTTAGAGTAACCTTTGGTGTCCCCCATGCTTCCTCTGCTATTATTTTTCTATTTAAAGATGTAATAGTCGTTGCCTCAACTACTAGTTTTTTGTTTAGAAATTTAGAGTACCCAATTCATTTTTCCAATTAAGGGGCAATTTAGCGTGGCCAATCCACCTAACCTTGCACATCTTTGGGTGTGGGGGCAAAACGCAAACACGGGAGAATGTGCAAACTCCACACGGACAGTGACCCAGAGCCGGGATCGAACTTGGGACCTCGGCACCGTGAGGCAACAGGGCTAACCCACTGCGCCATCGTGCTGCCCTCACTTACTCCTTGTTATAAAGTATTCCATACTTGAACTGGGTAGAGAAATCCTCCTAATTTGTTTGCTCCTGAATGATTAATTTGTTGATCGCTTATCACTAACTTCCTAATTAGAGAAAAGACCATTTTTTCCCTATTCAAACCCCTTCATAATTTAATTAATCTTTTTCTGCCCAATCCATTAAACTGCATGTTCTCACAAAGTATCTTGCAGTCTGCTTCCTTGTTTGTCAAACCTCATTCTTCTGTGTCAGTCAAATGTTCATAATATTGTGCTTCCAACTCCCAAGTCCAAAACCATTTATATAGACAAGATCCCTGGAGTTCATCATTTCCATTCTGAGTAACTGTTTTCTTTGCGTCATCCGTGACTTCTTATGTTATACGCCTAAACATTTTTAACAAGCAACTAGAAAGAAATAGAACCTTCTGAAAATCCATGTTTTTTCGATTCGTTCATGCCAACATTTATTGCCCATCCCTAATTGGCCTTGAGGGGGCAGTTAAGAGTGAACCACACTTCTGTGGGTCTGGAGTCACATATCGGCAGACCAGGCAATGGTGGCAGATTTCCTTCCCTACAGAACATTAGTAAACCAGATGGGTTTTTATGACAATCAACAATGGTTTCATGGTCATCATTAGACTTTTAATTCCAGATATTTATTGAATTCAAATTTCACCATCTTCAATGGTGGGATTTGAACCTGGGTCCCCAGAGTATTACTCTAGGTCTCTGGTTTATTAGTCCATTGACAATACCACTACGCCACCGCCTCCACTCTATATTTACTGATTTTCCTTTATTTATCCAATAGATCTTTTATTGAAAAACACCTCATTTTAACAAATCATTTAGCAAAGTATATTTACCAGTATGGATTAAATCTGTAACCACTAGTAATAGTTACACGAACGTTTCAGTCATTAAATTGTTAACTCATGCATTTTAACTTAAAATCTGGAATATATGTCCTTGTTGTTTTACAAGTAATGTATATTGCATGTGTAGTGTACATAGTGTTTTTAGTTTTTCCTCAAGCAGTTTTTACCTGAAGAGGGGCACTTCAAGAAAATGATTGTGTGATGTCTTGGCCGCCATTTTCATAGGCAGTCTAACATCGCAGCCTGTGGCGTTAAAATCTTCAAAAGCTCTACGTTTTGGATTAACCTCCCAAGGCCTGAAGACTCCATCCACAACATTGAAACTGGCGATGAAGTAGGCAAATGGCGTTTGTAGGCACCCGAAGAAATAATGAGGAATTGAAACTATCGCTCCATGCAACATGAAACAGGGGATCCGAAAAATATCCCAGATGAGTCCAAAGGAAACAACCTTGGAGAGAAGCATGTGCTCTGTCCGAAATGAACCCTGTAGCCATGAGTAACAAGTACCCTGTGTGAAGTTTGGAGGATTTCAGGACTATTGGCTTCTAAATATTAGGACAAGTTAGGAGCTAAAAGCCTGGGGGTATAGTGTGTGGGCTGCAATGGTCATGTTTTTAAAAAGAATTTTGATTTGCTTCTAGTAAATAGCTGGTGAAATTGACCAGAAAAATGTGGATTGACCAGCGGGGGGGGGGGTTGGAGAGAGTGTGTCCAGGTTCGGACCACCATTGCCGCGGCCTGCTAGACAGCCATCTTGCTGTATACCTCACTGACCACCCACCCGGGTCTGCAGTGACATCGGGCTTATGGGACTTGTCGGAACTGGCATGCCATCGAAAACTCAGGAGAGACAGCCTGAGTGAGTGAGGCAGCGAGAGTGAGGTTGAAACTTGGTAATTTGGAGCAGTGAGGTAATTCGGTGCAGCGTGGGAGGAGGTGCTTTATCCCTATCGTTTTTTCTTTCTTCTGGCTTGTAACTTTTAATCTGCAGTTTGTAACTGTTAATCTTCAGGGAGAGATCCAGAGAGCATCCTGGGTAGGTAAGTGGGTTTTAACACCTTTTCAAATTATTGGGGGGGGGGGGAAACTGAAGTAACATCACAGTAAAGCAGCATGGTGGTGCAGTGGTTAGCACTGCTGCCTCACGTCGCCGAGGACCCGGGTTCGATCCCACCCCAGGTCACTGTCCGTGTGGAGTTTGCATGTTCTCCCTGTGTCTGCGTGGCTCTCACCCCCACAATGCAAAAAGATGTGCAGGGTAGGTGGATTGGCCATGCTAAATTGCCCCTTAATTGGAAAAAAAAGAATTGGGTACTCTAAATCTCGCCAACATTGAGGGCATTTAAAAGTTTATTGGATAAACATATGGATGATAATGGCATAGTGTAGGTTAGATGGCTTTTGTTTCGGTGCAACATCGTGGGCCGAAGGGCCTGTACTGCGCTGTATTGCTCTATGTTCTATGTAAAGCTGTGATCTGATTGGCTGGTAGGGAATCTGTTAAATTTGGGAGGGGAAATAACTTTGAAAAACTGACTAAATCTAATTGATTAACTAGATAGAGGAGTAACTAAACCTAAGGGCAGAGATTAGTATTTAGCATTTAATTTTACAGTAATAATCTAGCGCCAGGGCCATATAGTTAATTGTAACTGAATCTAGTAACAATTTAAGTGTTTATTTTGAATTAATTAACTAGTGCATAAATGTCACTCAACGGGGTGCCGTGCTCTAACTGAGATGTGGCAGATCCGTAATGCTTCCAGCGTTCCGGTCGACTACGTCTGCAGCAAATGTAACCAATGGCAACTCCTCACAGACCGGGTAGTTCGGTTGGAGCAGCAGTTGGATGCACTTAGGAACATGCAGGTGGCGGAAAGCGTCATAGATAGGAGTTATAGAGACGTGGTCACACCCAAGGTGCAGGCGGACAGATGGGTGATCACGAGACAGGGCAGGCAGTCAGTGCAGGAATCCCCTGTGGCTGTCCCCCTCTCTTAACAGGTATACCGTTTTAGATACTGTTGGGGGGGGATAGCCTATCGGGGGGAAAACAACAGCAGCCAGAACAGTGGCACCACAACTGGCTCTGTTGCTCAGCAGGGGAGGGCAAGGTGCAGGTGAGCGATAGTTATAGGGGACTCTATAGTAAGGGACACAGATAGGCGTTTCTGTGGAAGTGAAGGAGACTCCAGGATGGTGTGTTGCCTCCCTGGTGCCATGGTCAAGGATGTCTCTGAATGAACACAGGACATCCTGAAGGGGGAGGGTGAACAGCCAGAGGTCATAGTACACACAGGAGTAACGACATAGGCAGGAAGAGTGATGAGGTCCTGCAGAAGGAGTTCAGGGAGTTATGGAGTAAGCTAAGAAACCGGACCCCTCGGGTTGTAATCTCAGGATTACTCCCTTTGCCATGTGCCAGTGAGGCTGAAATAGGAGGATAGTGTAGCTAAACACATGGCTAAGCCAGTTGTGTAGGAGGGAGGGTTTCAGATTTCTGGACCATTGGGATCTCTTCTGGGGCAGTTGCGACCTGTACACTAAGGACGGGTTGCATCTAAACTCAAGGGGCACCAATACCCTGGCTGGGAGGTTTGCTTGTGTCATGCGGGAGGATTTAAACTAATATGGCAGGGGGGTGGGAACCAGAGTGTTAGCTTAGAAGGTGTCATAACTGAAGGGGAAATGGAGAACAAAAATATGAGAACAATATCACCCTCAGGCAGAGGAAAAGGTGTGAGAAGGGAGGTGGTCAATGCAGGACTGAGGGTATTGTACCTTAATGCGCACAATATACGGAACAAGGTAATGAACTGGTTGCGCACATTGAAATTGGCCGGTACGATGTGGGCATCACAGAGACGTGGCTGCAAGGGGATCAGGGCTGGGATCTCAATATACAAGGATATGTCTCCTATCGAAAGGACAGGCAGATGGGCAAAGGGGCCAGGGTTACATTGTTAGTAAGGAATTAAGTTAAATAGATAGCGAGGAGCGATATAGAATCAGAAAGCATAGAATCTCTGTAAGTAGAGTTGAGGAATGAGTTATGTACAGGCCCCTAGCAGTAGTCAGGTTGTGGGGTAGAAAATAAATCAAGATGGAGAAAACATGTTTTAAAAAAAAAAAAAAGCACAATATCACTATAATCATGGGGGACTTCAATATGCACATGAACTGGGAAAATCAGGTTGGTAGTGGATCCCAAGAAAAGGAATTTGTGGAATGTTTAAGAGATGTTTTTCTGGAGCAGCTTGTGGTAGAGCCCACTAGGGAATAGGCAATTCTGGATTTGGTGATGTGTAATGAGGCAGACTTGATTAGGGATCTTAAGGTGAAGGAACTCTTGGGGAGCAGTGATCACAATATGATAGAATTTACCCTGCAGTTTGAAAGGGAGAAGCTGGAGTCGGGTGTAACGGTATTACAATTAAATAAGTATAACTACAAAGACATGAGGGAGGAGCTGGCCAGAGTTGATTGGAAAAGGAGCCGAGCAGGGATGACAGTGGAACAGCAATGGCAGGAGGTTTGGGGATTATTCGGGAGGCACAACAGAAATCCATCCCAATGGGGAGGAAACAAGGGCAGGACAAGGCATCCAGGTTGACGAGGGAAGTCAAGGACAGCATAAAAGCAAAAGAAAAAGCATACAAAGTGGCAAGGATTAGTGGGAAGCCAGAGGATTGGGAATCCTTTAAAAGCGAGCAGAGGACAACTAAAAAAAGCAATAAGGGGAGAGATGAAATATGAGCGTAAGCTAGCAAATAATATAAAAGAAGATGGGAAGAGTGTCAACATATAAAATGTAAGAGAGGCAAAAATAGACATTGGACCACTGGAAAACGTGGATGGAGAACTAATAATAGGAAACAAAGAAATGGCAGACAAACTGAATAGTTACTTTGCATCTTCATGGTGGAAGACATCAGTGAGATGCCAGAGCTCCAGGTGAATCGGGGGGGGGGGGGGGGGGGGGAAAGAGGTGAGTGCAGTGGCCATTACTAAGGCGAAGGTTCAGGGGAAACTGTCTGAAGGTGGATAAGTCACCTGGACTGGACGGACTACACCCCAGGGTCCTAAAAGAGATGGCGGAGGAGATTGTGGAGGCATTGGTGGTGATATTTCAGGAATCACTGATGGCAGGAAGGGTCAAAGAACAAAGAAATGTACAGCACAGGAACAGGCCCTTCGGCCCTCCAAGCCCGTGCCGACCATACTGCCCGACTAAACTACAATCTTCTACACTTCCTGGGTCCGTATCCTTCTATTCCCATCCTATTCATATATTTGTCAAGATGCCCCTTAAATGTCCCTATCGTCCCTGCTTCCACTACCTCCTCCGGTAGTGAGTTCCAGGCACCCACTACCCTCTGCGTAAAAAACTTGCCTCGTACATCTACTCTAAACCTTGCCCCTCTCACCTTAAACCTATGCCCCCTAGTAATTGACCCCTCTACCCTGGGGAAAAGCCTCTGACTATCCACTCTGTCTATGCCCCTCATAATTTTGTATACCTCTATCAGGTCGCCCCTCAACCTCCTTCGTTCCAGTGAGAACAAACCGAGTTTATTCAATCGCTCCTCATAGCTTATGCCCTCCATACCAGGCAACATTCTGGTAAATCTCTTCTGCACCCTCTCTAAAGCCTCCACATCCTTCTGGTAGTGTGGCGACCAGAATTGAACACTATACTCCAAGTGTGGCCTAACTAAGGTTCTATACAGCTGCAACATGACTTGCCAATTCTTATACTCAATGCCCCGGCCAATGAAGGCAAGCATGCCGTATGCCTTCTTGACTACCTTCTCCACCTGTGTTGCCCCTTTCAATGACCTGTGGACCTGTACTCCTAGATCTCTTTGACTTTCAATACTCTTGAGGGTTCTACCATTCACTGTATATTCCCTACCTGCATTAGCCCTTCCAAAATGCATTACCTCACATTTGTAAAGGTCCTTTACGGTCCTACATGACTGTAAAGTAGCTAATGTAACACCACTGTTTAAGACGAAAGGGAGGCAGAAGACGAGAAATTATAGGCCGGTTAGCCTGACTTCGGTCATTGGTAAGATTTTAGACTCCGTTATTAAAGATGAGATCATGGAGTACTTGGAAGTGCGTGGTAAAATAGGACCGAGTCAGCACGGCTTTGTCAAAGGGAGGTCATGTCTGACAAATCTGTTAGAGTTCTTTGAGGCGGTAACAAGGAAGTTAGACAAAGGAGAACCAGTGGGCGTGATTTATTTAGATTTCGAGAAGGCCTTTGACAAGGTACCACATAGGAGATTGTTAAATAAGTTAAGAGCCCATGGTGTTAAGGGTAAGATCCTGGCATGGATAGATGATTGGCTGACTGGCAGAAGACAGAGAGTGGGGATAAAAGGGTATTTTTCAGGATGGCAGCCGGTGACTAGTGGTGTGCCTCAGGGGTCGGTGCTGGGACCACAACTTTTCACAATATACATTAACGATCTGGAAGAAGGAACTGAAGGCACTGTTGCTAAGTTTGCAGATAGATGATACATGATCTGTAGAGGGACAGGTAGTATTGAGGAAGCAAGGGGTCTGCAGAAGGATTTAGACAGGCTGGGAGAGTGGGCAATGAACTGGCAAATGAAATACAATGTGGAAAAGTGTGAGGTTATGCACTTTGGAAGGAGAAATTTAGGCATAGACTATTTTCTAAATGGGGAAATGCTTAGGAAATCAGAAGCACAAAGGGACTTGGGAGTCTTGTTCATGATTCTCTTCAGGTTAACGTGCAAGTTCAGTCAGCAGTTAAGAAGGCAATGCAATGTTAGAATTCATGTCAAGAGGGCAAGAATACAAGACCAGGGATGTACTTCTGAGGCTGTCTAAGGTTCTGGTCAAACCCCATTTGGAGTATTGTGAGCAGTTTTGGACCCCGTATCTAAGGAAGGATGTGCTGGCCTTGGAAAGGGTCCAGAGGAAGTTCACAAAAATGATCCTTGGAATGAACAGCTTGTCATATGAGCAACGGTTGCAGACTCGGGGTCTGTACTCGATGGAGTTTAGAAGGATGAGGGGATCTTATTGAAACTTACAGGATATTGCGAGGCATGGATAAAGTGGACGTAGAGAGGATGTTTCCACTTGTAGGAAAAACTTGAACCAGAGGACACCATCTCAGAATAAAGGGACGATCCTTTAAAACAGAGATGAGGTGGAATTTCTTCAGCCAGAGGCTGTGGAGGCCAAATCATAGTGTCTTTAAGACCAAGATAGGTCGGTTCTTGATTAATAAGGAGTGGGAAAAGGCATGAGAATGGGGATGAGAAAAATATCAGCCATGATTGAATGGTGGAGAATGGGGATAAGAAAAATATCAGCCATGATTGAATGGCGGAGCAGATTCAAGTGGCCTAATTCTGCTCCTACGTCATATGTGTCACATCAGCCAGTGATGGCGCCATCTCCCTCTGGGACTGGGTCACCTCTCTAAGTTTGTGCCACGTTGGCCAGTGCTTGGGCAATGCTGCTGACTCTCTCAGCATAGCCTGCTGTGAGTGGGCCACAATCAGGAGAGTTGCTGCAATGTCCAGGTAGCTCTGGCACATGGCTGCCTGTGAGAGGGACAGCCCTGTCCTGGGTCTCAGCTGCCCCCTGCACAGATTGCCCCAGGCCTTGGACGTGCTGATCCATAGTCAAAACCCTCGCCCCCAAGTCCTCCACCGCGGACGTCACCCATGCGGTGTTGGCCTGGGTGGCACACATGGCCGGTACTACCTCCTGCTCCTGCATGCAGTTGGACTCTTCCACCTGCAGGCGCTGGATGCTCGTCAACAACCCCTCGTATCATCCCTGCTTCTGCGACTGCATCGCCATAATCGATGGGACTGTCTGTTCCTGAAACCAGTCTGGATGACAGCTAGTCCCTGGGATCGGCCCTCCCTCCATACGTCCGCACCCTCGGGAGTTCCTATCTCCACCTCTGTACCAGAGCATGTGTGCGATGTGCACGAGATCGTGCCCAGGAGCCTCTTCACTAACTTGCCCAACCAAGGTGAGTGTCTCTGGGACGGTGGAGGGTGTTGGCGTCAGCTGTGAAGGGAAATCAGTGTTATGATCGGACTCCGGGGTATTCTGGGTCTTGGGTTGATGGCTTGAGTCCGTGTCGATGTTCTCATCATTGGTCGGCACCTGGGGCTCTGGCTGAAGTCAGGGGACACCAGAAGGGCCGCCCATCACCAGCAGTTCCTGCAAGACTAATACAAAACACATGATTAGGCCTGGGGGGGGAGGGGGGTGTTTTCATTGACACGTGTCACGAGAACCACAACTCCGATCTCCACCCCAGAAACTGCCCTTTCCTCAGGACCGCCGATCACATCCAGTGCCCTCTGCTCTGCTGCGGTGAAGAGGCGCAGGTTCAGCGGTCCCCCTCCAATCTCTTCCCGCTTCTGGCAGTATGGGTAACCTGTAGGGGCGGAGGGTTCGAAACAGAAAATGAACAGTGTCCCGATGCATGAAGCCCAGGGGGTAGGTAATTGGTGGTGAGGCCACCCGTCCATGGTGGTCAGTATGGGTGCCAGCATGTGGTGCAGGGTGGGGGTTCAGATGCCCTCCAGGTGGTTGGGGGAGGGGCACCAAGGCTACAGGTGTGGACCAAGGGCACAGTGCTGCCTTCTCACCCTGGCGAAGTTTTTTATGGCACTGCTGGCCAGTCCAGCTGCTGTTGCTGATGGCACTTACACCCATTGCCACCTGCACCCAGGTATGACAGCGGCGGCTGGCAGCGTCCTTCCCGGGTACAGGGTTGCAGCTTCTCCAGTGTCTAGCTGGGACTCGAGCTCGGTGTCTGTACACCGGGTGTCGCTCTCCTTGCTGCCATCTTGGTGGCTGGGATTGTGTCTGTGGGGAGTGAAGTGTACAAGTGCGGCTGCAGCTTGTTGGCCTACTGACTATCAATCGGGAATCCCTCGAATCCAGCACCGTTTCCCATTGTAATTAATCACGTTCCACATGGTGCCGGTGCTAGCCCCTTAACAGTCATTGCAGGTGCGCGCCAGTCTTGTTAACCTAAAATCCACTAATCCTGCACCGGTGTCAATACCAAGTGTGCTTTCAGCTTGGGGAGATGAGGTCATTGCTAGGTGGAGCTCAGAAAGGCAGTAGGTCGAATGCTCCGTTTCTGCGACTGAGTATTGACGCCAACGGAAAATCAGTGGACTTCTAAAACAAGAATATTGGCGCCGCACTTGCACGATTCCGCTACCAGTGAGGGGCTAACACTGGCGTCGCGTGGAACACCAGTGAATCCCATGGAAAATGGTGCATGGCTCGCCGGGACTGTGATGACACTGGCAGGGCTGACAAGCTGCAGCCGCACATTAACAGTACAACCTGCATACACACACACACACACTGATCGGGGCCTAAAAGATGGGACAGGTTGTGCTGGTGCGCCCATTTAGCTGATGGGTTGGCTGGGGCCAGAGAGCACTCGGGGATTGCCCCGGGGGATCACCTATACAACCCAGGGCACCATGTTTAATGCGGGCCATCAGCGGCATGCGCAGCTGCATGGCTGACCTGCCGGCCGGTGCAATGGTGTTGCATACCCATCCACCCCAAGCCCACAGCCCACCTCCTGGCCACCCCACTACTCCCCCCGGCCCTGGCAGAAACCCTATGTCAATCCTGGAGCATTCTTTCTGCACAGTTTTACAATAAACTAACATATTGAGGTTTCGGTCAAGTATCCTAGCCACTTAACAAATTTACAGCTGAGGGGTGTTGCGCAATTAAATGGACAGATCTGTCCTTGCACATAGTCAAAGGAAATTATCCAGCACTAATGGGAAGAACTTGGCTGGAAAAAAGAGATTAAATTGGGTGGAGATAAATCTCATGACAGATCCCAAATCAGACCTATCCATAATATTGAAGAAACATGCCATTGTCTTCAACAGTGAGCTAGGAAGCATGAAGGATATCAAAAGACAGCTGAAGATCAAGGAAGTATGTCAGGCAAGGTGCTTAAAGCAGTGTTCTTCAAACTTGTTTTCCGGGGACCTATTTTTACCACCGGCCAACCTTCGGGACCCAACCCAGCTGACCTTTGGGACCCAACCCAGCTGACCATCGCGACCCACGATTTTCTCTTACCTTGTTTGCTGCTGGTTTTGGGTCCCTTTGGCCCTTGTACACGCTCCTCCATCGGAACCTGTTGGATGAAGGTGAAGCCTTCCGGTGTTGGAAAGTATGGCGTCTCCATCTGTCTAAAGTTCGGCATTTTTTCCTGTAAAGTTTTATCAAATAAACCCCCCCCCCCCCCCCCCGAACTTGTGTAAAAAAAAATTTTAATGAATAAAATAAATTTAAAAAATAAAAATTAAATGAATAAAATAAATGAATAAAAAAAACCCGAACTTGTAAAACAAAAAGCTGCGACCATTTTAAAAAATAGCGGCCGTTTTGCTCGTGCGTGCCGATGATCGTGCGCAATGCGGCCGCTATTTTTACATGTTCATGGCCATTTTAAAGGCCGCTTGCAGCCGGCGTTTTTAAAAGCTGGCTGTTGCGCGGGGATTTGCGCGATCGGGAGCGCCATGAAGGACGGCTCCGTGACCCACCACGGGTCGCACCCCCGAGTTTGAAGAACACTGGCTTAAAGGGTAGGTCAGTACTGTACACACAGTCCTAAAATAGAGGCAAAAATAGAACAGCTAGTCCGAACGAGAGTCATTGGACTCAGTAATTGGTCTATGCCAATTAATTGGGCTATACTGATTGTACCCATGATGAAAAGATGGATCTGCAAGCAATAGTGGCAATTTTAACGTCACTATTAATCCTGTACCGTGCACAGCAGTACCCACTATCCCTATTCGCTGGGTTGGTTGGCGGCCAACACTTCAGTAAAATTGACCTCTGTCAAGCATATCTTTAAATGAATGTGGACGGGATTCACAACAGATCTTGATGTTTGTGGCACACAAAAGGTAATTTTAAAACAGAAGATTACCATTTGGCATCACTTCAGCTCCAGTGTGTGTGACACTTGGGAGATGTTACAAAATTAAATCGAAGATGTAGTGGGCAGTTTAGGGGTTAACAGCGTGAGGCTAAAACTGCTTGCACCCACACCTGGCCTGAATTACATGGTCCTATTTAGACAAACTCGTTAATGGAAGTTGGTAGGATATCCCTGTTCAGCCAGAGTGATTCACTCAAGACGCATTGGCCTCCACGGCACTCATCTGACCAGCCATCAGCCCATTATGGAGTATGATGGCCTCTTCTGTCCATAAATCTAAGGGTAGTTGTGTAAACGGGAGTGGGTAATCAAAACCCTAGATAGCAATGTTGAGTTCTGGACACGTCGGGTCAGAAGCAACTTCGAGGGGCTGGGCAGATCTTAGAGAGATAAAATAAACCTGTTCGAACAGATGGAAGCAGAGGTATTTGGAAACTGATCGAGGGAGGCCATGAAGAAACTGGAGACAGGCTTTCGAAAAGGGTCTGAAGGGGATTCACAAACAGCAGGAATATATTCTGGGAATGCAAATATAATTTTTGCCTTTCTGTGTAACTGGAACATAGAGCTGTATGTTGCTCTTTAATGGGAAATCATGTGTTAGGGTTAAGAGATACATACAAGCTGTTCTTGTTTTGTTCAAAGTTTAAATATTGTTTTTCTTTTGTTATAATAGAGTTTTGTTTGTAAAAATAACCAAGCCCTATTTCTCATGCAATCACTCCAGGAAAGAATCGATCTTTCCAAATAGTCTAAAAATAAAATATAGTTCTGGTCCAGTATCTTCGCTACTGTTGGGACCTGGTCTACCATCTGTTACACCAGCATTGTTCCAATGAGCTATGGACCAAATATTAAGCAGATTAGACAGAGTCCAGTGTTACCTGGAATGACATCTTGGTTATTGGGAAGAATGAGGAAGAACACTTCTGCAACTTAGATGCCACACTCTAGTGATTACAAGATTATGGATTAAGAGTGCAAAAAGACAAATGTGAATTTCTCTAATCTTCAAATGAATACCTGGGGCATGTCATTGGTGTCAAGAGACTGAATAAATCACCTTTGAAAGTCAAAGCCATTACTATGGCACCGCACCTCAAAATGTCAACAAACTTCAATCTTTCTTAGGCTTACTAAATTACTCCAAAAGGTTTGCCCCTAATCTGGCAACTATTCTAAAACCCTTGCACAATCTACTGTGTCAAATAAAAAGTGAAAATGGGAGAAACAATGTGAGAGCATTCATTCAAGCCAATGGGGCTACTCAAGTCCGAAGTCCTGACACACCTTGATCCAAATTTACCCCTGCAACTGGCACGTGACGCATCAACTTATGGGATTGTGGCAAGATGCTTAAAGGCAAGGTCAGTGCCATACTCACTCAGACCATGGTAGAGGCAGAAATAGAACAGCTGGTCAGAATGGGAATCATTGAACACAGTAATTGGGCTACGCCGATTAATGCCCCCACATAAAGAAAAGCCGATAGCCTTTACATAGAGGACCTTGCATAAAACCAAAAGCAATTTTGGGTAGATAGAGAAAGAAGCTCAGGAATCATTTTTGGAATAAAACGGTTCTACCAATTCCTGTACAAGAGCGAATTCACTTTACCGATGGACCATCGTCCATTAACAACTATTATTGGACCTCATATGGGGATTCTATCACTGGCAATGAGCAGAATCCGGAGGTGGGAATTGCTCTTGTCAGCACACACATACACGATCAAGTATCACAGTCAAACCTTTATGGGTACGCAGATGGACTCTCCAGCCTACCCTTACCAAATAGTTAATTGACAAGCAGTTTGTGTGGAAACATTTTCTACTTAGAGAAAGATAATACTCTGCTGCAGGACAGGTGAAAAGCAGAAATGATCCAGTACTGTCAGAGGTTGTGGACATGGTTCTTTGAAGCAAAAGTTCAGGAGCAAACCGGAGTTATAGTCATATTCCACCCAAAGACTGGAGTTATCCTTACAGGCAGTTTTTCTCCTCTGGGGAATGAGAGTCAACTTTCGACCATTGTATTGTAAGGATGGAGGAGATAGCCAGGAGCTATTTTTACTGACTGGGGCTATATGCCAAATTCAAGAAGGCAAGAATATGGAACCCGTTTCCATTAGTCCCACTGTACCCTTGGGAATGGCCAGAAGAGACCTGCCAATTGTTGATTTTGCAGGACCATTTGAAGGGCGGATGTTTCTCATTCTAGTCGATGCTTACTCAAAATGCCCTGAAGTTGCCATCATTAATTCAATGTGATTGGAGAAAACAATTGAGAGATTGTGTGAAATGTTCAGATTCGGTTACCCTGAACAACCATAATAGACCACAATTCCTATCTCAAAGAGTTCATAAACTACATGAAGGAAAAGGGAATTCAACCCATCCGGTCTGCTCCTTATCACCCTGCCACAAATGGGTTAGCAGAATGTTTTGTACAGATGATGAAACATTTGTTTAAGGCAACCTGAGAACAAGGTTCATTATCTAATTGTTTGAATCAATTCCTGCTCACGGACAGGGATATACTGCTCACTGAACAACCCAAGTTTCTCCGGCGTTGCTAATGGTTAAATGTCAACTACGCACAGCATTAGATTTGCTAAAACTACCCAAGAAAAAATAAATTGTTGAGAAAAAAGTAGCAGGATCAGGTCATACGGCAGAAGAACAAGGTGAAAAATCGTTTTACCAGGGGTTCTGAAATTCTGGCAAGAAATTGCACCACAGGTGAAAAGTGGATTCCTGCCACCGTCTTCACACACACAGGACTGGTCTCCTACACCGTACGAACCCAAGACAATGTCATATGCAGAAGGCATTCAACTTTTGGTGACAAGAACCAATCCGCCAGAGGGCGGATCGACAGAGTCCAAATCTAGCTGTGCTAGAGATGACCTGGACCTTCCTGAGAACCTGACACCAAACCAACTGGGGAAAACAGCACCTCAATTGCGAATTAAACACGGAGTTAACCACATATCACTATGTCGACTCCAGTTAAGATAACCATTGACGACACTCACACCAAGCCAAAGACACCAGAGGTTGCAGCAAGTACTAAAATGCAGACACCCGAAGTTTGACAACAGACATAGGACGACCTTGGAAAATCTGGTCTTGTCTGCTCTTATGTGATTGATTTTTCATGTTGTTAATCGATTGTTAATGTTATACTGTTTATTGTATCAGGGGCCTTTGATTTAAAGAGGGAGAAAATATTGTGCATTCATAGTGTTTCCTCAGAAGCAGTCTTGTAACTGAACTGGGTCACTTTAAGAAAACGATTGTGTGGACAAATGGGCAGTCTAACATCGCAGCCTGTAGTGTTAACATCTACCATTTGGTTGAATCTCCAGTGCCTGCAGACTCCGTCTTGAATCCACCACAGTATGCTCCACATACAAATTATCTATAATTAAATAAAGTTTTCTGAAACTAAGAAATTCCGATGGCGCCAACACTTATTTTACTGTTTAAAATCAGAAATAAAAATGAGTAATAAAAACAGAAAATTCCGGAAATACTAAACAGGTATAATCAATATCAATGAAGCAAGAATCATAGTTATTTTTCAGGTCAATGAACTGAGCATAAAGTTTGGTCTGGATTATGCGCTTCCTTGCCGGTGGATTTGAAGGTCCAAGGGTTGTTGGAAAACTCCAGCGGGTGACTGGCCAATCGGTCCATCCCTGCCCTCCTATAATTTTACCAGTGGTAAGATTGGCACAGGCAGCCTGCCTGCTAGATGGCCAATTGAGGCACTCAAGTGAGCAATTAATGCCCACTTAATGACCTCACCGAGCTATCATCAAGATCTAACCAGTGGCAGGTGAAGCCTTGTCAAGCATCCAACCCAGCAACTTTCCCTCCATGGACTGGTAGTGGGCAGACGGGATCCCACCGCTCATTTCAGTGCCCTGAAAAAACCAGCACATTCTCTCCGCAGATGCTAACTGGCCTGAATATTTCCAGCATTGCTGGTATTTTGTTAAATACAGATTAATGTTTAATGAACACTCTTTGTCAATGAGAAGTCTCTAGATGTGAATTTTCCTCTTCTCTACTCAGATGCTCTAAATTTGTTGTATATTTCCAGCACACTTCATTTTTTTCAATACCATAACTTGAATGAATAATGCTCTTAAAATCATAGCTACCATTTTTCATCTGCCTTTACTTCTCCCTCCAGCACCACTGCTATGCTCAGACACTCTGGGCAGGATTCTCCCAGCTACATGCTTCTTGGTGGCGGAAAGCAGCCCACCATTTGGCGGCAGCAGGATTCTCTGATCCTGTCAATGAGAATTCCCATTAAAGCCACCCCATGCGGTCAGGAAACCCGTGGCGGGGAGATGCTGGCAGCAGGATCAGAAAATCCCGCCGACGTGAACAGCCTGAGAATTCAAGCCTCCATCCCAACCAGTAGTGCTCATTCCTAATTTGCTCCACAAGAGGTTCTGAATTGTTATGGGGAAAATCAACCAAGTCACTAAATATCGGTTGGTTTTTCTTTTCTACTGTACTAAAGTTGATTACAAAAAACATAGGACTTGCATGGCAATTGCTTCATGTTAGTGATAAACTTATGTAAAGGAAGATTAGGATAAGAAATCCATGGTCAAATGTCGTTTATTACTCACCGTTAACCATTTCACCAACTTGTCATGTGACTGCTTTTGGTTCTTGAAGACGTTTAAATTTAGCAACTTAGACACAAATATTTCTGGTGCTATTTCTTCTGTCTTAAAATACAAAAATTAGGGTTTTAAAAGTTGCATCCTAAATTATAATTATTCAATTACTTTATAAGTGTGATGCAGCAGATTGCAGAATAATGCTCACTAACCAGCACATTCACTTTGGTGAAATATAAATGTTTCTTACAATATATGTTTGAAAATGTTAATAATATTTCTACAGAATATAAGCATTTAATATTCTCATGGAATACAGCTATGGATATAAAATATCTATTCAACTGAAGCCATACCCATCCACTCTGTCCAGACCACTCATGGTTTTGAACACCTCTATCAAATTTCCCCTCAACCTACTCTTCTCTGAGGAAAACAATCCCAACCTCGTAAATGTAGTCTCTCAACCCTGGACGCATTCGCAGAAATCTGTTCTGCACCCTCTCCAATGCCTTCACATCCTTCCAAAAGTGTGGTGTTCAGAATTTGGCACAATTCTTACGTCGAGGTTGAACTTGTGTTATTCAAAGATTCACCATAAATTCCTGGTTTTTGTATTCTATGCCTCTATTCATAAAGTCCAGGACTCTGGTTGCCTTTTTAACCACTTTCTCAACATGCCCTGCCACCTTCATACACCCCCAAATCCCTCTACTCCTACAGCACTTTTAGAGTTATATCCTTTTGTATTGCTTTTTCTCTTTCCAGCTAAAATGACTCCTTACACTCCTCTGCATTAAATTTCATCTGCCACATTCCACCATCCTGTCTTTCTCGGTAAAGGCAAATGAAAAATTACGGGGAGGCGGTGGCGTCGTGGTATTGTCGCTGGACTAGTCAACCAAAGGCCCAGTGTAATGCTCTGGGGACCCAGGTTCAAATCCTGCTACTGCAGTTGGTGAGATTTGAATTAAATAAAAACCTGGAATTAAAAGTCTAATGATGGCCATGAAACCATTTTTGATGTCATAAAAACCCACCTGGTTCACTAATGTCCTTTAGGAAAGGAAATCTGTCATCCTTAACTGGTGTGGCCTACATGTGACTCCACAGTAATGTGGTTGACTCTTAACTGCTCCCTCAAGGGCAATTAGGGATGGGTCCCATGAACAATTGTTTTAAATGCTTATTTAGTATCTCAGCCATGCCCTCTGCCAACGTGCTTAAATCTTCCTTTTGGTCTCAAATTGAACCACCTCATTTTACTATTTAAAAGCCGTTAAAATACTTTGGATTTCCTTCTACGTTGGTTATCTATCCCTTCTCATACTCTCTATTTGCTGCTCTTATTTCTTGTTTCATTTCCACTCGAAACTTTCTATATTTAGCCTATTTCTCACATGTATTATCAATCCGACATTTGTCATACTCAAATGCTTCATTTTCTGCTTCATCCAAGGAGCTCCAGCTTTGTTTCTGCTACATTACCGACCGGGTGGAATATAGATCAATCATACCTGAACTATCTCCTCTTTAAAGGCAGCCCATTGTTCAATTCAGTTCTGCCTGTGAATCTTTGATTCCAATTTATATAGGACAGATCTGTTCTCACCCACATTTAATTATTTTTACTCTAGATTGCTACTTCTTCCTTTCCAAGCTAACCTGAATCTTCCAACACTGTGGTGACTGTTTCCTAAACGTCCCCAACTTATGTTTAATCCACTTGTCCCACTTAATCGCCCTGAATCAGATCCAGCAGTGCTTCCTTTCTTGTTGGACCGGAAATATAGGCCGGGATTCTACAAGCTTCCGCTCCGAAATTGCACTCGGCGCGGGGGCAGAGAATGGGGCCTCAGATCCGCGATCGGGTCCGACACCAGGACGCGATACTCTGACGACTGGAGAATCGGCGGCAGTCGCGTGGTCAACCCGGCGCCAATCGGGGGCTGTTGAAAGAGGCCCCCGCGGCGATTCACCACGGGTCGACCGGCCGAGTTCCCACTGGCATGGTTCACATATGGTTCCACCTGGCGGGAGCTCAGCATCGTGGCTGTGGTGGCCGTCCTGGTGGGGGGGGGCGGGGGCTCCACGATGGTCAGGCCCGATATCGGGGGCCACCGATCGTCGGGCGTGTGCAATCTGGGGGGGGGGGCCTACCTTCGTCTGCGCCAGGCCACTGTGTGGCTCTGCCGTGTTGCGCGGTGCGAATCCGCGCGGACCCGCGGCAAGCAGTGCAGGGCCACGTACAGCAGCTGGAGCAGCGTGGAGCACTCTGGCGTCGTGATGGCCCCCTGTGGGCTACAGAATCACTGGGCCAAAAGTCGTTGATGGCATGAAACACTCCAGTGTTTACACCGGCGTCGACACTTAGCCGCGTTTTTAGAGAATCCCGGCCATAGTATCTAGAAAACGTACCTGAACATACTTCAGAAATTCTTCGCCATTTACACTGTTACCGTCCCACATTATATTAGGATAACAAGTCCCCCATTGTAACTTCTCTTTGCGCCTCTCCCTAATTTCCTGACAGATCTGTTCCTCTATAATTTTCCCACTAGTTGGTGACCCCAGTGTAAAAGGGACCTTTATGACTTCTGGTGGCGGCCATGGAGTGACGGTCGCACATTTGGCAGCTCCCGCTCATGGTGGTCTTTTTGTGGCTTTTACGCCGGATTGTTGCAGGAATTTTGTAAAGTAAAGGTGTAGAAGTGAGAACAGAAGGTGGGGACCCCTAGTTTATGGAGCTTCAGTCCAGAAACAAATCGGAAAAGGAGGTACCAGAGGGTGCTGAGGAGCAGATATTGAGTGTGGAAATGGCAGGTGCACAGGGTCTGGCCCTGTCAGCTCAGTGGTCAACGGCCCAGTTGGTGAGCTTCCTAAATCAGAAGTTCATCCAACAACGTGAAGTGTGTGTGGAGGACCTGGCCCGGGCAGTGGACTCGATCAAGGCAGTGGTTGACCATGTGGAGACGAGACTGACGACCCAGGGACAGGCGGTCCAAGGACTGGAGGAGCTGCCGGTGGAACGTGAGGAGCAGTCCACCTCAATAGCAGCAGAGATTGGGATGCTGCAAGACCAGCAGAAGTGACTGCTGGAAAAAGTGGAGGACTTAGAGAACCGTTCTCGGAGGCAGAACTTTCGGATTGTGGGTCTGCCAGAAGGTAGAGAAGGATTGGACGCTGGTGCGTATATGGGTAAGATGTTGGAGAAGCTGCTTGGAGAAGGTGTGTTCAACAGACCGTTGGGAGGTGGACCGGGCGCACAGGGCGCTGATGCGCAAGCCCTAGGGGGGTGAGCCTTAGAGGGCGATGGTGGTACGATTGCATCGGTTCCTGGACAAAGAACGTATTATGAGGTGGGCCAGGCGGATGAGGCAATGTACGTGGGAGGATGTCGAGATCTGGGTGTACCAGGACCTGGGAGCAGAACTTGCAAAGAGGAGGGCGAGCTTTAATAAGGTCAAATAGGCCCTCTATAAGAAGGGCATAAAGTTTGGACTGCTGTACCCTGCCTGCCTATGGGTGACCTATGAGGGCCAGGAACTGTACTTTGGCTCGGCTGAGGATGCAGTAGACTTTATGAAAGAGAATAAACTGATAGGAGAAGGAGGACCTTGAACTTTGACTGCAGGGAACTAAGCCATGCTTTGTAAAACTTGTAACTTTTCATTTGCTATGTTCGGACATATCTCAGAGGTTCTGTTTGTTTCTTTTCATTTTTTCGGTTCTGTTTGGGAATAGGTTAGTATATGGTACTTTATTAAGGGAGATGGGGTGAACCTTTGTGCTCAGACCTTGGAAGGGATATTTTGTTTGTTTTTGCTTCTTGCCTTTGTTTTGGCTGCACTAAGAGCAGGGGGCGGGGAGGAGAATCACTGGGGGGTAGGATGCTAGGTGCCAAGGGCGTGGGCTGCCAGGCTAGCTGGGAGGGCTAGTTCACGAAAGCAAAGTGGGGGGTGAGCTGAAGAACGATGGGGGTGGGGTGGGGAGGGGGGCGGGGAGTAGACTGCTGACGGGGAGGGAACTTTCAAGGTGGAGGAGGAGGGTTGATGATGGTAGTCGCCTGAGGGCAAGCCAGGAGAGGTGTGGGACATGGGCCAAAGACTGGCCTAGGAGAGGTTATGGCTGATCAGCAGGGGAGGGGGGAGGGGTGCCCTGCAACCAGGCTCATCACATGGAACATTCGTGGACTGAATGGGCCAGTCAAAAGGGCTTGTGTATTCGCGCACTTGAGGCAACTGAAGGCGGACGTGGCTATGTTGCAGGAGACACATTTGAAGGTGGGGGACCAGATTATGTTGAGGAAGGGATGGGTCGGGCAGGTGTTCCATTCGGGATTGGACTTTAAAACAAGGGAAAATAAGGGAAATCGATGCCTGCGATAACGTTGGGGGGAGCACTCCAGTTCCTTAAAACAAGTGGGGTGGCGATCCTGGTCAATAAACGGGTGGCATTCGAGGTGGGGAAGATAGAGGCGGACCCGTGGGATAGATTCATTATGGTTAGTGGGAAGCTGGAGGTAATGGCCGTGGTATTGGTGAATATATATGCCCCAAACTGGAATGACGTTGAGTTTATTAGGAGTGTGCTAGGGAAGATCCCGGACCTGGATTCACATCGACTGATTATGGGGGAAGACTTTAACACGGTCCTGGGTCTGAGGCTGGGTCGGTCGAGTCCCAGGTCTGGAAAGGTATCAGCTATGGCAAAGGAGCTGTGGAGGTTCATGGAGCGCATGTGGGGGGGTGGATCAGTGGAGATTCGGGAGGCCAAGGAGTAAGGAGTTTTCATTTTACTCCCATGTGCAGAAGGTGTACTCCCGGATAGACTTCTTTGTGCTGGACAAAACGCTGCTGGCTGAGATGGTGGATACTGAATATTCAGCAATTGTGGTGTCAGACCACGTCCCACACTGGGTAGACCTTAAAGTTAGCAAAGGGAAGGCCCAGCGGCCACAATGGAGGTTAGATGTGGAGCTGCTAGCGGAGGATAAAGTGTGCGAGCGGGTGAGGGAGGCCATTCGGGGATACATAAGGATCAAAATCACGGGTGAGATCTCGGCTGGGATGGTGTGGGAGGCACTGAAGGCGGTTATTAGCGGGGGGGGGAACTCATTTCAATTCGGGCCCATGAGGAGAAGGCTGAATGGGCAGAGTTGGACAGGCTGGTAGGCAAACTTTTACAGGTGGACAGGAGGTATGCGGAGTATCCGGATGATGGGCTTCTGAAGGAATGTCAGAGACTGCAGCTGGAATTTGGGCTCCTGTCGACAGGTAAGGCGGAGGGACAGCTGAGGAGGGTTAAGGGGGTGGTCTATGAATATGGGGAAAAAGCCAGCAAGATGCTAGCGCAGCAGCTGAGGAAACAGGAGGCGGCAAGAGACATTGGGAAAGTAAAGGATACAGGGGGGGGATCCGGCAGAGGTGAATGATGTGTTTCGGGAATTATACAGTGGATTATATAAATCGGAACCCCCAGCCAGGGAGGAGGGTATGAAGGGATTTTGGGGGGGGGGGGGGGGCTGGAGTTCCCAAGGATAGATGAGGAGTTGGTAGAAGGCTTGGGAGCCCCAATTGGGCTTGGGGAGGTTGTAGACGGGTTGGGGGCGATGCAATTGGCTAAGGACCCGGGACCTGATGGATATCTGGTTGAGTCCTATAAAAAGTTTTCCGGGTTGCTGGGGCCGCTCCTGGTAAAGGCTTTTAATGAGTCTAAGGAGCTGGGCATGCTCCCCCCCAATGGTTATCGCAGGCATCGATTTACCTTATTTTGAAGCGGGAGAATGATCCAGAAAGTTGTGGGTCGTTTAGGCCGATCTCCCTTTTAAATGTGGATGCGAAATTGATGGCAAAGATCTTGGTAGGCGCATAGAGGATTCTATCCCGGGGGTAATAGTGGAGGACCAGACGGGATTTATGAAGGGACATCACTTGACGTCCAATATTAGATGGCACCTAAACATGATATTGATGCCAGCAGAGGGGCACGCGGTCGAGGTGGTGGTGGCCATGGATGCGGAAAAAGTCTTTGATTGGGTAGAATGGAAGTACCTGTGGGATATCCTGGGAAGATTGGGGTTCGGGCAGGGATTTGTGGATTGGATCCGGTTGCTATATCAGGCGAATGCAAGGACCAACCGGGTTCGGTCAGAGTATTTTAGTCTGTGCAGGGGGACAAGGCAGGGTGTCCATTCTCCCCAGTACTGTTTGCCCTGGCCATAGAGCCTTTGGCAATGGCGCTTAGGTCATCAACCATTTGGCAGAGGATAGCGGGGGGGGGGGGTTGGAGCATAGGGTCTCGCTCTAAGAGCGAGGTCTTCACGTTCCAGGCAAGGGGGCAGGAGAGGAGACTGAGGGAGACGTCGTTTAAAGTGTTGGGAAGGAGTTTTAGGTACCTGGGGATTCAGGTGGCAAGGGACTGGGTCAGCTCCAGAAGTTAAATTTGGGCAGGGCGATCGAGCAAATGAAAGGGGACTTCCGTAGGTGGGACGTGCTCCCGTCATTGGCGGGGAGGGTACAGATTGTGAAAGTTACAGTCCACCCAAGATTGCTGTTTGTGTTTCAATGTCTCCCAATCTTAATCTCCAAGGCATTTGATCTCGGGTTTTATATGGGCTGGGAAGGCCCCGAGGGTGAAGGAGGTCCTTCTGGAACGGGGGTGCGGGGAGGGGGCTTGGCCCTTTCGAACTTTATTAATTATTACTGGATGGCGAATATATCGATCGTTAGGAAGTGGGTAGAGGGGTCGGGGTCGGTGAGGGAGCGAGTGGACGTGGCATCTTGTAAGGGCACGAGTCTGGAGACTCTGTTAACGGCACCTCTGCCGTTCTCGCTGGTTCAGTACTCCACAAGCCCAGTGGTAATGGCAGCCCTGAGGGTATGGGGGCAATGGAGGCAGCACATGAGACTGGAGGGGGCGTCAGTGTGGTCACCGATCTGTGATAATCACCAGTTTGCTCGGGGGGGGGGGGGTTGCCGGGTGGGAATGGATTTCAGTACCTGCAGGTGTGGGACTTTGTACGGAGGCAGGTTCCAGGTTTCCTCGCCTCCCCCTAAGGGGACTACAGGATAAGGTGATGTCAAAAACAAGGGTTGGGGAGGGGAAGATGTCGGAAATATATAAGGAATTGATGGAGTGGGAAGGGGTCCCAATTGGGGAGGTGAAGCAGAAATGGGAGGACGAGTTATGGGTGGGTGGGGGGAAAGAGTTGGAAGTCAGACTATGGGAGAAGGCCCTGCGGAGAGTGAACGCGTCCTCGTCGTGTGCCAGGCTTAGCCTGCTCCAGTTCAAGGTGGTCCATAGGGCTCATATGACTGTGGCCCGGATGAGTTGGCTTTTCGAGTCGGTGCGGGAGGAGTCCTGCAAATCATGTACATCTGTTTTAGGCGTGTCGAAAGCTGAGGGGATTTTGGCAGGGATTCTCAGATGTCATGTCAGAGGTCCTGGAAGGGAGGATGACTCCGAGTCCAGAGGTGGCAATATTTGGAGTGTCGGAAGATCCGGGAGCCCCGGGGGGGGTAAGGAGGCAGACGTTTTGGACTTTGCCTCCCTGGTGGCCCGGAGATGGATTTTTCTGGGATGGAGGGACTCGGAGCCTTCAAAGTCAAGAGTGTGGGTTAATGACATGGCAGGGTTTCTTAGACTAGAGAAGATTAAGTTCACCTTAAGGGGTTCAATACAGGGGTTCGCATGGAAGTGGCAGCCGTTCATCGATTTCTTTATGGAAAACTGACCATCAGAAGAAGGGGGGGGGGGGGGGAGGAAGGCATGGCAGTGAAGAACACAGGTAGGGAATCTAATATATGGGCAGTCAGGAGGTAGGGCGGGGAAAAGTTGGGTATGTTACTGTGAGGTTGTTGCGTGTGCCAGACAGCTTGGTTGTTTAGAGTGTTAAAATGTTAAAATTATAAATGCTTCAATAAAATGTTTTCTAAAAAAAAAAGGGACCTTTATATTTTCTTGACTTTAACAAAATAAACTCTGTTCTTGACCCCACATCCTCTCGCTCCAGCACTTGAAAACTGTACCTTAATTAATAGACCCATGCCGCCTCCTAACTCTCCAGGATCCAAGAACATTCATTTGCTAAAGGAAGGTGGTGTCTCACTAACATTGAATGTGTTTGAAGCGGTAACAAGGAGGGTCCCATGATGGTAGTGCATTTGATGTTGTATATACATATTTTAGCAAGGCTTTTGATTAGGTCCCACATAGCAAATTGATACCAAATGTAAAAGCCATGGGATCCATGGCTAATTGGCACAGCAAGAGAATGGGTGTTTTTATTTTTGACTGGAAGACTATTTCCAGTGGGGTCCATAGGGCTCAGTAGTAGGTCCCTTGCTTTTTGTGCTGTATATCAATGATTTAGACCTAAATGTAGGGGGTATGATTAAGATGGTACAAATATTGGCCATGCAGCTGATAACGAAGGAAAAACTGGTAGACTGCAGGAAGATATGATTGAACACGTCAGGTGAGCAGAACAAAGCAAATGGAGTTCAGTCCAGAAAAGTGTGAGACTATGCATTTGGAGAAGGCTAATGAGGCAAAGGAATAAATAGGATACTGAGAAGTGTAGACAAACAGAGAGACCTTGAAATACAGTGCACAAATCATTGAATGTAACTAAACAGGTAGACAAGGTGATTAAGAAGGCAGATGGGATATTTGTCTTTATTAGCCAAGACATAGGATATGAGTTGGGTGATGTGTTGGGTGCTCTGGATTCGTGGAACACATACAGGCCACCAACACTTAAAATAGTACAACACTATTTTATTAAGTTAGAAACTGTTGAACATACTTTCACTGTTGGTTAACACGATGTTAGATTAAACTAAAGACCTATGCCTGTCCTAACCAATCTATGCACTCAGCATATGGTGAAGAACTGTGTTGAACGCTATAAGCTCTGTCCAACTGAGAGGCTGCATCCTGAATGAGCGGGAACTCTGATGCCCTCTGTCTATATAGTGAGTGTGCTCTAACTGGTGATTGGCTGCGGTGTTGTGTGTGTTGATTGATCTTGCTGTGTGTCCATCAGTGTGTATCTGCACCATGATATGCTGGTGTATATTATGACATCCCCCCTTTTTATAAAAAAAATGTATGTGCGTGGCAATAAATAATGTGTGGTGAGAATGTTCCTAACTACGTGTGGGGTGCGAAGACCTATTTACAGGACTACGTACATGAGAACTAAGCTATTTACATGGGAAGGTGCCTGGTGCAGAGAAGCAGTGTGCAACAAGAGTAACGAGATCAACACTATATACAAACCAGGGAAACGATCAAACAAAGCAACAAAACAATTCAGAGGGTCCATAAATTCAAATAGTTCATAAATTTAGTCTCTGAGGTGGGCGACAAATTCTGGTTGACCGCCTCAAGGGTGGGTCGAGAGCCGCCGGTTCAGGAGTGGGCTGGACTGCGTCAAAGTCAGTGGGAGGCAGAGTGACAGGGAGCTCTGCATAGTCCGTGGCAGGGTCAGCAGGAGGGCGAGGCGACACTGGAGGATCATGTGGCGAGCGTGGAACGAGACGAAGGGCACGTCGATTGCGGCGCAGAATAGAGCCATCCGGTAGACGAACCAGGAACGAGCGGGGGGGCCACCTGCTGAAGGACAACAGCGGTTGCAGACCAGCCACCATCTGGAAGATGGACGCGGACATTGTCATGTGGAGCCAGAGCAGGGAGATCAGCTGCACGGGAGTCATGAGCCACCTTGTGTTGTGCACGAGACAGCTGCATCCGGCGAAGGACCGGAACGTGGTCGAGGTCTGGGACATGGATGGTCCTCAGGGTGCGACTCATGAGTAACTGGGCTGGCGACAGGCCAGTGGACAGTGGGGCGGAGCGATAGGCCAGCAAGGCAAGGTAGAAATCAGACCCAGCATTGGCAGCCTTGCATAGGAGCCGTTTGACGATATGTACTCCCTTCTTTGCTTTGCCGTTGGATTGGGGGTACAGGGGACTGGACGTCACATAGGCAAAATTGTACCGCCTGGCAAAGTTGGACCATTCTTGGCTGGTGAAGCAGGGGCCATTGTCCGACATAACTGTGAGCAGGATGCCGTGACGAGCAAAGGTTTCTTTACATGCACGAATACAGACGAGGTGAGGTCGTGCAACCGTATCACCACCGGGTAATTCGAAAAGTAGTCCACGATCAGGACATAGTCTCTACCCAGCGCGTGGAACAGGTCGATGCCCACCTTGGTCCATGGTGACGTGACCAACTCATGGTCTCACGTGGTTGGGCCGGCTAGAAGCGCTGACAAGTGGGGCAGTTGAGCACTGTGTTGGCTATGTCCTCATTAATGCCTGGCCAGTACACTGCCTCTCGGGCCCGTCGGCGGCACTTTTCCACGCCAAGGTGGCCCTCGTGTAGTTGTTCCAGGACAAGCTGGCGCATGCTATGCGGGATGCCAATGCGGTCCAGTTTTAGAAGAACCCCGTCTACTACCGCCAGATCATCTCTGACATTATAGAATTGAGGGCATTGGCCCTTGAGCCACCCGTCCGTTAGGTGGCGCATGACACGCTGTAGCAAGCGGTCAGCCACCATCTCGCGGCAAATTTGGAGGAGGCATTCATCCGAGGCAGGTAGATTGGAGGCCGCGAATGCCACATGGGCGTCAACCTGGCAGACAAATCCCGCTGGGTCACATGGAGTGTTGACTGCCCTGGAGAGAGCATCAGCAATGATGAGGTCCTTGCCTGGGGTGTATACCAGCTGGAAGTCGTATCGCCGGAGCTTGGGAAGAATACGCTGGAGGCGAGGCGTCATGTCGTTCAAGTCTTTCTGTATTATATTGACCAACGGGCGATGGTAGGTCTCGACGGTGAATTGAGGAAGTCCGTGGACACAATCGTGAAACTTAACAACACCGGTCGGAAGGCCCAGGCACTTCCTTTTCTATCTGCGCATAGCGCTGCTCCGTGGGGGTCATCGCACATGACACGTATACAACGGGGGCCCATGATGAGGCTTCATCACGTTGAAGGAGCACTGCCCCAATGCCGGATTGACTGGCATCGGTCAAAATTTTGGTCTCCTTTGCTGGATCAAAGAAAGCTAAGACCGGGGCCGTGGTCAGTTTTGCCTTGAGTTCTCTTCATTCGCGCTCGTGGGCAGGGAGCCATTGGAAGTCTGTCGGCTTCCTGACCAGGTTCCTGAGAGCCGTGGTATGAGAGGCGAGATTAGGGGTGAATTTCCCTAAAAAAATTGACCATGCCCAGAAATCGGAGGACCGCCTTCTTGTCCTCTGGTGTTTTCATAGCTGTGATAGCAACTACCTTGTCCACATCCGGCTGCACAGCCAATTGGGAGATGTGGTCCCCGAGGAACATAAGTTCTGTCTGACCAAAAGAGCATTTTGCCCTGTTGAGGCGGAGGCCATACTCATGTATACGTTTGAATACGCGCTGGAGGCGACTAACATGCTCCTGCGGGGTGGTGGACCAAATGATTATGTCATCGACATAGACGCGAACACCTTCAATACCTTCCATCATTTGTTCCATAATCCTATGGAACACTTCTGATGCAGAGATGATCCCAAATGGCATCCTGTTGTAACAATATCTTCCAAAGGAGGTGTTAAATGTGCAGAGTTTTCTGGTGGATTTATCGAGCTGGATTTGCCAGAATCCTTTTGAGGCGTCAAGTTTGGTAAAGAGCTTGACGCGAGCCATCTCACACGTGAGCTCTTCGCGCTTGGGAATTGGATAGTGCTCTCTCATAATATTGCGATTTAGATCCTTGGGGTCAATGCAAATTCTCAATTCACCGGAAGGCTTTTTTACACATACCAAGGAACTGACCCAGTCGGTCGGTTACGTGACTTTGGAAATCACTCCTTGGTTCTGGAGGTCCTGCAGCTGCTGCTTGAGGCAGTCCTTAAGGGGTGCTGGGACCCTGCGAGGTGCGTGCAACACAGCCGTGGCATTCGGTTGTAATAAAATCTTGTAGGTTTTCTGGAGCGTACCCATGCCCTCGAAGACGTCGTGGTACTGGTTGATAATGACATCGAGCTGCGCCCTGAAGTCAGTGTCCTGAAAGGCAGATGCGTCAGCAGAAGAGAGAGAGTGAACTCTCTGAACTAGGTTCAGCAGCTTGCATGCCTGCTTTTTTGTAGTGATACCGACTCGAAAAGGCGCCTTCGGGTACTCGGTGTCAATATCGGGTAGCAGGTCCGAATCGGGCTCGGTGACCGTGGGTTGAATGGCCCGGACATTCCTGCGAGGCTGGCTGGAACAACGAGAGTTGGCAGGCTGAGCTGATCAACATAAAAGCAGCATAGTGGCTAAGTTTGCCACATCACAGGCATCGTTGGGATTTGGCAGGACATTGCCGCTTTAAGTGGGCCGAGCCACAGTTGCCGCACGTTGTAGCGTCAGTACGTTCGCTGCGCCACCGCGCACGTGTGGTGCGGTTGTACGTGGTGCTCGCCCGCGCAGTACGTTCGTCGACGTCGCCTCGTTCGGTGCGCACAAGCGCGAGAGTCCACGGAAAGCGTGCAAAATGGCTGCCCTCATCCAGGCTGAGGCCCTGGAGTTGCTCGATTGCTTGGACCCGTTCTGCCTCGTGGGGACCTTGCCCAGACGCTTGGATGTGGGAATACCGACTAGTGGCGTGTTCATGTCGCACGCAGGTCTCGATGGCAATCGCTAGGGTGAGCTGCTTTACCTTGACGAGCTGCTGGCGTAGGGAGTCTGACTGAACACCGAAAACGATCTGGTCGTGTATCATGGAGTCGGAGGTGGGCCCGTAATTACAGGACTGCGCAAGGATGCGGAGGTGGGTGAGAAAGGACTGGAAAGGTTCATCCTTACCCTGCAAACGCTGTTGGAATACATGGCGCTCAAAACTTTCATTCAACTCGATGTCACAGTGACTGTCAAACTTAAGGAGGACCGTCTTGAATTTTGATTTATCTTCACCATCAGCAAAGGTGAGAGAATTGAAAATGTGGATGGCATGTTCCCTGGCCGTGGATAGGAAGAGAGCGGTCTTCTTGGTGTCTGAGGCAGCTTCCTGGTCTGTGGCTTCAAGGTAGAGCTGGAAGCGTTGTTTGAATATCTTCCAGTTGGCCCCTAGGTTACCGGTGATGCGGAGCGGCGGCGGCGGGTGGACGCTGTCCATTTTGCAGGATGACTGTATGCTGGTGGAAGGCAGATCACATGCAGGTAGGTCTAAGAAGTTCTAACATCCCTCAACTACTGGTACCATGATGTGTTGGGAGCTCTGGATCCGTGGAACACATACAGGCCACCAACACTTAAAATAGTACAACACTATTTTATTAAGTTCGAAACTGTTGAACATACTTTCACTGTTGGTTAACATGATGTTAGATTAAACTAAAGACCTATGCCTGTCCTAACCAGTCTATGCACTCAGCACATGGTGAAGAACTGCTGAACGCTATAAGCTCTGTCCTACTGAGAGGCTGCATCCCGAATGAGCGGGAACTCTGATGCCCTCTGTCTATATAGTGAGTGTGCTCTAACTGGTGATTGGCTGCGGTGTTGTGCGTGTTGATTGGTCTTGCTGTGTATCCATCAGTGTGTGTGTCTGCACCATGATACACTGGTGTATATTATGACATTGGGAGGTTATGCTGGACTGTATAACACAGGAGTTAGGAATTAGCTGGAGTACTGCGTGCAGTTCTGGTCACCACGCTGTGGTATTATCATAACTATCAGCATTACAAGAGTTAATGTAGTATCATGAATAACCACTAGAGGCAGCTGCATATATATATATATATATATCTATCTATATATATATAAAACAGTGATGCTAGACCTTAGGGGAGGAGTAGGCAGGAGACAGCTAGAGCGAGGTCATCAGAGCAGTTAGTGCGAGAAGGTTAGATTAAAGTTATACTAGGAGTGAGATTAGCCAGGAATAAGTGTCGAAACCCAGTTTAGTCATGTAAATAAAATCATAGCTTTAAGTAAAAGCTATACTGTGGTCTTTGTGGAACACTACAAAATCCATCCTAATAAGCAACACAGAGAACACCACACACACTAAAGGAAAGATGAATATTTAGTACCCAGTACTTTTTTGGGGTAAGGTGTCCATGTTGGAGACCTTTTCACATAGCTACCTGCACCTGCATATCATCTCCTTATCTACCACACTCTGTATTCACATGCTTAGACAGTAAACCCTTTAGGCTTTGGTGCATTTCCTCTTACTCTGACCTCACTTAATACCTTTATATTTTTTTACTCGTGCTATCTGTCTCTTCCATTCTTGGTGAACCATGTTTTCTCTCTCTGTTATCTCCTGGTTCCCATTCCATGTGATGTATGATTAGGCAGGAGACCCTCTCATAGAATCATACAGCACAGGAGGTGAACACTGCCTATCGTGAGCTCTTCAATTAGTCCCACTGCCTGCATTTTCCATTTCATGTATATATCTTTTGAAAGTTGATACTAAATCTACTACCCACTACCATTACAGGCAGTGCATCCCAGACCATCACAATTCACAGTGAAAACCAAATTCTCAACTCCCCTCTGGTTCTTTTGCCAGTTTCCTTAAACATGTGTCCGCTGGTTACTGGCCCTCCAAAAATAGAAACAGTTCCTCTCATCAGAAGTCTTTCACTGGAATTTCACTCTCCTCCCAGCGCCGCCACCTTTGATGGCTTGTACATTAATACTTTAAAACTAGTTGGCATTTGCACAATATCCTTCCTCAATGTATCAGCTTCACTTATTTACCTGCCAATTTTAAATTTATCATTAAAACAAAAACATAATCACAAATGTTGACTTTTTCATATTGCTGAAATAATGCTAATAAAACATACCCAAAGAATGTTTACCAGTTGCAGTATTTCCCATGTTATTTGTTGAGGATCCTTCAAAGTATATGAGTCCAGGATGATTCCAGTCAAAAAATGATTACATTCCCTGGCATAAAATATTTCTTCATGTGATAAGTTAAAGGTAAGAGACGCTAAACCTATAAAGTTTTAAACAAAAAAGTCACTGGAATTATCTATCTGATTAGAATGATCAAATATCGAACATTTTAATTTATACAGTTTGTTGGTGCTATTTATTGTAACAGCATTGGCATTACATCAATGCAACTTCAATTTGTCCTCCGTTCTACTAATCTTCCAATCTCATTTGCACTCATGGTCTGACGAGAAGCAAAGTGCTCTCAATCTGTGAGGGGCAACTGGAAGGAAAGTCACTCATGTTGATTGTGATGATCAACTTAAAACAACATTAATATAGATTTTTCAGCAAGTTTCCTTTTCTCCCCTCTCAACCTCAGTCAGTATATGGCATTGCTGATTAGGGACCGAGATGAGAATAGCAATTTCACACTTTGAAGAAGCAAAATAGGCGAATACAGTGTTTTAAACACTTAAACAGACTGAATATCAAAAAACACATTTCCTTTGGAATGTATAATAAATACCTGTAACGTGACTGTTTTCTGAGGGGCCAAATCTTGCATCAACTGGAAGAAAGTGGAAACAGGTCATTTGAGCAAATATTTCAAGTTAGTGCAGCTTTTTTTTTCAAATTAGATCATGGTAAAAAGCAGAGTTAAAACAATAACATCAGGCATAATCTACATCGACTCAATGTGACCTGCACAGCAATTTGAATTTCAGTAAACTTTTGTGTTATCAACTATTGTGCCAACTGGAATGTGCTGCTAACCAGAATTTCTAATATTCCCCAATGCAACCAACCAGAAGTCATTCAGAAGTTATCCAGAACCCAAAGAGTTCCAAGCGCTGTCTGGTCACCTTGGTACAGGTGGCCAAGCTTCTGGAGAGGCGCCGATAGTTCTTGTTAGCACCCACCATTGTAATTCGTGCATCTGGTATTACATTGTGCATTATCATGAATTATAAGCCCCATTTTGCCACAATGGCATCCAATAAACCAGAGAAAAACAAAGGTGAGGAGTGCAAAAGAATTGCATTAACATCAAAACAGAAAATAAATGTTTGTAGACATATTGAAAAGAGCAAGAATCAGAAAGAATATAATGTTGGTTCATCTATCATATATGAAACCAAGGCCCAAAAATAACAATTGCTGAGGTTTGTGCTAGTCCGGAATCAAATGAAGCTGCTGAAAGATGCCATACTATTACATGCGCCTAAATTAGAGCAGCTAGAACGTGTTTTACATGAGTGATATTTGCTAAAATATTCGGAGGGTGTCCATATCTCCAAACCAATGCTCACTGAAAGACAAATAATTACGAGGAAAGGAAATTGACTGAACTATGTGCATTATCTGATGGATGGTTTTCATGTTTTAAACTTTGTCATGGCATTTGAAGGCTGGATGTATCCGGTGAACAAAGATTGGCTGACCATTAAATTACTGAACATGATCTATCTATCCCTTGAGTAAAATTACAATAGACAACATTAGCTTATGTTTGAGGTTTGTTTAATTCTACCATAGCATGTGTGAGTGAATCTAGTTCTGTTGGTTTTAAACAGAATAAAAATTGAATTATAGTGCTTATGTGTACAAATGCTTCAGACTCTTAAAGTAGCTTTTGCTGGTTGGAAAATGCATCTTAACATATTGACTTGAATATTTCAGCGGATGTTGAATCCCATCCAGTCATCAAAACTTTCTGCTGACACTGATGCCCTGCAGCCATTTCATGCTCAAGTAAGTGTTATTTGAGTTTTGTTCCACCCCTCATTTGGAAGGAAGTCTTGCCTAAGACCAGCTGCTGGCCCATCCGATTTGCCGGCAGTTCTTGTCCCAGCAGTTGACAGAAGAGGAAGTGTTTCAACGTGCCAGAGAAGTGCCGGATCAGATGGCAAAGTAAGTTTTGGGGATCCCAGGGCAAGAAAGGCCTGAGAGGGTGGAGAGTAGGTATTTAGGGATCTAAGGGAAAATCTTTTGGGGGGCACCCAAAGTCATATGGTCTTGTGATGGAGGCGCCCCACACACCCAGCCCTGCTCAATTGAAATCTAAGCCCATTCATTTTCAGGCTTTCCCCACAAAATCCTCACATTACCCCAACAATTAAGGTTGGAGAGGAAATGACATTCCAGTGGCCAAGAGCCTAAACAAGGACATAAAATCGCTGCAATGTCAGGGTGGTTAGGAATCCAGAGCAAAATCCGTTTCATCAATTTCACACTCCCATCAGCCTAAAATGCTGCTATCAGGGGAGCATGAAATGCAGGCGATAATGTACTTTTGTTTGAACAGAAAATCCCTTTATTTATTTTAACATTCTGTTTGATCCCATACCTAGGATAGATCATAGAATGACACAGCACAAAAGGAGGCCATCAGCCATGGTGGGTTTGCCAATGTGTTGGAACAGTTATCTGACTGGTCCCACACCCCTGGTCCTTCCTGGAGCTCTGCAGGTTTTTCTCCTTCAAGTATTTATCCGAATTCCCTTTTGAAAATTCCTACTGAATCTACTTCCACCTTTCAAACAGTGCAGTGCAGACCACCTCAATTCACCGCATTACAAAAAAAATCCTCATCTCACCTCGTTCTTTTACCAATTATCTTAAAGCTGTGTACTCTTGTTACTGACCCTTCTGTAACTGGAAACAGTTTCTCGTTATTTACTCTGAGTGAAATCCTTCCTGAACACCTCCATTAATCTCAATCTTTTCATCAATAGTTTTAAATGTTTTTCTTATTCATCCTCCAAATAATGAAACAGGAAAGATAATTCAGGCAGTAATTTCTAGTTTCTTCTCGAGGACAAATAGAATTTTAAAAAATCTTTACTTGGGACTTGCCCCAATCCTTTCACTGCTCAAAACTCACACAATGGGCATTAGAGACTGACTTCATATGAGGAATCTTCATGGCTAGTTATCCTTTCAATGCAGACAATGGGCGCGATTCTTCACTCCCACGCCGAAGTGGCCGCGCCGTCGTGAACGCCGTCGAGGTTCATGGCGCGCGGAACGGCCCCGATCCCGACCGATTCAGGGCCCGAAAAAGGGCTAGGATCGGGGCCGCGAGAACCTCGGGGGGGGCGTTCCGCGAAGGCCGCGTCGTCACCGTGCGATGCCCGAATGACGCACCGCTGCGTCATAAATTGCGCGAACCGCGCACAGAGGACCCGGAGGGGAACTGAGGAGATGGCTGAGCCCCGAAGAGCCGCACCGAGGTTCCAGGATACGGACTTGAACACCCTGGTGGATGAGGTGAAGCGGAGAAGGGACACCCTCTGCCCAAGACGTGGGCATCGCCAGCCATCCAGCGCGGTGAGGCGCATGAGAACCGGAGGGGGTTCTCCGGTCCTGCACCCCCTAACCATTCACGAGCAGAGGGCCCTGGACCTCGCTGGGGGATCCGCCACCCAGGAGATCGCGCCATGCCAGGTCGGAGGCGCAGAAGCAAGTGAGAGAACCCTGCATGTCCTCTCCACCCCCAACCCGTCATCGCCCCCTCACATTCTGGCCACTGCACCCCAGATCCCATCCCCCCTCACACTCTGGCCACTGCACCCCAGATCCCATCCCCCCTCACACTCTGGCCATTGCACCCCAGATCCCATCCCCCCTCACACTGTGCACCCACCACCACCATACACCCGGGCCACCGTGTCTAACGAACCCCGAATCTTTTATCTTCCCCAGGGCTATCCGCCGAACCTTCAGGGACGTCTCGCCCAGGAAGCAGCGCAACGCCACCCACCGCAACGGCACCCAGGGACGCACGCCAGAGGTTGGCAGTTGGTCGGACAGGAGGGCAGACCTCACAGTCTGGGACACAGGACCGGGACGCTGAGACCTCCGGGACAGACATTAGTCAAGGGCACAGGGTGGACAGTAATGCCAAAGCCCATATCACGGCCACACACCCGCTGGATCGAACTGGAGGTCAAGACGACATGGCCCGCATTGAGCTTGCGCCTGGCCATGAGGGGGACCAATACACACCAGACGTCTTGACGGATGATGACCTCGAGCTTGCGGCACTGCTGTCTCCCACACCGTTCACCATCGCAGAGACACTCACCTCGGTTGGGCATATAAGTGATGAGGCTCCCGGGTCACGGTCTGGTGCGCACCCCACAGTCGAGCCGGTACAGCAGGTGGAGTTTGGAGCAGCCGAGGGGCTGGACAGTCGGAGGGCAGCCCAGGCCCAGCAACTAGCTGCCACCAGACAGTTCCCGGGTTCCTGGATGTAATTGACCCACCCGGACAACCGATGCGTATGGACACCCAGGGACTGAGTAACGGGATGAGGGCCATCTTCCAGGACCTGCACATGGAGCTGGAGGAGTCTATCCGGTCCAGGAGCAGGGAGTGGTGCCGCTCATCGCAGCCACCCAGGCCGACACCGCACGGGTGGCTTCCGCGGTGGAGGCAATGGGTGAAGGGGTTTTGGCCATGGGTCAGGTTCTGCAAGGCGTTGGGCTTCACGTGCACGCGTCATCCATGGTCCAGGAGCGGGCTGCCCTCTCACAGGTAGCCATGCGCCAGAGCCAACACGACATTGCCGCCGCTCTCCGGGCCCTGGCTGAGTCTCACCATGCCATGGCCCGGTCCCAGCAAGCGATGGCTCAGTCCCAGCAGTCAGTCGCGGAGAGCATAGACCGCCTGGCGCACATGATGGATGGCTTCGCGCACTCAAAGGTCGAGATCGCACAGACCTTGGCAGGAATGTGGCACTCCCTGGGCCCCGTCTCGGCGAACATTCGGACCGTGGTCGATACCGCTGCGGCCTCCAGGACTGGCAGCGCCATGTGTCGGGGGTGCGACGGGGCATGTCTCCGAGCGCATCGCCGTCCCACAGTGAGGCCCGGGGCCACCGGGCTCCCCGAGGGAGGAGGAGGTTCTGGGGCCCGTCCCAGTAGCTCCACCAAGGGACGTCCCGGTACACTCGGCCTCCCCCCGTTCCGTCCCTGGCGCATCTGGTGGGGAGCGGGCAGGTCAGGGTGGCACCACGACATCCAGCCGCCCGCAGAGCAGCCTGGCCCATCGAAGCCGGGCCGCCCCAGGAAACTCATGCCGACGGGGAGCCATGTCGAAGTGCGTGATTCACAGCAGTCCACCTCCACTCCTGCTGTACCATCTGGGAACACACCTAGACGTAGTGGTAGGGCCCGTAAGGCAAAGTCGTTAGGCACATAAGAAGTTGGCACGGGTGCAGGGCACAGTCTAGTTGTAGTGGGTAGGGCACCTATGTTCACCACACGAATAAACGCACTGTTAAATTTGACTTGTAAGACTGTGTGCTATGTCCGGTGCCAGGGGGCTCGGGAGGGTGCCCGATTGGCGTCGTGGTATACGAGCCGTTCAAGGTCTGTTCCGGATGTGGTGACCCTTTTTCCCCCCCGCCCCCCCCCCATAATCGGACACCGTTGTCCTCGGTACACCGACGCCAGCCACAACACACGGGCATGTGGTGAAATATCCATCATGAAGGCTGTGACCACCGGAGTGCATGGTTCAGCTATAGCCATGAGTCAGACCTTGGCAGGCGAATCTGAGCACACAGCTCATCGCAGAGCAGGCTGTCATCATTCAACATGGCACTGATCACACACACTTACCCAATCATCAATGTTGTGCAATCCCGTAGTGCCGCAGTGGTAAGGTGATGTGGAATTGTTGCCGTGAACGCGGTGCGGGGGGCGGGTGCAGTGTGGTGCCCGTGTACAGGAGTGACGGTGCAAGTGGCAATGTTCAGCGAATCCCACCCCCACGGTGCGTGAACCGTGCGGCCACCAACGCGTCGCGTGCCCGCTGTCCCCGGCGGTGCCGTCGCGCAGCCTCCTGGGCGTACAAAGCTGCCGGGCAGTGTGTGCGTCCTACGCCCCTCCCCCCACCCTGATGCACCTCATCATCCTCATCCTCCTCTTCCCCATCCCCCTCGTTTGCGTTGGCTCCAGTGCCGTCGGGTCCTCCCTCCGACTCCTCCACCAGGTCATCTCCCCTCTGCATGGCAATGTTGTGCAGCGCACAGCAGACCACAACTATGCGACCGACCCTGTCGGGCCGGTACTGCAGGGCCCCTCCGGAGCGGTCCAGGCATCTGAAGCGCATCTTCAGCAGGCCGAAGCACCGCTCCACCACACCCCTGGTTGCTGCATGTGCCTCGTTGTATAGGCTCTCCGCATTGGTCTGAGGCCTCCGTATTGGCGTCAGCAGCCATGACCTCAATGGATAGCCCTTGTCACCCAGCAACCAGCCCCACAGCCGGGGGGGGGGGGGGGGGGCCATCCATCGAACATTGCGAGGATGAACGACTGTGCCAGAATGTAGGCGTCATGCACACTCCCGGGGTATCTTGCACACACGTGCACGATCTTCATGTGGGGGGTCGCACACCACCTGAATGTTCATGGAGTACGCGCCCTTCCTGTTCATGAACACGTCCCTGCTGTCTGCAGGTGGGCGCATGGGGACGTGCACACCATCGATGACACCCTGGACCATCGGTATCCCGGACACCTTGGCGAATCCACGTGCCCGTGCTTCCTGCTGTGCTCGGTCCTCGGGGAATTGAATGTACCTGTCCGCGATGGTGTACAAGGCGTCGGTGACGGCCCTGATGCACCTGTGGACCGATGCCTGTGATATCCCGGAGAGGTCCCCGCTCGGCGCCTGGAAGGAACCTGTCGCATAGAAGTTTAGGGCCACCGTCACCTTGACAGAGACTGGTATCGCGTGTCCTCCTCCCATTCCACGTGGTGCGAGGTGCGCCACGAGCTGGCATATATGTGCGACCGTCTCCCTGCTGAACCGTAGTCTCCTCCTGCATGTGATGTCCGGTAGGGCCTCGAACGACATTCTGCCACGGTACACCCTAGACCTTGCTGGACGCCCGTGGCGCCCTGGCACCACCATCAGTGGATCCTCGTGCTCCACCTGCTCCTCCTCCTCCTCCTGCTCCCGCCCAAGCACTTCCTCTGCATTCCTCGCCGTCTGGCGGTCAATGTTCCCCTCGGCATCCCCCTGTACATTCGGGTCCTGAGCGCCTGCGGCCTGCGTGTCGACGACGGGCCACTCCGCGGCCAACTCCTCTGCTGCACCGGCGACCACTGCATCTGCAGCCACTGTGCGCCGTCCGACTCTATGCTGCCGGATGGCAAACTCCAGAACTGCGGCTCCAACCACGGCAGTGAACATCGTTGTCTGGTTGGCATACATGGTGACGTGCAGGAGGGTGGTGGGGGGCAGAGAAACGGCATGTTACACGGAGGTTCTTCCACACCGTCAGCCGGGTTGCATGGGATACCTGTGTGCCCCGGTGGCCTGGTTGCGCTGCAGATACGCAGCCAGCCGAACACCTGGTCACTGTCTGCGCCCAACGGTCACTTCACACCGTACTGCTCACCAGTGTGCCACTCGCCTGTGCCCATCAGCCACACGCACCCTGCGGCCGTGTCCTCGTCACCGTCCTGCCATATCAGGGCGGCTGACATGTGGCATCCGCGGATGGACGATACCATTCACACTCTCCCTCACCCCCCTCCCACCTGCACCCTCTCCCTCACCCCCCCCACCTGCACACTCTCCCTCATCCCCCTCCCACCTGCACACTCTCCCTCATCCCCCCTCCCACCTGCACACTCTCCCTCACCCCCCTCTCACCTGCACACTCTCCCGCCCCCCCCTCCCACCTGCACACTCTCCCGCACCCCCCTCCCACCTGCACACTCTCCCTCACCCCCCTCCCACCTGCACACTCTCCCTCACCCCCCCCACCTGCACACTCTCCCTCATCCCCCTCCCACCTGCACACTCTCCCTCATCCCCCCCTCCCATCTGCACACTCTCCCTCACCCCCCTCCCACCTGCACACTCTCCCGCCCCCCCTCCCACCTGCACACTCTCCCGCACCCCCCTCCCACCTGCACACTCTCCCGCACCCCCCTCCCACCTGCACACTCTCCCTCGCCCCCCTCCCACCTGCACACTCTCCCGCACCCCCCTCCCACCTGCACACTCTCCCGCACCCCCCTCCCACCTGCACACTCTCCCTCGCCCCCCCTCCCACCTGCACACTCTCCCTCAACCCCCCCACCTGCACACTCTCCCTCACTCCCCCTCCCACCTGCACACTCTCCCTCACCCCCCCCACCTGCACACTCTCCCTCATCCCCCTCCCACCTGCACACTCTCCCTCACCCCCCCTCCCACCTGCACACTCTCCCTCACCCCCCTCCCACCTGCACACTCTCCCGCCCCACCCTCCCACCTGCACACTCTCCCTCATCCCCCTCCCACCTGCACACTCTCCCGCACCCCCCTCCCACCTGCACACTCTCCCTCGCCCCCCTCCCACCTGCACACTCTCCCGCACCCCCCTCCCACCTGCACACTCTCCCGCACCCCCTCCCACCTGCACACTCTCCCTCGCCCCCCTCCCACCTGCACACTCTCCCGCACCCCCCTCCCACCTGCACACTCTCCCGCACCCCCCTCCCACCTGCACACTCTCCCTCGCCCCCCCTCCCACCTGCACACTCTCCCTCGCCCCCCCCCCCCCCATCTGCACACTCTCCCGCACCACCCCCCCACCTGCACACTCTCCCTCATCCCCCTCCCACCTGCACACTCTCCCTCATCCCCCCCTCCCACCTGCACACTCTCCCTCACCCCCCCTCCCACCTGCACACTCTCCCTCACCCCCCTCCCACCTGCACACTCTCCCGCCCCACCCTCCCACCTGCACACTCTCCCTCATCCCCCTCCCACCTGCACACTCTCCCGCACCCCCTCCCACCTGCACACTCTCCCTCGCCCCCCTCCCACCTGCACACTCTCCCGCACCCCCCTCCCACCTGCACACTCTCCCTCGCCCCCCCTCCCACCTGCACACTCTCCCTCGCCCCCCCCCCCCATCTGCACACTCTCCCGCACCACCCTCCCACCTGCACACTCTCCCTCACCCCCCTCCCACCTGCACACTCTCCCGCACCCCCTCCCACCTGCACACTCTCCCTCGCCCCCCTCCCACCTGCACACTCTCCCGCACCCCCCTCCCACCTGCACACTCTCCCTCGCCCCCCCTCCCACCTGCACACTCTCCCTCGCCCCCCCCCCCATCTGCACACTCTCCCGCACCACCCCCCCACCTGCACACTCTCCCTCATCCCCCTCCCACCTGCACACTCTCCCTCATCCCCCCCTCCCACCTGCACACTCTCCCTCACCCCCCCTCCCACCTGCACACTCTCCCTCACCCCCCTCCCACCTGCACACTCTCCCGCCCCACCCTCCCACCTGCACACTCTCCCTCATCCCCCTCCCACCTGCACACTCTCCCGCACCCCCTCCCACCTGCACACTCTCCCTCGCCCCCCTCCCACCTGCACACTCTCCCGCACCCCCCTCCCACCTGCACACTCTCCCTCGCCCCCCCTCCCACCTGCACACTCTCCCTCGCCCCCCCCCCCCCCATCTGCACACTCTCCCGCACCACCCTCCCACCTGCACACTCTCCCTCACCCCCCGCCCCCACCTGCACTCTCCCGCACCCCCCCCGCCCCCACCTGCACACTCTCCCACACCCCCCCCCTTTGGCCGCAGCCTTCTCAGGGAAGCCGACCCGGTCTCCGGGCGCTGCGCTACAGTCCGCTCACCTCCTCCCTGCTCAGCGTCAGCCAGCACGACTGGCTGACGACTTTAAATAGCAGGTGTGAACGGCGACGGCGTGAACTGGGGTCACGCCGTCGGGACTTCGGCCCTGAGAATAGCAGGGGTGCCGGAGAATCGCCGTTTTGGGTGTCTCGGCCGATTCTCCGGCCTGCGGCCCGCAAAACTCGACCGTGCTGTTCCCGCCGCTTAGGAGAATCGCGGGAGGGCGTCGGACCGGCGTCGTGGGAAATTTTGGCGGCCCAGGTGATTCTCCCAACTGGCGTGGGAGTGGAGAATAGCGCCCAGTATGTTTCTCTTCTTTTATTTGCACGGTCAGATCTTCCTTTTATATACTCATCCTAAGTCAGAAGACACACTGTTTTATAATGATAAAATTGTTCAATCATATAATGCAGTGATCTTTTAATATAATAAAAGTATTTGTCTTTATATCTCTTTTCTGAAAGATGTAATGGGATTGCTTGATGAAAGTCATTCAATAAATAAACCCCCATCACTTGAGTTATTTATGCTTTTGCATCAGTAGTGTGTGTCATTTAACATACTGTCAGAAATTGTTTTTAGAAGACAGCAAAGCAGGCCTATAGGAATGGGGCAGATGGGTGTATAATTTCAGGAATTTATAATCCTCCTCTGATTAAAAATAATGTGCATCTATAACATCCTGCAATTTGATCCTTCAAATCAAAACTATTAACTTTTCTGTCCATGACTTAACAATAATAATCTTTATTATTAATCTTTATCATCTTTATTGAGTCATATAGTACCTATGTCTGTAGATTGCTTCATGTATAGCACACTATCTGCATAAAAGACAGAGTATCCATCATTTCCCAGCAGGAGAGGATGGTGGACTTTTATGATAAATCCAGTATTCTGTGGCCAACCATCAAAATTATAATCCATTGACTTATCAAATTGTTTTCCTACAATACAAAAAATCTACACATTATAAATCATGCTTAAGGCACAACACATCTTATAAATTGCTATCTCAACATTTCCAATTCAATATCTGCCATGTCAACTTAGTGCTGGATCCAGCTACCACATACCTTGTGAAATCTCTCAACTCTGTTGCCATTTTCTATATCAAAAAATCTTTAAATGGGTAATTTAGTGTATTAATATCAATTTAATATTGCATTGGATATTTGGATTGTCCTAATAGTCAAATCTGTGATTGTTTGCTATCTCCTATTTAAGTTACTACAATGATGCACAATGCTCTACAACTTAGAGCACTCTTTAAAACTGAAATGGTCAAAATCTAGGTGGTTTCATGGTGATTGACTTTAAGTCAATAGATATTGTTTAATCATCTGTTTTCTACAATGTGTCATTGCTACCAGGGCACACCATTTCTGCTAAACTTTTAACAGTTTAGTAGGCTGTGAATTTACTGTTGTTCAATTCTTTCTGAATGGAAGAATAGAGAATAATGTGGAATGAGCAATGTGGAATTAAACAATGTACAAAATTCATATTTTAATCTGCAACAATTCTTTAACAATTTCTGAAGCTGTAAAAAAAATAACTAATATCAAGATTGCCTCTAGCTTTCATAATCACCTTCCTAAATAAATGTTCACAATATGGAACATTGGAGTACAACCCAGGTCAGAGACATTGATATCATAAAACTGTTAGCAGGATGCTCAATATTGTGCTATGCCATTAAAACTCCGTTTTGTGTTATTCCATTAAACACCAAAACATTTTACTGAAAGGAATAAAAAATGGATACTTTCCTGAGATATAGGAGAGTGGAGCTTCTTTATAGGGGTGAATTCTGACTCAGGCAATTTTCCAAGTTACACTGTGCTCAGGTGATCTAGTGCATGAAGGCACAGACCCAATAAAACCTTCATGTAAAGTATGGAGGGGAGCACTTTTCAAAGCACTCCCGACCCTTCTATCTCAATAGAGTTGATTTGCTAAGTTCACATTGCCAAAAGAGAGACTTAACCAAATAGCTGTGCATATCAGGAAGTTGCCAATAGAGAGAACGTCATTGGCAATGCTTCTATTATTCTGATACGCAGATGAAGGTTCCCACAGCAGCACTGACTTAGAATTGTTTTCTAGTTCATTTGTTAGTTTTGTGGAAACTAATTGTGATATATTAGAGTGTAATTCCAGCGACCTAAGTTATTTGCAACATGGAAAACTTCAATAATTTTAATGCGTCAATGGACAGGATTTCCCCTTTATTTTTGCAGAGTATGACAGCAGGCAGGAAAAGCAGCGTTGAAGCTTCCAGCAGCTTTCGCCACTGTATTGCTCGGGACTTAGTCAAAACAAAAGTTGAAAGGGCAGGTCTCACAGCATCATATGCTGGCAGGGCTGGCTCTGTTTGAACCCTCCCTCCCAGCAACTTAGTTTTTTTTTTGAAAGGCCTGGGTGCTGTTTTTAAAAGCCGCCCTGGTATGCAAAAGTAAAAGTAGAGCAACCAGCAGTGCCCGGGCATGATTCTCTTCTCCTTCAACCATGCACTCACCCAAGCTCCTCCACCGGGGTTGCCCACCAGGTGCACATAATGGGAGACCAGTCGTAATTCATGTTGGTGTTTCCTCATGCTGACGTGAATGGATAATCTAACGGGGGGGGAGGGATTATCAGGCATAGAGGCTGATGCACTATCAATTACGACGAGACGAGAGTAGAATGTAATCGAGGCTTTATTACACAGAGATGTGTGGCCTCCTACAGCAGCTTACAAAATGGCTGCTGTTCGGAGAGCACACACATTTATACTCCGCCTCCTGGGCGGAGCCAGCAGGCAGGGATCTACCCCCGTACCTGTAGTACAGGGGCCTTCCCGTAATACCCATATATACAATATAGTACAACAGACTACCACATTCACCCCCTGTTAAAAATGAGTCCAGCGGGGGTGGTGGAAAACTATATACATACAGATTGGTTTTAAAATTACAGAGAAGGTTACAAATTTAGACGATCGGGCGCCTTGATCTGTCATTGAGAGCGCCGCAGTGCTGGTGGCGACTCAGGCGTTGGCTTGGTCTTCGGTGACTCCAGGAGCGTGTCAAAATCCTCTTCATCCCTGGGTGGGAGCAAGGGGAGGACGGATTGTCTTGCAGCAGGGGGGGGCTGTGATGGGGTGTGCCAGGGGAGGGGAGGGTGGCGCCGGGGCAGGGGGGTGTGGTGTGTGGGAACCCAGCTGGTGCCAGGTCCCTGAGGGAGACTGTGTCTTGGCGGCCATCGGGGTACGCTACGTAGGCGTACTGTGGGTTTGCATGGAGTAGCTGTACTCTCTGAACCAATGGGTCTGCCTTGTAGAGCCGCACGTGCTTGCGGAGGAGAACGGGTCCTGGAGCTGCCAGCCACGTTGGGAGCGAAACCCGGAGGTGGACTTCCTGGGGAAGGCAAAGAGACGTTCATGGGGGGGTTTGTTGGTCGCAGTGCACATGAGCGACCGAATGGAGTGAAGTGCATCGGGGTGGACCTCCTGCCAGCGGGAGGCCGGGCGATTTCTGGACTGTAGGGCCAGCTGGACGGCCCTCCAGACCGTCGCATTCTCCCGCTCCACCTGCCCGTTTCTCCTGGGATGGGAGCTGGTCGCCCTGCTCGAAGCAATGCCCCTGTTGAGGTGGTACTGGCGCAGCTCCTCGCTCATAAATGAGGATCCCTGGTCGCTGTGGACGTAGGAGGGGAAACCGAACAGAGCGCATATGGTGTTGAGGGCTTTGATGACGGTGGCAGACGTCATATTGGGGCATGGGACGGCGAAGGGGAGTCGGGAATACGCGTCGACCACATTAAGAAAGTACGTGTTGCGGTCGGTGGAGGGGAGGGGCCCTTTGAAGTCCACGCTGAGGCATTCAAAGGGGCGGGAGGCCTTCACCAGGCACGCACGGTCTGGCCGGTAGAAGTGCGGTTTACACTCCCCGCAGACCTGGCAGGGTGATAGCCCTGACTTCCTCAATGGAGTAGGGCAGATTGCGGGCCTTAATGAAGTGGTAAAAGCGGGTGACACCCGGGTGACAGAGATCGTCGGGCAGGGTCCGGAGTCAGTCCACTTGTGCGCTGGCACATGTACCTCGGGACAGGGCATCGGGGGCTCGTTGAGCTTACCGGGGCGATACAAAATCTCGTAATTGTAGGTGGAGAGCTCAATCCTCCACTTCAAGGTTTTATCATTTTTTATCTTACCCCGCTGTGTGTTAAACATGAAGGCAACTGACCGTTGGTTAGTGAAGAGAGTGAATCTCCTGCCGGCCAGGTAATGCCTCCAATGTCGCACAGCTTCAACGATCGCTTGGGCTTCCTTTTCGACGGAGGAGTGACGAATTTCAGAGGCATGGAGGGTGCGGGAAAAGAATGCCACGGGCCTGCCTGCCTGGTTGAGGGTGGCGGCCAGAGCGACGTCTGATACATCGCTCTCGACTTGGAAGGGGAGCGTCTCGTCGACCGCGTGCATCGCGGCCTTGGCGATGTCGGCCTTGATACGGTTGAAGGCCTGGTGAGCCTCGGCCGTCAATGGGAAAGCGGTGGATTGAATGAGTGGGCGGGCCTTGTCTGCATAGTTTGGGACCCACTGGGCGTAATAAGAAAAGAACCCCAGGCATCGTTTGAGGGCCTTGGGGTAGTGGAGGAGGATGAGTTCCATGAGGGGGCGCACGTGATTGGGGTTGGGCCCTAGAACTCTGCTCTGAACCCCATAGCCGAGGATGGCTAATCGGTCCGTGCTGAACAAATACTTCTCCTTGGTGCAAGGAAATAAAGGAGTCGTTTAAAGCAAGCCACTATCGAGGAGACATTGGGCCCGATTCATAAACAGCCAGAAAAGACCTCAAATGCGGTGAATGCACAATGTGAGACGTTGAAGGGTATGGAAGAGGCCTTGTCTCAGCATGAGGAGCATTTTGCGGGGGGGGGGGGGGGGGTAGTAGTCAGTGCAGGACCTGGGTGGGTCCCATTTAAATGGTTTGGGGGTCGATGTGGTGTTTCTACAAGAAACTCACTTGCGGGTATGGAAGCAGACCAGGCTGCGTAAGGCCAGGATTTGTCCGTAGGATTTGGGTGGTGGTGGGGGGTGGGGGGAAGAGAGGTAGTAATTCTGGTCCGTAAAAGGGTAGGGATCGTTCTAATTCATCAGGGGGGTAGGTACGTGATGGTTACGGGTACACTGGAATGGAGGGCTGTGGTGTTAGTGAACGTGTACACCCGGAATTGGGACAATATCAACTTTATGGGACGGTTGCTGGCCGCAATACCCGAGTTAGACATGCACCAATTTTGCTGGATCGCTCCAGGCAGACGTCACTGGCCCCTTGGGGGATGGTAAGGGCGTTGGCTGCATTCATGGAGAAGACATGAGGTGCTGACGCACGGCAGTTTATGCACCCGATGGGTAATGAGTTTTTGTTTTTTTTCCCCCGGTACACAAGGTGTACTTGAGGATTGACTTTTTTGTTATGGGTAGGATCTTGCTCCCAGAGGTAAAGAATGCGAATATTCACACGTGCCGCACTTAGTGGACTTAATGTTGGAGGCAGGCCGGGCGCAGCGCATAGGATGCAGGCTAGATCTAGGACTGTTCGTTGATATTGGGTTTTGCGTGAAGATGCCTAGGGCCATACAGGAGTACATTGAATTGAATAAGAATGGGATGGTCTTGCCCTCTACTTTGTTGGAGGGACTAAAGGCGGTAATTAGAGGGGAGATCATCTCCTATAAAGCACATAAAGGTAGGGAGGCCAGGAAGGAGTGTCAGGAGCTAGAGGATGAGATTCTGGGAGTAGATCAGGAATATACAAGTATTAGGGCGGCACGGTAGTGCAGTGGTTAGCACTGCTGCCTCACAGCGCCGAGGACCCAGGTTCAATCCTGGCCCCGGGACACTGCCCAGGTGGAGTTTACACATTCTCCTGTGTCTGCGTGGGACTCACCGCCATAACCAAAAGATGTGCTGTGGGATTGGCCACACAAAATTGTCCCTTAATTGAGAAAAAAAGAATTGGGCACTTTAAATTAAAAAAAAAGGAATATGCAAGTGACCCAACGCCGGAGTAATGGGCAGGCAGGAAGAAACTGAAAATGCAGCTTGACCTGGTATCCAAAGGCTGGCTGTGTGCCAGCTGAGGCGTTTAAAGGGGGTTGTGTATGAATATGGGGAGAAGACTAGCTGCCAGTGTAGATGGGAGCCTGGGAGTGGGTTGTTTCTGCCAAAATAAATAGAGCGCTTCAAACCTTTTGAGGAGCTGTACAGGTCGGGTCCAGCAGTGAAGAAGTGGGGGATGATAGAGTTTCAGGAGGGTTTGTAGCTCCCAGAGGTGGGGGAGGATTTGGAAGTGCGCATGGGGCTGGAGGAAGTTCAAACCGCTTTGGGGTAGATGCAGACTGGAAAGGCACTGGAGCTGGATGGGTTCCCGGTAAAATTTTATGTTTGCGGATCATCTGGCGCATTTGGTGTTGGGGATGTTTAATGCTTCACTGGCACGGGTTTCACTCCCAGAGACGCTGGGGCAGGCGTCATCTCCCTCATGCTGAAGAAGTTTTAAGGGCCCCACAGAGTGTGGGTCATACCACTGATTATGCGACTCAACATAGATGCAAAGCTTTTGGCTAAGATCTTAGCATCGCGTTGGAACCCCATCTCCCAGAGGTAGCGGGGGAGGATCAGACAGCCTGTGTGAAGGGTAAGAAATTGAAGTCCAATGTGAGGCGGCTACTTAATGTAGTTCTCACCCGAGCGGTGGGGCCGGAACTAGATATAATAGTCACACTGAACATGGAAATAAATTTGGTAGAGTTGGGTGGAGCTATCTTTTTGCAGTACTAGAGAAGTTTGGACTGGGTTCTGGGTTTGTTTTGTGGGTGTGGCTGTTGTATGAAGCTCCACCTGTCAGCAGTATGAACACCAGGGGTCGGAGTCATTTAGGTTGCATAGGGGGTCGAGGCAAGGGTGCCCTATGTCTCCTCTCCTGTTGCATTGGCGATCGAGCCATTGGCTATTGCATTGAGGGCCATGGACAAGTGGAGAAGAATTATGAGGGGTGGGGTGTCCCTTTTTGCGGATGACCTTCTGTACGCAAGGGATCCGGAGATTAGTTACGGGGGACATTATAGGTGTATTGAAGAGGTTTGGCTCCTTCTCGGGGTACAAGTTACATTTCAGGAAGAGCAAGTATATTGTGGTTAGCCCTTCAGGAGGAAGAGTTGGTTGGTGGGGGGGGGGGCTGGCTTCTGTTCTGTCCGGCTGGGACTAGTTTCCGGTATCAGAGAGTCCAGGTGGCGCGGGATTGGGCGCGGCTTTGTAAATTAAATTAAAGCAGCCTGGCGAGCAGGATCTGGGTGGATTTGGAGGTGGGACAGCCTTCCTTTGTCGTTGGTGGGCTGGGTTCAATACATTAAGATGAACATCTTGCTGCGATTCTAGTTTTTATTTCAATGCCTTCCAGTTTTTCCACCAAAGTTGTTTTTTCGGGGGTTGGAGCGGCTCATAGCGGGCTTTATATGGGAAAACTCCATTAATCCTGAGGCGGGTCTTACAGAGGGAAACGTACACGGGAAGGTTTAGCGCTGTTGAATTTGTTGTTTTATTATTGGGCGGCCAATGTGGAGAAGGTATTGGGGTGGTGTGGACAGCAGGAGGCTACCTGGGTGCAGATGGAGCTCGGGTCATGCAGAGGGTCTAGCTTGGAGGTGCTGGCGACAGCGTGTCTGCCTTTCACGCCAGCAAAATATTTTTCAAAACCGGTGGTTGGCTCCACTTTGAAGATTTTGCAGCAGCTCCAACAGCATTTTAAGCTGAGGGCAGTGTCAAGATGGGCCCCTGTCTGCAGGAATCATTTGTTTAAGCCAGCAAGGTTGAATGCCACATTTGAGGGGGTGGAAAGGAAAGGGGAAGGGATTTTTTCTGGAGGGACAGTTAGACAACTTGGAGGAGTTGAAGGAGAAAGCAGGTGAGGACAGATACGTTTAGGTACTTCCAGGTACAGGACTTTATTTGTATGACATTTGTATGAGATTTTGGGGGTGGAGCAAGCCCCGATAGAAGAGGTGAATGCCAGGTTTGAGGAGTTGGGATCCATTTTGGAGGCGATGGTGTGGAGTGGGTCCCTCCACGGGGTGAATGCGACATCATCCTGCGCGAGATTGAGTTTGATTCGGAGGTGTTCCGGGCGCACCTCACTAATGCCATAATGAATCGATTGTTTGCGAGGGTTGAAGATAGCTGCGAGCGGTTTTCAAGAAGGCCCACAAAACACAAGTGTGGTGGTATGTATTAGGGGCAATGTGGTACCTGTGAAGCAGAGAGGCTATTGGCTGACAGTTCCCGGGTCCTGGTTGGATCTGCCGACTTCTGGCTCCGCCCTGAAGGCGGAGTCTAAGAGCTCGAGCTTCTCCCCGCAGCCTCATTCTGTTGCTAAGCTGCTGGGGACAAGTCTCGCTTAATAAAGCCTAGATAGACTTCATCGCTTCTCGTCTCGCGTAAATCATTGTGCGCTACAATTTATTAAGCGAGCTTAAAAGACTATGGAGCTCCGGATCGCCCCGGAGTGCCTGCGGATTAGCCCCCATGCAGCGAACTCGGCGGCCATATTCAAACACTGGCAAGCATGCTTCGAAGGCTACCTCCGAACGGCCCCCGGCCGGATCACGGAAGAGCAAAAAATGCAGGTCCTGCATTCGAGGGTAAGCCCGGAAATTTACTCACTAATAGAAGACGCAGAGGATTTCCCGACGGCGCTCGCATTGCTGAAGGGCATCTACGTTCGGCCCGTAAACCAGGTCTACGCGCGCCACCAACTCCCGACGAGACGGCAAATTCCCGGAGAATCGCTCGAGGAATTCTACGGCGCGCTGCTGATTTTGGGACGAGGCTGCAACTACCCGCCGGTGAACGCGATCGAACACACGGACCTGCTAATTCATGATGCATTCGTGGCAGGTATGAACTCTCCCCAAATTCGTCAAAGACTTTTAGAAAGAGAGTCGCTAGGACTCTCAGTGGCACGGGCCCTTGCAGCCTCCCTTGATGTGGCCTCCCAAAACGCCCGCGCCTCCGGCCCCGACCGCGCAGCAGCCCCTTGGGCTCCGTGGACCCCCGTCGTGACCAACTCCCCGGCACCACCCCCCCCCGGAAGCTTGCGCGGTTAAAGCGCCAGACCATCCCGGGGGGGCCCGCTGCTATTTTTGCAGACAGGCGAAACACCCCCAGCAGTGCTGCCCGGCCCGCGCAGCTACTTGTAAAAGCTGCGGCAAAAAGGGCCATTACGCAGCAGTGTGCCGGTCCTGGGGGGTCGCCGCAATCCCCGGAGAAGAACGAGGATGGCATATCCCAAACACCCCGCCAGCGCCCCATGTGCGACCCGCGGGCGCTGCCATTTTGGGTCCCGGGCACCACGAGGGGAGGATGGGCGCCGCCATCTTGTGACCCCCCAGCCACGTGCGATTCATGGGGGTGGCCATTTTGTCCACCCCCGACCACGTGTGACCCATGGGGGCGGCCATTTTGTCCACCCCCAGCCGCGTGCGATTCATGGACGCCACCATCTTGGTTGACAACAAAGGACCCCAGCATCGACGGCTCCACGGGGTCCAAAGAAGACGCCGCGACACTACTACCACGACTGGCTTCGGTGACACTGGATCAATCGCGGCCCCGGACGCTCCAGACGACGACAACAATGGTGCTGGTCAATGGATACGAGACGCCATGCCTGATCGACTCCGGGAGCACTGAAAGTTTTATTCACCCAGACACGGTAAGACGCTGTTTTCTGACATAAGAACATAATATAAGAACTAGGAGCAGGAGTAGGCCATCTGGCCCCTCGAGCCTGCTCCACCATTCAATGAAATCATGGCTGATCTTTTGTGGACTCAGCTCCACTTTCCGGCACGAACACCATAACCCTTAATCCCTTTATTCTTCAAAAAACTATCTATCTTTATCTTAAAAACATTTAATGAAGGAGCCTCTACTGCTTCACTGGGCAAGGAATTCCATAGATTCACAACCCTTTGGGTGAAGAAGTTCCTCCTAAACTCAGTCCTAAATCTATTTCCCCTTATTTTGAGGCTATGCCCCCTAGTTCTGCTTTCACCCGCCAGTGGAAACAACCTGCCCGCATCTATCCTATCTATTCCATTCATAATCTTATATGTTTCTATAAGATCCCCCTCATCCTTCTAAATTCCAACAAGTACAGTCCCAGTCTACTCAACCTCTCCTCGTAATCCAACCCCTTCAGCTTTGGGATTAACTTAGTGAATCTCCTCTGCACACCCTCCAGTGCCAGTACGTCCTTTCTCAAGTAAGGAGACCAAAACTGAACACAATACTCCAGGTGTGGCCTCACTAACACCTTATACAATTGCAGCAGAACCTCCCTAGTCTTAAACTCCATCCCTCTAGCAATGAAGGACAAAATTCCATTTGCCTTCTTAATCACCTGTTGCACCTGAAAACCAACTTTTTGCGACTCATGCACTAGCACACCCAGGTCTCTCTGCACAGCAGCATGTTTTAATATTTCATCATTTAAATAATAATCCCTTTTGCTGTTATTCCTACCAAAATGGATAACCTCACATTTGTCAACATTGTATTCCATCTGCCAGACCCTAGCCCATTCACTTAGCCTATCCAAATCCCTCTGCAGACTTCAAGTATCCTCTGCACTTTTTGCTTACCACTTATCTTAGTGTCGTCTGCAAACTTGGACACATTGCCCTTGGTCCCCAACTCCAAATCATCTATATAAATTGTGAACAGTTGTGGGCCCAACACTGATCCCTGAGGGACACCACTAGCTACTGATTGCCAACCAGAGAAACACCCATTAATCCCCACTCTTTGCTTTCTATTAATTAACCAATCCTCTATCCATGCTACTACTTTCCCCTTAATGCCATGCATCTTGATCTTATGCAGTAACCTTTTGTGTGGCACCTTGTCAAAGGCTTTCTGGAAATCCAGATATACCACATCCATTGGCTCCCCGTTATCTACCGCACTGTTAATGTCCTCAAAAAATTCCACTGAATTAGTTAGGCACGACCTACCCTTTAAGAACCCATGCTGCCTCTGTCCAATGGGACAATTTCCATTCAGATGCCTCCCTATTTCTTCCTTGATGATAGATTCCAGCATCTTCCCTACTACCGAAGTTAAGTTCACTGGCCTATAATTACCCGCTTTCTGCCTACCTCCTTTTTTAAACAGTGGTGTCACGTTTGCTAATTTCCAATTCGCCGGGACCACCCCAGAGTCTAGTGAATTTTGGTAAATTATCACTAGTGCATTTGCAATTTCCCTAGCCATCTCTTTTAGCACTCTGGGATGCATTCCATCAGGTCCAGGAGACTGGTCTACCTTTCCATCCATCCATCCATCCATCTATCCAAGCACGCAAAAGATTTCCCTAGCTGCAGGATCCCACTCAGTTGTGATCAAAGGGTTCTGCATCACAAACCTAACGGTGCAAGGGAGGGAGTTCAAGAATTACAGGCTCTACGTCCTGCCCCAACTCTGCGCGCCCACATTACTGGGATTAGACTTCTAGTGTCACCTTCAGATCCTAACATTCCAATTCGGCGACCCAATACCCCCACTCACTATCTGCGGCCTCGCAACCCTCAAGGTTGAACCGCCGTCCTCGTTTGCAAACCTCACCCCAGATTGCAAACCCGTCGCCACTAGGAGCAGACGGTACAGCACCCAGGACCGGACATTTATCCGGTCTGAAGTCCAGCGGTTGCTGAAGGAAGGCATAATCCAGGCCAGCAATAGTCCCTGGAGAGCCCAGGTGGTAGTCGTAAAGACCGGGGAGAAGCAAAGGATGGTCGTAGACTATAGTCAGACCATCAACAGGTACACGCAGCTAGATGCGTACCCTCTCCCCCGCATATCCGACATGGTCAATCGGATTGCTCAGTATAAGCTCTTTAAGATCTGCGGCCACGATCAGCAGGACCACGACGCCAACCTCCAAAAGTTCCTTCAGACCGCAAACGCCCTGAACCTCACATATAACGAGGCAAAATGCGTTTTTAGCACAAACCGTTAGGCCATCCTGGGATACGTAGTGCGCAATGGAGTAATAGGCCCCGACCCCGAACGCATGCGCCCCCTTATGGAATTTCCCCTCCCCCACTGCTCCAAAGCCCTGAAACGTTGCCTGGGCTTCTTTTCATATTACGCCCAGTGGGTCCCCCAGTACGCAGCCAAGGCCCGCCCCCTGTCGACAGAGGCTCGCCAGGCCTTCAGCCGCATCAAAGCGGATATCGCAAAGGCCACGATGCGCGCCATCGACGAGTCCCTCCCCTTCCAGGTCGAGAGCGACGCATCCGATGTAGCTCTGGCAGCCACCCTTAACCAAGCGGGCAGACCCGTGGCCTTTTTCTCCCAGACCCTCCACGCCTCAGAAATCCGCCACTCCTCAGTGGAAAAGGAAGCCCAAGCCATAGTGGAAGCTGTGCGACATTGGAGGCATTACCTGGCCGGCAGGAGATTCACTCTCCTCACCGACCAACGGTCGGTAACCTTTATGTTCGATAATGCACAGCGGGCCAAAATTAAGAATGACAAAATCTTAAGGTGGAGGATCGAGCTCTCCACCTTTAACTATGAGATCTTGTATCGTCCCAGAAAGCTGAACGAGCCGTCCAATGCCCTGTCCCGCGTCACATGTGCCAACGCACAAATAGACCGCCTCCAAGCCCTCCACGAAGACCTCTGCCACCCGGGGGTCACCCAATTCTACCATTTTATAAAGTCCCGCAACCTCCCCTACTCTGTGGAGGAGGTCCGTACAGTCACCAGGAACTGCCACATCTGCGCAGAGTACAAACCGCACTTTTTCAGGCCGGATAGAGCGCACCTGATCAAGGCTTCCCGCACCTTTGAACGCCTCAGTTTGGATTTCAAAGGGCCCCTCCCCTCTACCGACCGCAACGCATACTTCCTGAATGTGGTGGACAAGTACTCCCGATTCCCCTTCGCCATCCCCTGCCCCGACATGACAGCGGCCACAGTCATTAAAGCCCTTGACACCATATTCACACTGTTCGGTTTCCCCGCGTATATCCATAGCGACAGGGGGTCCTCCTTCATGAGCGACGAGCTGTGCCAGTTCCTGCTCAGCAAGGGCATAGCCTCGAGCAGGACGACCAGCTACAACCCCCGGGGGAACGGGCAAGTAGAGGGAGAACGGCACGGTCTGGAAGACCGTCCTACTGGCCCTACGGTCCAGGGATCTCCCAGTTTCCCGGTGGCAGGAGGTCTTCCCGGACGCTCTCCACTCCATCCGGTCGCTGCTGTGTACCACCACTAACCAAATGCCTCATGAGCGCCTCCTTGTCTTCCCCAGGAAGTCCTCCTCCGGAACGTCGCTGCCGACCTGGCTGGCGGCCCCAGGACCCATCTTGCTCCGGAAACATGTGCGGGCGCACAAATCGGACCCGTTAGTCGAGAGGGTCCACCTTCTCCACGCGAACCCGCAGTATGCCTATGTGGCGTACCCCGACGGCCGACAGGACACGGTCTCCCTGCGGGACCTGCCGCCCGCCGGCAACACACACACACCCCCGACACCGATCGCCCCCTCCCTGCCACCGGCGCACCCCGCGACCGCCCCCTTCCCAGGGGGATCGGTCCTCCTCCCATGCCCGCCCAGGAGTAAAATAGGAACAAACAGCAAAACGCTCCCGGAGATGACATTGCCCGAGCAAGCACCTGCACCATC